>NW_027286730.1:1232500-1657500 GCF_022747635.1 Hetaerina americana
TATATACATATGCATATATATATATACATATGCATATATATATATATACATATGCATATATATATATATACATATGCATATATATATATATACATATGCATATATATATACATATGCATATATATATACATATGCATATATATATACATATGCATATATATATACATATGCATATATATATATACATATGCATATATATATACATATGCATATATATATATACATATGCATATATATATATACATATGCATATATATATATACATATGCATATATATATATATACATATGCATATATATATATACATATGCATATATATATATATATATATATATATATATATACATATGCATATATATATATATATATATATATATATATATACATATGCATATATATATATATATATATATATATATATATACATATGCATATATATATATATATATATATATATATATATATATATATATATATATATATATATATATATATATATATACATATATATATATATTTATTTATTCGACATGGGACGCTCTTCGGCGACGCACAAAAAAATAAAACACATGTAGATTTTTAAAACATAGAAACACGAAGGAGTGTCCTTTCTTTGTGTTTCTATGTTGTACAAATCTACATCTCATGTTTCCATATATATATATATATATATGGAATCGATAAAGAAAAAATATATATTGCATTCCATGTACTAACTGTTAAAATAAGGAAAAAGGGAAGCTACAACGCGTAGAATCGTAGTTAGTAAAATCTAGAGATTAAGGCAAATGTTAAATAATTTACATGGACCTACAATAATATCGAGGGACATAAAAAAACAGCGCAATAGCTTCCAGAGCGCTATCTAGCACTGGGTAAAAATATCAACGTTGACAATGTGCGCAACATACTCAAATACAGTATGTCATTGTGATAAATATTTTCCCTTGGTATTGTTCTCGCGGTATTAAATTAATTAAACGGGGAATAATGCCGCAAATAAATAAAGAGCATCATGACGAGAAAGCATCGCTTTCCTTGATCGTCCATTACATGGAGCGTGCATGAAGAGACACATTTTCTCTTCTCAATGGGCCATAAATTTCCGGGGGCGAAAACATCAAGCGAAAACGGAGGAGCGCGGACGCATTTTACTGCAGTCATCCTTATAAACGCCCACCTTCTTGGCTTCAGCCAGCAGATCCCTCAGCACGAGCACGGGAGCCGGGCCAAATGCCTGCGTCTCTGCCCACAGGAGTGCTTTGCGCAGGTGTTCCACGGCCTCGGCCGCCCCCACCGACTCCTCCTCCCACCTCCCCCCACCCCCCTCGTCTTCCTCCTCCCCTCCACCGTCTCCCGCGCCTTTGGAACCCTCACCCGAGACGCCGCCCGAACCCTCGCTGCCGCCCCACCCCTCCCCCCAAGTCTCGCCCCCCTGGTCAAAACCCAATTCCGCGGCCACCTTCCTCGCCTCTGACTTGGCCGCCTCCGCAAAGTGCATCGGTGAGGGCGACGTCTCCGGCAAGAAGATGGCGTCCGCGCATAGTCTTATGGTCGATGGGGACACGGCCAACCACGAGCGATGGAGCAGCGGGAACATGTCCCGGAGGCTAAAGGAGCGGATGAAGGGGTCCGTCGCCCCGCCATGGGGGTCCATCTCGATGGACGCAGCTGTCATTAGTTGCACCGCGTAGCGGGACCTCATTTCGGAGGCGAGGGCCACGGACGCGGTCCGGT
Source organism: Hetaerina americana (assembly GCF_022747635.1). NCBI lineage: Eukaryota > Metazoa > Arthropoda > Insecta > Odonata > Calopterygidae > Hetaerina > Hetaerina americana. The sequence goes on from NW_027286730.1 coordinate 1,234,238, forward strand.
ACTTCTCCCTCGTCGAGTCCATCGTGATCATCTTCACAGTGCCGTCAGAGGAAGTAACCGGAGAGCAGTGCCAGAGAACGGACACGTCCGGGGGCACCATTAGGACGAGGACGGACGAGGCGCAGGCCGAGCCAGAGCCCCACCAGCGACGTCGGCGGTCCGCCGTCACCGCGGGGGCAAGCTCACCCTCGAACCATGACTCGAGAGCCGCCCTCCAGGAGCCGCCGGGGGCGAACGCCACTGGCTGGCTCGAGGGGTCGACACCCGAGAGGCACCTGGGGTTGGGGTGGTTCCCAAAGCAAAGGAGCCGGGCGCGGAGTTCCCCGTTCCGGCTCCCAGCCGCGAGAACCCACACTCGACCCCTACGGACTCCGCCCTCGACTTGAGTCCTTCTGGGCAAGGATCTCCAGGACAGGGAAAAGACCATCCCTACGTACATGTCCTCGTCCGAGTACCCAGAGGCCGCGTCGCCCTTCAGAACCTCCCGGAGAACGTCTTCCCCCGCGGCCTCCGCGACGTAACTTTTACAATCCTCCCCCTCCTCCTCCATCTTTATCTCCTCCTTTGTTGGTGCCGCGGTCATCGGAGGCATTTGGAAGTCTTCGGGAGCGGCAGGCCCTTCCAGCCGCCCTTCGCCCACGTCCTCCACCTTCACTTTCCTCTCCACCTCCACTCTCCCGTCCTCATCGTCTGCGCCCTCCTCCCGCTTCATTGACTCCGGGGCGTCCATGACCGAGGAGGACACGCCGTACCTCTCCTGCCAACCCCGGATCCACTCCTCCGTCGGTCGGAGGGCATCCCCTCGTCCCCCCTCTTCGCCCCACCCCCCTCCTACCTCTTCCCTCTCTCCCCCGCTCCCTCCTTCCTCCCGCCCGCAAAGGCGCTTTGCTATCGCCTGGGCGCGGGCCGTGAGCTCGGCCATCGAAACCGTGGGCCGGTCCTGGTCCTGGGTCCTCCGAGCGTACCAACGGTAGAGCTGCCTCTCCAGGTCCGCCTCCAGCCTCGAGCGCATCCTCCGCCTCTGGGGGCATCTCCCAGCCTTCACCCCCCGCCTCCAGCCACCCAAAGATCCCCCCGCGCCCCCGCCCTCCCTCCTCCACCATGCCTCCGACGCGCAGGAGGACGAGGACACCACCACGTCCTCATCATCGCGGTTTTGGGGGCAGCCATCATCCCAGACGCCTCCTCCACGACCTTCCGCGACCCCGTCAACCCCGCTCCCGACCCTTGCCTGCCCGTCCCCACCCTCAGGCTCCCTCCTCCCCCCGCCTCTGCCACTCGACCTACCCTCCTCACCCGCCTCCACTACCTCCTCCGCGGCACTCACATCTCGTTCCTCCTCCTCCCCCTCCTCCTCTCCGTCTTCCTCCCCACTCCCCGCCAGCCTTTTCCTCCCCCCGGCCGACGAACGCGCCGACACCGGCAACACGAGGCACTACCACCACCACCGCCGCCACCACCAATACGACCACTACCTCTTCTCGGGACACCAACACACTCGCGTGCCAACACCACCACTTCAGCCCGTCCGCGACTCCGCACCCCGATAACCCCCCCTCATCCGCCTTCCGCGGCTTCCATCAAACGCGTCCAGGCAATGGCGTCCAGGATTGGCGTCTGCGGAGAAAGGAGTCCCACTTCCACGCCACCGTCTTATCGCCCAATAGTCTCTTCCGTCTCTTCTTTTTCCTTTGAATCGCGGGCTCCTCGTGAGGTACCCTTCCCTAAAGGTCACGCAGACACGACTGATATGACGGTGGAGGGGGAGGGGATGGGAGATTATGTATCGGAGGAGCCGCCGCCCTAGTTGTATCCGGGGAACAGCGGGAAATATGTATTCCTACACGGCCCGCCGCCCTTCCTCCCCAGCGGAAAAAAATAAAACGTCTAGATATGCACAACCCGCTCTCGTGGACGGCAGCTCACAGTTCTTGACACTGCCACTTCATAAAAGAAAAATATTTTCTACTCCGAATGGGGAATTTGATAAATGGGGCGTGGGATGGCGCCGAGGGGATGGGGTGGTGACGGATATTGGAAAATAAAAACAAATAAGCAGCGGGATGGATACGCGATTAAGCTTGCGGTTGGTCCAAAAGAATCTTCTCCTTGGGTCACCACGACGCACCAGGGGGACGCCGCCGCTAATTACGCAATTTACGCCTCGCAGACACGCACGTACACTTACGAGTCACTCCCGCATGCTTCCCGGAGCACGGATCTCAATGAAAAAAAAGAGGGGGGGTCCACCGGGAGCAAAGCAGACACAACGAGGGACACACACGGTATTGAAGCGCCGACGATGGCTCCGGGAGACCGACTGCCGCTCGCCGAATCCCAGCCTCATTTCCTCCCTCCCACTGTATCTCCTCTCTCTTCTCTCTCTCTCTCCATTCCCTTCAGCCCCCTCACCCTGTGCCCCCCTCCCTTCCATCCACCCTTTTCGCTAAAAACCTCCCCAACACCGCCCGCCCACCCACCTTCCCGCTCACCCCCTACCCCCTTTGCCCTTATCGTGTCTCTATCTGTGTATATGTGTTCCCCCGTCTCTCTTTCCCTATACCTCTCTCCTCTCTCTCTGTTTCACCCACCTCACTCACTGTATATATCCCTCCGCTTCTCTTTCCCCCTTCCGTCCCCCTCCCGGCCCCCGAAAACGCCCCCTCCTCTTCATCCCGCGCCCCCCCTCGTTCCACGCGCGTCTGCCGGTCTATCCGTCCGTCTCTTCCCTTTGGAAGCGCCCGACGCCGCCCTCTCCCCCTCCCCCACGCCTCTCCTCTTCCCACTACACAACCCCACAGAGCGCCGCTCTCTTCTCCCTCCACCCCCTCTCTCTCTCTGTCGGCAGACATCAAAGGGATACGGCTCACACCACTCCTCCACTGTGGATAGCTGCGGACCCACACCACCACTTCCACCGCGCCGACCCCCTTTACTCTTCTTTCCTTTCGACTCCATCCCACACACACACACACCACCACCGCCATCACCTCCCTTCCCCCCTCGCTGTCCCTCTTCGCATTTCATATTAACCTACCTCCCGCCTCCCCTCCCCCTTTTCCTCTCTCTCTCTCTTGAAAGAGAGCAAAAAACAACTCTTGCACCCCCCACCCATTTCACCGTACCCTTACCCAACGCTCCCCACACCCTCTTCGTTCGAGCTCCACTTTTCTACCCCTCCCCACACCAATTCCCCATCCTTCCTATCTCGTCCCTCTCCTCGAGTGGAGGGGGTACACGTCGGGAAATCGGCGACAGAGATAGAGAGGGGGAGAAGAGAAAGAGAGAGGGTACAGAGACGGGCGGCGTCCGTGTCCTCCACAAAGGATACACGGCGAATGGAGAAGCGTAGGAGAAAGGAGGCTTTGGCGGAGTGAGGGGAAGAGAGGAAAGAAAGGGGTAAAAGGGGGTACGGGATGGTCCTAAGAAAATGTGCGTGAAAGAGGAGAAAAGTGTAAGGGAGTTGGCTTAAATGAAGCTTGTTTTGTAGGTAAAATAGTTTATATTTTTTTAAATCACCACTCATCAATTAGTTTTAGGGATTACACAACTGTTTCTTTAATGCCCAATTTATACTATTTGTACATATATATATATATATATATATATATATATATATATATATATATATATATATATATATATATATATACACACACACACATACATATATACATAACACACCATCTGAATTTTGGACCGCAGCCAACCCTAAAATATTTTATCAAGTCACCGTGCCATCCTCACGCACTGTCATAAAGTCTAGTCACAGCTATCGAAAATAAGACGAAATAGATAACAATAGCGTTTTCAATAGTTCGTTCTCCCTTACTCAAGTGAAACGTGTCGCATGTCTCAGTGGCTCCATGTGAATACAAAATGTTCTATCAGACTCATGCATTGATGTCGTATTGCTAGGTTTTTCCCCATATTTGCCATTTCTTCTCTCCGCATTGGAGGATCCGGCTTGGCAAATTTTGATGGTTGATATTCAAAATAAAGACGACGAAATGTTGGAGGTTAGTGTAATACCACTGATTTTGAAAGCATGCGATGTTGCCATGACATGACTAGAAGTTCTTATTAGCACTCATGGAAACTACTCGAAATATTTCTCATAATTCTTGGAAAAGCCAGATAAAATAAGTGAGATATAAAGCATTGCACAGAGTCAAATTCAGTAAAGAAAAAAAGCATAAATTCTCTAAGAGGTGCGGGGAAAATTTGATTTGTTTTCCAAATGTTGATGGATTACAAGATTACAACCCAGGACCGTACCTATAAGCGCCACAGGCTTTGCACCTAACCGCACACCGATCATGGCGGCTTCATCATACGCCTCCCATCTTCCGAATTTGCCAACTCATTTGCGTGAACGCGCACGGAAATAAAACAACAATCAATACTTCCACCGAAACCCCTTCCATAACGTGGGATGTAGCCGGAAAGGGTAAATATGAAAGTAATTTCGCAGGATGGGCCTCGACTTTCTGGCTTGAACTGTTCCGTTTTCATCCCTGTCCGTGTCACCCCCCTCCCCCCTGCCGTCCCCAGAGCACTCAGACGCGCCTTTGTCATTACCCTCCTCCGCACCCCACACTTTCCTCTCGCTCTCTCCTGCATCAAAAGCACTCCCTTTGAAGAGGGGAATCAAAGGAAAATTATCGTAGTTCATGAAGTGATAAAAGGTAGGCGTGTCCGCGAGGTGTGCAATTGCATTCAAGGGAAGGATACCATCCCTTCATTGTCGCACGCAAAACGTGAAAAGGCTATACTCCCAAAAGACTGTAGGGCGGACGGCTATACGACAGACCTATAACTAGCTTAGCATAGCATACTGAAAGATTATTGCAGCAAGATAGAACAAGAAAGCCACCACTGATTTCCATTCAACATAATAGGAATTTATCACACCTTGATAAAACTCCTGAAATGAACTAGAATAAAGTCGAGGTCATTTCAAACGGATACGCTCAATCCCATGCGAGCATGATGCGACCAGGCATAAAAGTCATTTTTATCCTAAGTGAATATTCCCCTTACTCCCACATGAAAGGAAGATATAAATACCGAAAGTAAATCATATACAGAGAAAAAAATTGTTGAAACGGACAATTTGATGTAAATCAGAGTTGTTAGATATGTTTACGAATAATTCTTCTCGTACGAAATTCAAACGGGTAAAATAAATTTGAGGGAGTCGAAAAGTCCCTATAACTTAATATGAAATTTTTTGAAAACCTAAATTATGTAGCTTGTTGGTTTCCCTCTAATCAGTATATCCAGATTTCCACAAAAACAGCCTTTCATCTTAAAATAATTTATTTTAATAATCTACGTTTCATTCATGGATAATTAAAAAAGAATGTGCCTAACTCTGCGACTAAGACAGATGAGGACCCAATCTGACAACATCTGGAATAGTTTCATAAAGGTTCTATTCATTTTCATTGACAGAACAGCCTAATGAATTTTCACTCCTGAAACTTATTACCTTGATCCTTTTGCTATACATTTAACGATTTTTACGACTAAAATGAAGTTATAATTCTGAAAAAATTCAAAATCTGCTATCTCTCTCACTCATCATCAGATATTTGACTACCATCACCGAATTCGAATCGCGTTTCCACGCTAGGAACACGAACCCTTATGGAAAATGGTCGGAAAAACATGCATAGGAGGAAAGAGAATATCACGATGGAGACAAATGTCTTCGGGCGAGAATGAAGAAAAAAGAGGAAGGGAAACGGGGCATCCAAATCAAAAGCCCCGTCGCGAAAACTGAATGAGCCGCAAATGCATAAAAGATATTCAAGATGAGAATATTTAGGGAAGAAGAAACGGAAGCGAAACAGGGGAGCGGAGGCGTGCAAGAGCGAGGGACCGATGATAAAAGAGCCGGTGCGCCGGGATATCGAGGGTGGAAAAAATTAGGTTGCGAAACGCAGAAAAAAACGAAGAAGAAAGAAGGTGGGAGCGGGGGACGTTAGGGGGTGTCAGGTGAGGGGGCGGCGGAAGGCAAAGAGGCTAAGGTTTTTAAAGGGATGAGCACTCGGGGAAAGGGGGACCTCGACGGGAACGGGCAAGGAGCGGGAGAGATGACGAAGGGTGTGGAAAGTGTATTGGGGTAGTGGGTTGGCTGTGGGGAACAGGAAGATCTCGCCTGGGGTGGGCGGGGATCGGAGGAAAGGAAACAAGGAAAGGGGAATGAAATTAGAAAAGGAAAGGCGAAAAATGGGACGAGACGGGAAAAGACGAAGGAGCAGGGAAGGAGAAGGGAGAGTGAAAGGCAAAGAAACGAATTATAAGCGGAAAGGAGGAATGGATGAGATTAAAGGGGAATGGCGCGACTTGGGCCTTAAGGACTTCGGCGCGAGAACGGCGGTAAAAACAGAGACGGGCCATGGATGCAAATTGAGAATGAAACGACTTACAAGAATTGGGTTCAAAGTGAGAAGGAAAGGTCGGAAGAATATTTTCATGGATTTTATCAACCTTACATCCCCCTATTTGCCAAATTAAATAAATAAAGTAAGTGTCATTCAATTTAATAAAATTACAATAAAAACCAATTAAAGATATTCGACTTAAGTGTACAAGAACTGTAAAAGGGACTTATTCATGTAAATAGAAGGATATTTTAAGTGAATACTTTTTGTTTTAATAATACAAGAGTTTTGGAATCCATTTAGTTAAATAGATGAAATTGGTCCGAGGATTTAAAAATAGACAAATCATTAGTTGACGGACTGACTTAACCTTGGAATACGTCAGTATCATGAACGGTGTACCCAAATAGTACAGTATTCATTTATACACGATATACGTGTATAGCGAAAGGACGTGACAATCGGCAAGCATTATAAAGAAGATCCTGTGAACGACTAATAAATGTTATAGATTAGAAAAAAGACATTTCATTAAGTTGGCACGTAAAGTTAGAAAAAATTAAAGACACGATAGTGGCAGTTGATGAAATGACAAAAATAATGGCTTCTGATAACGCTTCGTGCAGTAATTTGGGCACACCATAGAGAAATTGATAGCTTCTTAAATCCTCTATTTATAACGAGTAAAGTCATCAAAGATTCCATGTCGATGAAATATTGGGTTGCCAAATATCGACTCACTATTTGAAATTTGTTAGTTAAGATATATATTTTTGCAAATTTTGCAAAGGGCATTCAGTTTTTTTTTTGTTTTACAAAAAGCGCTTAGGCTAGTGAAACTACCCTAACTAAAGGTAATAAGTCAGAATTGAGAATTGCGACTACTAGCAGCTTTAAATAAAACGCAGTAAAAGATCAAATACATATCCCAAAATTAGTTGATAACTTGGTTATTCACATACTCTTCACTACTCTACATTAAAAGTTACTGTTGCGGCATCTCCCGCAGTTTCTTTGAATTTACTCTACGGTACATGGTACAGTGAGTCAATGGAAAAAGATGGTGAATGGCATGAGTTTTTACCGTTTAGATTGGGGGAGAGGATCTTTCCGGGATGTTGGCAAGAAAATATCTGTGAACAAGAGATCAAACTAATTCCAGCGTTTGTTTCTCATAGTCTATCTTTGAGATCGATTGTAATATATCAATAAGACTACAATCAGCGTTTTGATCTTTAGAAGTTTTATCTCATTTCAGTTCTTTTACGATAATTGGAAATTATTTTTGATTCATTTCCTCTTAGATTCAATCGCAAAAACTGATAAATAAATAAATGAATGTATATCAAATTTGAACGGCGGAATAGAAGACAGAAATATAATAGATAACATGAATAAGGTCTTAAGAGTCTGACCTTCGTATGGGTCTTCGAGAGCACTCCAGTTTATCGCAACCATCCGATAGCGGACAAGCTTGCGTATAGTAAAAGTTTAAAACTTTCATATGCAAAGTAAATCATACAAGGAAAATAATAAATATTCTTACAAGGAGAGAGTTAAGAGAAAAGAGATGAAAACTGAGGAAAAAATTAAACCAAGGCACCCAAATCCAGAGCGAGTTTTAACGTTCTGAAGCAATGCTTGGGCAAAGGAAAAGACTATCTTGTGTACAGAAAGACAGAGGGCAAAGAAAAGAAAACATGACAATAAAACGAGAAAATAAAAGAAAATATAAGTTGCTTTTACCAGACAAATGGAAAATAAAGCGAGCACAGCAACGATGGGTAAAATTTGATTCCATACGCAAGAGAGGCTGCATCACTGTCACACGCAATGCATCAAAACTAGAAATGACGCAACAAGACTACTTGACTATTAACATAAATGTTATATTTTTCCAAAGCGTACGCGGCTCATTCCCGCCCTATCCACAATTTGTGCTCTTCATTAAAATAAATTGTTGAACATAGACACGCATGAAGACACCTAACAGCAACAATAATTACAAATATCCCTTTTAAATATGGTAAATGACGTATTTACTGACATAAATGATATTCAGAATAACGCAAACATAAAAGTAAGGGTAGTTATATTTTTTAAAACAATTTCATGCCCAAGTAATAATAATGAACTCAAGAAACGGGAACGAGGGAATGGAAATAATGATGGGGGAAATGAGAGCGGGAAAGAAGGACGAGGGAGCGCTACAAACGATTACATGACAAAATCGAATGGGGAGAAGATGGCGAAAACACCACATGGGCTCGCGAGGGAGTCTAGTGAAAGATCATGCGGTACACACAAAACGGGGACCACAGGAAAGAAAGGTGAGAGAAAGGACCAGGAGGGGAATAAGAGGGCTAGAGAGGGATGAGAGACATGCACCGCAGTATGCTAAGAAGTTTCGCCGGGGGCATGAGACGGATGGGGAAGCCGAGCAGGGGGAGAGATGGGATAAGAGAAGGAGGGAGGCCCCGGTTGGTAGAGGTGTGGCGGGGGGTAGGAGGGTGTCCGTGGTAGGGGGGACTTTGGGGGGAGGGTATGACTTGGAGATAGGCAAGAGCCCCCGAGACAGAGAAAGAGGGGGAGGGGTAGAGACCTCCCGGAGCGAGGAGCGACGGTGCTGCTCGCGCGGTGTAAGAAAGATGCGGCGGGAAAGAGGGCTGGAAAGATAAAAGGATTCCGACGAAGGAGGAGCGGGAATTGGGTGGAGGAAAGAAGATGGAGGCAAAAGGAGAGAATTACGTTGGGAGACCGAAATAAGAGGATTATAAGGTATGAAACGTTCCCAAATGGGACGGCGACGGGAAGAGAAACTGTTTAAAGGGATAGGGGAAGAGAGTGCGAGGGCCGCTCGACACAACGAAATGACGGCGGAAAGAAATGATTAGTATTGCAACAGGAGAGGTTGTGTGCGCTCCTATTTGGATGATAGGGAGTCTAAGGGACCAAAAGTTTTGACGATTAAGACCATTTCTTCCTGAATTTTGCCTGGAACGAGCCCTCGAAAATTCTGTGAACTTTTGGGTAAAATTTATTTTCCGACCCCAGTCATGTTCATTAATTACCAATTTAAAGTGTTCAAAAACTTACGCCCTTCAGCATAATGTTTCAGAAGCCGTTTTTATAACATTTACGGATGACTATTAAAATTGATATACTTTATTACATTAAGAATATCAGGTACTCTTCCAATTATGATTGAGAAGTGTTTTTATAAAGTATTAACGTCAGGGAAATCATGCGACATCACCGAAATAAAATGTGTGAAATCACGACAATTGTTTCAAATTAAAGTTGTGGGTTATGCAAAGCTATAGTTATGTAAAGATTGCAGGACTTATGTAAAGCTATACATTGATTTAATGCTTAAAATAAGGTACACAATGTGCCTGTAAGTGATGAAAACCTACCCTCGGAAGCAAATTCAAGGCCAAGAAAGCATGTAACATCTAGAGTTAATTTTATGAATTTTAAGCTCGTTGAAAGGCCTTGACAAACCGACTCAGAAACTGAAAAAAGGATTATACCTGAAGTACAATTTTCACTTGGCCATCGTCACAAAGGTAAAGCAAAGAAATAAACAGCTTTACTACTCTCCTAGAGGACCTATGCCCGCAACAATTATAATTTAATTTAATCAAATTTTACGGTTACCTTAGAGTTCTTTTGATTCAACAAAAATTCAGACAAAGGAAATATTCGAGTCCATTAATCCGAAGATTCTTGCTGCCCCGAGCTGAAAACCTGGACAGACAGATGAACATTATCTAGACCGATGTACTTTCCTCACGGACATTTCTATAAAAAAAATAATAAAAGGAATACGTAGCCACATAAAACTAGAATTCGGCCGAACCAAATTGTAATATAATTTACTGTTGTTACGGGTAATTTTGCCTCCAAGAGTATCCTATTATTACCATTGTGGTATACCGTATAAGGTAGGTTTTGCTAGGACAAAAACCAACTAACAATTTCTAAGCCTCACCTGACACGACACAGCTTGATCACCTACACTAAAATTAATCCTTCACCTAATTTCAGTCAACGTTTAAGTGCATTCAGTCCAACGTATCCTATTTTCAGCTCCCCTTACCTCGCATCCATAACATTCTCCCCTCTATCACGGTCTTTAGCGTTCACAGAAGTCTCCAATCTACTTGAATCATTTTGCCTCAAAAACCAGGTTTCCACGTTGTATAAAACCATTCTTTATCTATAACATTCAACAAACGGATTACACAAGTATATTATTAGTACTTGCACTGTGATAGAAAATTGATGCAAATAATTCCACTGCAAAAATATCTTACGATAGCCATCCACCATAGAAACTGATTCTGCGTAAATTAAAAAAAAAACAATTGCATCATGTTTTCCCAAGATGTTCAATTAAATTGTGAACACTATAAAAAATAAATTCAAAATGATCACATCATAAAATAACGCATCAGCAAGCGCAAATATAGATTCTTGTGAATTATATTACGCAAGAGGATTTCAAATGAACGCAAGTAACATTGGAAATAAACGCGAGGACTTAATGAATATTTTGCAAGAATTAGGATATCATTGTGACTCCTTGGGTGACAGAATAGAGAAGGAAGAAGATGCGAGGAGAGTATGGGCGAAATGACGAATCTGTGATGAAGGAGAAAGTACCTATAATGTAAGAAGATTATTACAACGAGCAGCTAATGATACTATTCGGCAGTGCCGTCCTTACAAAAAAAGACGCTGAAAAGATATCCACCCTCATCGCCTTCGTTTTAAGTTGCGCGAATAAGACTTCCAGGAATATACATTCTGTCGCAGTAATCGCTCGCCAGAGCGGAGAGAAGAGCAAGGGGCCAAATGTAAGGATACGCCCCTTCCTGGGATTTTGTGGGGAGGGGGGAACGAGCTGAAAATAGCTCAAACCTCCCTTATGACGCCATTGTCCCGCGTTCTCCAGCGCCATGATAATAATGAAAACCGGCGTAGTTAAATTTTAATCCAATTCTAAAACGGGGACAGGAAGAGAGTCTGGGGGTTGGATGGATGAGAAGAGGTAATTAGAGCGGTGGGAAAGCGCATGCAGATAAAATTCCTATTGTTAATTGAATGTATTTTCCTCTAATTAAGATAAGCCGTCGAGAGCAAGAAGACTTCACAAAATTCCCACAAATAAGACGCGTTCAGAATAATGACAGCAATGGCAGATGTGAAAAACAAGGAGTACTTGCATTACAATCCAACTCTACTATATTCTGTTCAAATTTAACTTACCCATAGAAATGATCCCCATGGAGTTGCATCTGTTACAACAGCTGATTAAAATGTCTTTGTAAGGCGTACAAGGTAAAACTCAGTGCGAGAATGGAATTAAATTATTCTTTAATGCAAGAAAATCAGTTTTAACATCATTTTACCCTGTCACCTACTTTAGAAAGACGTCAAGATTGCTTTCCTTCGTGCACCTACCACCAGTTCATTCAACTCCATTCAGAGTTTTTCCTCGCCAAATGTTTGACAATCGCCTCCGTCAATCCAACCAATTTCTCTCGAGTATATTCATCTCTAAAATGGGCTTTTCAGATAATATCGATACTTCGCGGAGGACAATAAAGATGGGTAAATAAATAAGAAAAGAGAAATAAAATATCACAAATGGAGCAGGAAAATAATGGGAACGACTAAAAGGGGAGGGAAGGATTCAAGTAATTTCTCTGTCCCCTTGGAAATAAGGCGGAGGATATCACATGAAGTCACAATAACAAAAGACTGCGCAAAAATTTGAGGACAAAAGAATTTCCGACTTGCCATTAAACACTATTACGTAAGGGCATAAATAATCAACGGATCCTGCCTACACCTCAGCCAACATTCTTTGTGCACACAGGCGCCCCTACCATCGCCACAGATACCCTCCCGACCGTCGGCATGGTAAGAGAGGCATCTCGTGGGAAGGAAAGAGAAGAGGGGGTAGCTGAAAGACTAAGAGGTAGGAGAGAGGGAGGGCGCTGTCAACATACACTGACGCGAGGTATTTGTAAGACGAGATAATGAAGGATTTACATCTTGAAAACACACTATACGGAGCGCGTGGGAGGAAAGACGAGGAGAGTGAGTGAGAGGGGTTGCCGGGTAAGCTCAAAAATCTTCTCAAATGAGAAGGGGATGCGGGAAGGGAAAGACGCGCCATGAGGAAGGAGATGGATGTTGTGGAAGGAAGCTTGTTACGCAAGACTGACACTGAGAGGGTGGTTTTTTTGCGGGAGAGAGTTGAGGGAGGGTGAGTAGGACGAAGGGAGAAAACTAACCGAAAAAGAGAGCTTGCCTAAATCGCATTACGGAAAAGGAGATTGCACAATGGCTTTGAGAGGGGAATTGTGGGAAAGAAAGTGGAGGAACTAAACGAAGAGGAAAAAGGGGAGAGGCGTTTGGAGAAATGGATGCGTGGGAGATTTCTCCGAGAAAACCCACGAGGATACTCCATAAACTTTGCCTAAATCAATATTATTAAATTGCCACGAACAAACAGCGAACGGTGCCATAACTTCGAGGAAGAGAGTGAAGAAAATATTGAGGAAAATGCAGCAGGTTATGGAAATAAATAACGAGAACAGCCCATTACAATTTAATTTACTAAAGCAATGATTTGGTCGAAATAATCACATCAAAATGTACGTCTGTTGACGGTTTCCATCAATTAAAAGGGGAAATTTGATTGATTAAATAATTACACACGACTTTCTTCTCGAACATTCGCCTTTTGATGGGGTGAGGTAGAAATTCGCAAAAGGTCTTGAGATCTTACAACAAATGTACATATCAGCAGTTCAGAGAACCTGAAGCCATGGGAAAATTGACCCGAGACTTACACTAATTCTTAGGAAAATTTTCAAGCGAGATTACTAATAACCAATGCTTTTTTATAAATAGAAATGTCCACATGTTATTTTTAAAACTCTAATAAGCATTGTCTACTACCTATACCCTTGTCATGGCTGAACGAGGATTTGTAATTTACAAACACAAAAAGCCATGATCACTTTACGATTGTTGCTCAAAACAATTTCAAATGAATGAATCCGCTGGTTTAGATGGTAACGAAAAATGAAGTGCGAGATTCAATGGTGGAATAGAATATCAGACAAAATAACTAAAACAAGAACAATATCGTGCATGCAGTTTATTAACTGTGTATGAATTGATCCAACTCAACGATACAACTGCATTGTATAGAGGAATAAACATGAAGCCATATGAACGTGACCCGAGAAAACGATATAATTTTCGCTAAGGCATATATAATTTCAACACTCCTGGCAATACTTTTATCGCCAGCAACTTAAAATTCATAGTTTTCATTTTTGATTCCTCCATGATTCAGTCTAATATTAATCATATTTATTGATTGATCATAGATAATATAAATGATACTAAAACAAAGAGGGAAGATAACTCTAATTGGTAAATGGATCAGAATGTAAGCACCTCTTCTTCGGTCATTGGCTATTGACTCCCCCATCTCCATCCTGCTATTCAGCAACAAAAACGGGTCACATTGGAACATGAAATTAATCTTGCTCTCGCACCATCGTGCTTCTCGACCGACCTCTTAGGTTCCTCGCCTAATCTGCATTCCCCAACGTGACGCGACGATACAATTTGGACGGCTGACGCTGAAATTAGTAGGCCGGGTGATCAACGTTGCCGTAGGCGGATAAGACGACAATGGTTCCCAAAAGCCCAGTCGGACAGTGAGTGACGTGCGGGGGACTCACAAAGCTGACAAGCGGCACTTGCGAGGGAAACTGACGGGCGATGCAGCAGAGTCGGGACATTAGGAGTAGTCTAGAAGAGCACCAGCTCGCGTGGAAAGTTAATTAGGCCCGAAATCCAATAGGTGGCGTTGACACATCGTTGCTTTGATACCGTTGCAGCACCGTCAAATTAAGCAGTGGGAAATGGAGAGATCTTTAACACTCCCTAGTGCTAAGCCTTTTGTTCGAAGTAGACGAGACTATGACTACATTAAGAAATTTAAGAGATTACGTTGAAAGACCAATTACACCCTTCAAATGAAGGATTGAGAACGAGAGATAATTACGGTCTAACTACTCCTCAAGCGATGATACCCGTTCATTACGCGAAAATTTGGGAAGATATTAGGGATAATTGAAGTAAAACTATTAGACCGAGGAATTACTTTGCCATCCATTCAAAACTCCAAATCAACAAATTTCGTGTAGTTTGAAAGAAAAAAATTTGCGAAGGAAATAGAAGAGAGTGGGGAGAAAATAGAATGCAGAGGATTGAGGGGACCCTTTTTTCATTTTTTTCCGTGGACTATCCAGTAGTCTAGATACCGAGCTTTAGTCTAATTACAATCGGCGGGACGAGACAATTTCCTTAATCTCCACCAGCCCAATTCCATCGATTAGCCCGTTCGGTCTTCAACGGGGAGCTGCGAATCCAGGTCGACCGGACAGGAAATAGCCTCGGGGCGAGAAGAAAGAAATGACGATGGGCAGAAAAAGGAAAGAACGCGAAGCAAATGGTCGGAAGTCAGGCGAACATGCCAACAACTTCCGAGGGGAAAAGACACAAAATGGTAGTTGAGGTTTTCCACATTCGAGTCAACACACCGGTTGTTAACACCAGCCTGTGTATTATATTCTGTGCGATAAGCCTATATCGGTCCCTTATGCGTCAAATTTAAAAAAAGGAAATAAAATGGAATGCTACAGAAACAATCCGTCCTTCCATTACCGGAAACGTGATGCCACATCATAAAAATCCTCGTTCCACAGGAGCAAGCCATAAATCTTCATATTATTTACATCTACATCTACATAATACCCCGCAAGCCGCCGCAAGGGCGTGTGGCGGGGGGTGTTAGGTCACCAACCGTAAAAAAGAAAAATACCACATGCAAAAAAAAAAACAACACGGAAAATTACACCCACAGCAGCGCACACACTCATGCAACAATCCCTTCATCCAATACTCATGCAAACACATATACCGCAAAACAACTAAAAAACTGCACCCCATGATGCAGCACGAAAGACATTCTACAACACGGAAGCCAGGACACAACAAGCAAGAAATTGAAACATCACTACCACATGAAAATGCACCACGAAACACTCTACCCCCAAAGAGTCTCTAATTGGCAGGGAATGCGACCCAACGTTGCAGGTAGCAGGAATTTGCCCCCGCGGAGAGGGACGAGGGATTGAAAGGGAAACTTAAAACAGATGAACGGAACACGAATGAGGTCATTCGGAAAGAATGGGTTATTATAGCAAAACACATAAGGTTAGTGGAAGAGCATGCATTTAAATACAACTAATTATTTTTTAGACGCTGAGGGTGGCAAGTGGAATTTTTGCTATCTATAACCCTGCAGTTGCTATCCCGTATTGTCCGTGGGAAGAAGGAGTCCTTGAGTCGGCTAGTTCTGGCATCTATTTCCCGAATTTTATATGCATGATCCAAGCGACCAATGTATGTAGGAGTACGAATAATTTGCGAGACCTCGGTGCTGAAACATGCGGATCTAAATTTATTTAATAATTTCAATCTTGCATTGAATCGTCTCTCAGCCAATGATTCCCACCCCAAATCCATGAGCATTTCGGTGACGCTTTGCGTTTTATCGTAGGAATTTTTTACAAAACGGGCTGCCCGGCGTTGAACCTTCTCAATTTCCCGAATGAGACCTTTTTCACTCGGATCCCACACGCTGCATGCGTATTCTAAATGAGGCCTTACAAGAGCGTGGTAACAACGTTCCTTGACCTTCGAGTCACTTTTGCCGACAATGCGTCTAATGAATCCCAATTTTTTATATGCTTGACCGCAGACTTTACGTATGTGAGTCCCCCAAGTTAAGTCTTTTGTGAATGTGACACCTAGGTATTTCACCGTATCAACTACTGCTAGGTCACCTCCAGCTAATTTGTAAGCAAATCCCGTTGATCTTTTAAAGAAATTTACCACTGAACATTTATTATAATTTAGAGTCAATCCCCAGTTAGAACACCATTTAGTAATGCAATCTAAATCCTGCTCTAGAATAAAACGATCCTCATCCCCAGATATCTCCCGATAGATCACCGTGTCATCCGCGAACATCCTAATTTTACTTTTCACTTCGCGGTTCAAATCGTTAACAAAAATCAAGAAAAGCAACGGCCCGATCACACTTCCCTGAGGTACCCCCGACGTGACTCGAACGCTGTCGGAACTAGCGCCATCAAGGACTACCCTCTGTTCCCGCTCCGAAAGAAAATCTTTAACCCAACTTATGGCGCCCTTATTTATACCCGCGACCTTTAATTTATGAATGAGTTTACCATGTGGGACCTTATCAAATGCCTTTTGAAAATCTAAGAAGATGGCATCCACTTGCCTACCTCTCTCACCCGATAAAAGTAAATCATGTGTAAATAATCCTAATTGGGTTTCGCAGGAGCGAGTTTTCCTGAATCCGTGTTGATTGTCACTTAAAAAGTTAATATTGTCAAGGTGTCTCATTATTGAACTGACAATTATGTGCTCTAAGATTTTGCAACAGATAGAAGTGAGAGATATAGGTCTGTAATTACTGGGATCCTCCCTGTCACCACCTTTAAAAATAGGCGTTATTTGCGCGGTTTTCCAAATCTTGGGTACTTTGCACTCTGTGAGGGATTTGTTAAATATAAATTCAAGGTACGGGGCAATGTTTGGAGCTAAATGTTTTATCACCCTAGCTGGTATATTTTCGGGACCCGGGGATTTGTTGGGTTTAATCTCGTTAAGCAATTTTAGAATTCCTTGTTGGTCCACTGTTATTTTTTCCATGGGTGGAGTATGCATTGTTTCTTGGAGATATGCGGTGGCAACATCATTCGAGAAAACGCTTTGGAAGAATGAATTTAGGATGTTAGCTTTACCCTCACTGTCTGTATGAATTATATTGCTACAATCCCTTAAGCAAGCCACGGTTTGTTTACTCCCATTTACTTCCCTAACTTATGACCAGAAAGCTTTGGGGTCAGTGTCCAAGTGCTCGCAAAGTACTTTGCGTTTAAAGTCCAGTAAAGCGCTACGTAATTTTGTTTTGGTTTCAATTTTAGAGGATCTATATGTGTCCCATAATTGTTTATTCTCAGGGGATGATGTGTTCACGCCTGCCCTCTTTACCCTAGAGTGTAGCATTCTCTGCTTTCGAAGGGCTTTTCTAACGTCTTTATTGTACCACCTGGGGTCGCGATTTGCTTTAACGTATTTTATAGGTATGAAATCTACGATTCCTTTTTGCATGATATTGACAAATTCTGTCCAAGTTTCTTCCACGTTGACATGACTTAAGCGGGTTTTGAACTCGGGTAGTGAAGAGTTTAATTGATTGGCAAAAGATTCAAAGTCTGCTTTGTGGTAATTATAAATTTTTCTTTTTGGTTTAACAATCATTTTTATTTCTATGTCCAAGTGGACATTAATTGCTCTATGGTCACTCAAGCCCTCATCAGTTGATACACTAATAATACGTTCAGGCGTGTTTGTAAGAAATAGATCCAATATGTTCTTTCCACGGGTGGGCATGCGTACTGCTTGATGGAGGCGTTTCTTTGAACCAATTTTATCATGGAATTGCAAGATTCGCGATCGCGGGTCCCAGATTTAACGATATTGTTGTCCCAATCTATACCAGGGAGATTAAAGTCGCCACCAATTATGTTTATGCTGTTATTATATTTACGTGTAAAATTGTAAATTTGATCGTTGAGGGTGTGAAGTGTTTTCAAATCTGAGTCTGGAGTCTTTAATGAAACTATTAACCATATCAAAATCGACATCCATTCCATTACTCAGAAAAATATGTAATCCATTATAGTCAATCAGTGAGAATTTCTTAAGCATCTACTTGTCAAAAAGTAAGGTCCGCCTAAATCTACGTCCTCTTTCAAAACAATTTCAACCACTTACGGGTCTCCGAAAGGAAGATATGCTTAGCTAATACATGGCTCCGTGGAGAGATATCACAAAAATACTTCATGTCATAAAAAACTGGAAAAAATCCCGGTCTACCAAATATACTCTATTTATGAAATATTTCCAATAAATGAACGATCTCAGCAATGAATTGTCCCCTACAAAAGGAAATCTTCGAAATCCATGGCATTATATGAGAGACACAAGGTTAATACAAATGCCGAAATATTTCCTCAAGATCAGAACAAAATAGACTTAATACAACAGGTAGACCAGCAAGGGACCGAAATGCGTGCGCATCTTGACGGTAATTGATAACTATCTGGCAAAAAAAGTTTAATAAACCACAATCGCCAAACTAAAAAAAAAGACAAGAGGTGATTGATTATTAAAGCTCCAGCTTTCCAGGTGGGGCATAAGGGTAGACCTATTTTTATTAGCCATTGCTAGGCATAACTGCGAAAATTCGCGTAAATTGAAATGAAGGTAGACGACAACAAATATAAGCCCAGGTTGGCAAGCAGGACCTTTCATGAAGGAGAGCATGAACAAAAGGTTTGCCGACGGCAAGACCACCACTATACCACATCACATTACGAAAGTGGAGAAAATGTTAATAAAAATCGAGCATTTAGTAGCAGATTGAGACCATTTAACATTTTACTGGTCGTATTTGTTCACCTCACATGAATTCTGGATCCAAGTAGAGCTGAAATCGGAATGATAATATACTACAATTTGTAAGAAGAGGCGAAGCCCCTAAAGGGAGAGGAGGCTCTAAAGAGGAGAGATGAAAAAAAGCGAAAACCTCTTGGTCAATACCAATGGAAGGGCCTTCTTGAATGAGTTCGAAGAAAGACCTTGCGAGAAACGCATAGACAGAAAAACGGACATATTTATAAAAGACTCGCGCACAAAATTTTCCCAAAAATACCGTCTGAAAGCTCGGCAGGTAAGGAAGAAGCAGAAAAGAGCGGAGGACGCAATAAAGGAGAAAGGAAGATAGGAAACTCAGTGGAAGAGGTTGCGGAAAGCGAATAATAAGGCATTAGGGGTTGGATCATGGAGAGGGAGAAGAGGTGGGTAGGGGATGAGAGGTTTGTGTACGACTTTAACTAAATGGAGCGCATGTAAAAGGAAATCTAACGACGAAGGGCGCTCGGGAAGGTAAAAGGGAATAGGGCGGAAGGGCCTGGGAGGTGAAGCGGGTTAGAGAGGGATGAAGAAATGAGAGGGAGAAGGTGGAAAAGGAGAGCCGTTGTGAAGGAAGGGTTTCGATGAGGTTGGTTGGGACGGAGGATTGAAGAGGACAGCGGAGGGCAGAACGGTTGGATACCCTTAATGAGACAGGAGAGTCGAGGGGGATTGTGGGAATAATTTGGGCGAGAGAATGAAAGGAAAGAGGGAGAGAAAATAGGAAATGTGAGACGTAGGTGGGATCTGGGAAGCGGGTGAGGAATGAGTGATCGCATAAGGTATTTCAAGGCAGGCTAAATGAAAGGAGGGCGGTGAGGGAAGGAGGTAAAAAGGACCCGGAAAAACTGCTCGAAAAGGTAAGTTTTAAAACAAAGACATCAAGATACTTCTCGGCTTCGAAGTGCTTATTATCAAGCGATACTAAATGGCCCAAAGGCTCTCGTTGAAAGCGATAAATTGTCAGAGGCAAATGAAAAATAATACAATGCATAGGGATAAAAATTATTTAGAAATTTTAAGCCATGATTCTCAAATTTAAAGCCGGAAATGAAAGACAGCACCCGATTAATATTATTTGATTTTATATCGATAAGAATGAGTACATACGACTGTTTAAAAGCCATCAGAAAATTAATAAAACCGGCAATTTATTATAAAAATAAAGCAGCAAAAAATGTACATTTAACTACCAACATGATAAATAATTTTCATTATTTTTCGATTACATTGTTTTACATTTACATTAAGATTCGAATAAAACCTTCAAAAACTTCAATTGTCAAATATTTATCTAAGGTTCATGATGAGCAAAGAAAAATTTATGATAAAAATCCTCTTATAAATGAGATCAACTAATTAACAAAGCCCATTAAAAATATTAAAAGCGTGGCCGACAAGAAAATGTCATTAACAAGCAGCATTCGGCATCATTAAAATTATTCCTTTATCTAAGTACATACATCTACGGTTTCAACCTGAGATGCGACTAGAAGCAGCATGAACTGAAAGCACCTAGTAGCTGGGGCATATCTCCTCTTTTCACGGAAGGGATGGCACACAGTCCAAACTCGAGGGGAAGAGGGGGAAGAGGTAAATCATTCGCCGATGCGTCAGGAGTGAATCCGGAGCATAATTTGCCCATTCGACTTTGAAATCAATGTGAAATGAGCATCGACAAGCGAGAGACGCGAGCGACAGCGGGGAGGGGGGGGGGAGTTCCGCCCAGAGGATGCAAACGCCCCAATGCCTGGAGAAAGGGAACGGTGCTCCGCGCGATATTTCGTTCCGTGATCGGGAAATGGGAGAGGGCTTCAGTGCGATGATTGCTCCCCTCCCGACCTTCTCGGCTGGGATACCCAAGTGAAGGGGAGATTTCGATGGCGAAGCGAATGGAAGAGAAATACGGATGGTTGGCCGACGGGAGGATGCGTTCTCAAGTGTCGAAGGTGAAGTCGGTAGAGGCGGGTATCGAGGGAAGGACGAAAATATTCGTCGGGATTTGGGAACGAAACGAGGACATTCAGGCAATGGCATTCCCACAGAGGTGGGTGGAAATGAAATTCTACAAACCATTTGCAATGGAGATATTCGCTACGGAGGTATAGTAAGTCGCTTAGGCTATCGCCAGCTGAAACTTCCTCCCAAAGCTATAGTACATATAAGCCAATGCTATAAATGTTTACCGAACAACTACATCACAAAATTGTTTAACGCACTATTTATCAAACAGAAAGGATTACGAGGATATGATTCCTATAGTATTTAGCATTTTTTAATCGGTGAATACGAGCAAGAAAATGAGTGCGTCCATTTGGACAAATCATTTTGCCCATTCCTTGTCCAAATATCTCGCGTTTAAACATTAGCTTCACGCAGGCGTTTTCGTGTTACTTATTCAAGGAATTATTTAGCTTAGTACCTTTGAGAGATGGTGCCCATCATGGGAATTCGGAGATAGAGTCGAATCTTTAAATTAACATTTCAAGCCACATGGATTCCCTACCAATGGAATATCCCCACTTACTAAAATTAATTACAAATTTCGAAAAAAAAGATTTCAATGATAGTTTACAGCTCCCACTCATTCGATTATTAAGTCATTTGCAAGCAATACAGAGCAAGTTACAGAAGTGATAATATAGAGCATAAGAAAATAAGACATTAATGCTCGAATGCGCTTTTAATACACCATATTATTTCTCCGCATCGAAGGAAAACGCAAAAAATGTAATCTTAAACATAGCCGCGAAAACATTAATCATAAGAAAATGCCAATTTGATGAGACTTTCAACCAATGAAGGTTATGAAAGCTGAATACCATTTTTTTTTAATAATAGCATAGTTAACACCATTAAAATATCCAAAAATAAAAAAATAATCAAACAATGACAACCAGTTCATTCGCAGCAAGTTAACAATCACTACAGTTAAAACCTGTTCATCGTTAACAGGGGTATCATAATTTATCCATGAAAATATGATAGGCAAAAAATAACTGAATCATATAAATTACATTACTTAAGCATACGTGTATCAACTGTCCATACCTTAACATATTCAACGGGATCAAAGCGAATTTTACGATCATAAAATCATTAACAGACAAAATGTTAAACAAAAAAGCCTAGTGTAGCAATACAAATCGGAGAATATGAACGAGAATTCGGCGTATGGGCCCCGCTATGTAGGCTCAAAGAACAACTGCCCCTAATGGATGCGAAATCTTCCAAGTCCAACTCAGTGGTGGACTCTGGATGTAAAAATGGAAGCCCTACCCCTCCTACCCACACCCTTAAACCACGGAACGGGCACATCGCCCTAACCTTCCCCCTCTTACATCTCCTCCCCTATCGGCCCCCAACGTCTCCATGCTTCGAAGGATGCCAATGGAGGTAAAGGCCCGTGATGATCGCCCGAGGATGCTATCGAAGGGTCGAATTGGATCGGTGCCTCTCATCTACCCACCGCCCCATGCCCCCTTTTGGGGGCAGTAAGGTGCTGGTTAGTAAGGAGAAGTATTAAGGGGATCGAATGCACCCTAGTGTGACCCCTTGGTGAGGAAGTTGAGTTGTTGGCCCAGCCCATCATCCCTCCACATAGCTCCTCTACTACATAGCGCCAATGGTGCCCGATATCGCCAATAATGACCTTATTTATGGCCTCTTTTTATATCCTATTTAGTAGTAGAACTCCCATACGATCAAAAAAGAACAATTTTACAAATATACGGGAACATAAGGACATTTCTTCTTTGAATTTCGTTAATTTTCGTACAAAATCTTAAGAAATAAAACGTATGATTCCGTGCAACAATACAGATCTTTAACGTTTAACTATCTCTTTACTAATATAGGGGTGCAGACTTAAGAACGTATCAAATCCAAAACGTTTTTCATTTACGTATAATGATGTATATTCAGTAATTTTTTGAAAAGTCAATTAAGTCAAATTACAACTCGGATCGTATGTCAAATTAAATCTTTGAGTTATATTAAGACAATACGCCGCCAAATGCATAAAAATAAATAAAAATCCACTTCTAGAGTTGTAACCGGAAATATTTAAAATATTAATATGTAGCAAAAATACAGAATCGATCATGCGAGTACTCGTTCATTGGTGATATTAAAGAGTGAAGTGTAATGCTACACCGAATATATCCGATTAATTTACTAAATTAATCCACTCTAGACTTTGGTTGTCAAAAATAGATAATACTATTTATTTAAATATTAAAGAACTATCAGCCCAATATTGTGGAGTATGAGAAAAAAATAATGAGCACAATGACCCTATTAAGGAAATGCAATCAAGGCCCACGATAGGCACTTCGCCCAAGAACGGATTTCTCAAATAAGATGACTTTTGGTAGCCAGATTGAAACTTACACATATCGCTGTATTGGAACGCCTGGGGGGACCGATAAACTATTCCGTAGACCCCATGCGGTACCACGAAACCAATGCCGAACCCTTTATCTACCCCCCAACCATTTTCCACCGCTACGAACGTGAACAAGGAGAGTCTACTGCGCCCGGAACTCATGCATCCCGCGTGACACAAATTTGGGCGGTCTGCATACACTCCCCGGGGCACGAGAAATGATTGCTCGGATCGATAGCAGTTAGCCAGGCAGCGGGAGGCGGAGTGGGCAGCGGTGAGCGGGGAAGCTAAGGCACCCCGGACGGCCATTGGCCGAAGGTATAGTCCGTTCCTTCTCTTACTCGGAGCCGAAAAAGGCCCATTACAGGCTTTTAACACGCCACACATCCTTGTCTCTCCCTCCCTCCTGAAGTAGCCTCATCAGAAGGTGTTGAAGTCTCGGCAACCATTGTATTGACACTAAAGAGATTTACAGTACAATATTTCACTCTTTTTCTTGCTTCCATGAACCATCTTTAAAAACAAAATGCCATAAGGTTGATCAGAGAACAATCAACCTAAATATTACTCGCCTAACCAGTTCTGAAGGATCACAAACCACAAGAAAATCAATAAAACTGCAGAATAATTTTCCAATATTAGAGAATTCAACCAATAGAGTAACTAAATAACTATAAAAGAAACAACAACGATAAAAAACTTTTTGGTCCTTATAACACACATAACTCACGTTTCCCTACTTGCGAGTGCCGATTTTCGGATGATATATCATTTGGGTTCATTTATGTCCATAGATTTGGAAATAGCGAAATCTGAATGATGACAGCCCTCACTGACGATATTGAACAGCCCCCGATGGAGAACACGATTACCTCCTTGCAGGCTGAAGAGACGTTCTAAAAGTTGAGCCAGTGCGAATGCCCTTAACGTTACACGGAGAATACATGCACGAAAAATAACGAACGCAAAATACCAGGAAAATGAGCTTGGAGAAGATAATAGCTATCAATATAATCATAGTCATAGAAGTTTGTAGCCATAAAATGGAGGCGTGCCATACTACCTTGATCAAAAAGTTCCCGGAATAACCACCGTGTGGCGCTCCCATCGTTCCGATTTGAGTTCTGTTTTTTTTGTTAAATTGGTACATCTGTTGTTGATATTCCCTTTAAATCTTAGTGTCATAACTTGACATTTGCAAAAGTTACGTAGCCAAGAGTACATCTATCTCTGTGTGTGTTGGCGATTTTTTACAATTTCAGAAATGGATTTAAATTTGCAACAACGAACTTGTATTAAATTTTGCGTAAAAAACGGATTTAGTGGCGCACGGACGTTGGAAATGTTGGAAAAGTGTTTCGGCAACGATTCTCTAAACAAAACGGTCGTTTACCAGTGGCACGAGCGGTTCAGAAGTGGTCGTGAGTCAATCGAAGATGATGAACGCAGTGGCAGACCATCGACATCGAAAGTCGGTGAAAAAATTGATAAAGTAAAAGAAATGTTGGTCAATAACCGCAAATTAACCATCAGAGAAATAGCGGAGGACTTGAACATTGCCTATGGATCCGCCCAAGACATTGTGGTTAATGATTTGGGTTTCCGTCGTGTAGCATGCCAAAAGACCTCAATTTCATGCAAAAAAGAGACCGTGTTGACGTCGCAAAAGACATGATTTGCGAGGCTGAATCCGATCCCACATTCATCAAAAGGATCATTACTGGAGACGAGACGTGGGTTTATGAGTACGACACGCAATCCAGACATCAGGCAAGTGAATGGCGTTCACCAAATGAGCCGAGACCAAAAAAACCACGTCGTTTTCAGTCAAAAAAGAAGGCAATGCTGACGGTTTTCATGGATTACAACGGTGTAGTGCATCATGAATTTTTGCCAGAAGGCCAGACAGTAAACAAAGAGTATTATTTGGGCGTTATGAGACGTTTGCGTGAAGCAATTCGCCGAAAGAGACCAGAAATGTGGGGAGAAAACTCGTGGATTTTGCACCATGATAACGCACCGTCGCACAGTGCTATCATTATTCGTAATTTTTTGACGAAAAATGCAACAAATACCATCCAACAGCCACCGAATTCACCTGATTTGGCTCCCTGTGACTTCTTTCTGTTCAATCGAGTTAAAAAACCATTACGGGGAACGCGTTTTAGCAGCCGAGAGGAAGTAATGGAAAAATCGCAGGAAGCACTGATGGACATACCGAAAACCGACCGTAACTTTTGCAAATGTCAAGTTATGACACTAAGATTTAAAGGGAATATCAACAACAGATGTACCAATTTAACAAAAAAAACAGAACTCAAATCGGAACGATGGGAGCGCCACACGGTGGTTATTCCGGGAACTTTTTGATCAAGGTAGTATACCCGATCGCAGCATAACTTTGCTATCAGGTCGATGCTAGTATTGGCATATTCAATAATTGGAAAAGGAAACTAATAAGACGCTTTTAAAAAGACATTTAAAAAAATACCAAGACAACATAGTAAAGTACGTTTCTATAAATCATTCATAAACCACATAAATGTTGAGCTACAACAATTTCACCTAATTAATGCATCGTAATACAGCTGATCCAAGTATAAGGTACTGAGCTGGGCACCCGCCCATAGCCGTTTTTGATTCGTTTGATTGTATAGTCTGAAAATATTTACTTCATAAACTATGCACCAAAACGATTCCTATGATTAGTACTGTACATATCACACAATCGTACATGAAATAGAAGTGTAAAAACGAATTTGGCTTGAGTTTGCGGAAAACTTCTAGCAATGTAAATAAATTTGTTTTACGCTTCAGTATTTTTACCACTTTGAAACGATTTTTAAAAGCCTTCAATCAAATCTAATACACAAGCAGAAACATACGATTAGCAAACAAAGATAATGTTTAGGCTTCAGAACTCTGAATTCTCCCATTATACGCATTACCTCGTCATTTCACTTATTTAAAGTCCTCTAAAAACTGTGTTTCAAGATATCCCGGAGTGGAAAATACTTAAATTTATAACACGAATGGCTAATGTATTACGCCAATTAAGAAATGTCCATTGAAGCGAATTCGTTCATATTCCTCGGGGAGCAAGGTTATAGAACGAAAAATATTAAAAAAACTAATTTACTATCAAAGTAAATATTTTTCGGGGAATGCGATAAGCCTAATATTGAACATATAAGAGAAGTGTGTGCAATGTCCCAACTTGATATCCTGTTTCTTTATAACACAAGAGAGAGAGACCGGAGAGGTGAGACAAGTATGGAGGATAACGTTGCCGGAATACGGAAGGAATATGATACCCAACGATGGACACACGCGGCGCGATAATCATGACATAACAAACGAACACAACTTGCTGTTTATTTATTCCTCATCACTGAAACGATTTATTTTTTTAGTCCCGTGCACAAAAATAAAGAAAGCTACAGGATTAAAGATATCCGGTTCGGGTTCGGGAAGGAAAACCCGGATTTTTCGTTGATTGATCGAGGGGTAGATCTAACTTTCCCGCGGAGATTACACTTCGTGAAAAATCGTACCAGGTCATAATTAATGGCGATAAAAATAAGTCCATCCGCGCTGGAAAAGAGTACAAATGAAAGAGTACGAAAAACGCGAAGTTCATCATCCAACCGCGTTGACAAATGGCAAAGCAAAGATACAAAAAAATCAGCCTATCGTGATGGAACTAAGCAATTTGAAAAACAATCAAGGTGACCTTTATTGAGATAAATTTTTACCATTCCCCATTTTTCAGTTTTCACCGTATCTTTTCTCACGATAATGTCGTAAAATTGGTATCGGTAGATTTGTAACACGGTGGATAAGTGATTAACGTTGATTATTGAGCATTAACTCTGATGGATTTCAATAAATTGCGAGACGTACGATAGAGAACCTATACCAAGTGCATCAATAAACACACAAATTAGGTGGGCGGGAATAAAAAATTTGAGAAAAAATGAATCTATTTTTCATGTACACCATTATTTTTCCTTAAATAACTCAAATTTAAGCGCCAAAAGCTCGCAGAACACTAACTGATTAATGACAAATATTTGCCGTCATTTTCATCTAAACTTCTATGCAATCGTTAAAAATAATAAATGAAAAAAAACACGCAAAAATAACCTTTCTCCATCTTAATCTACAATGAACTGAAACATCATACCTTTCTTTCTTTTGATTGCCAATACAATTGTTGTTTTTCGATTTTATGGATGAGACAGGGAGCTTAAACCTTGAACGAATAATTTGAAATTAAAATGCATCATTAGTCTTGCAAGGATATATTTTTATTTCTTTTCATTCCGTTCCTATACAAAACATCTGATGGAGTAAAACTAATATTATTCAAGTTAATTTAATGCTTATCGAAAATGAGATTAAACTGTATTTGATAGAGAATAAGAGTGAAACAAGGAATTTACACTTCACAGTAAATTAGAAATATGAAGATGCATATAACGGGTAAATCATTTGGTCAAACAAAGAGATACACCTATGCAGCTCGAAGAGAGACCGAGGATTTTGATTAACCCACCTTAAATGCTGGAAAAAGAATATAAAAATATGAATCACATATGGGCAATATAGTATGCCAATCGCGCTTGTTAAAAACCGGGGATACTTGCACGCATTATAAGCATGTTATGTAATAATATATATTTTTATAAACCTTTGACATGTAATTATAGCAGTTATTATCCTGCTAAGAATTCTCATATTTTTGATAGAAAAGAACCCATGTCCACTATATTTTACTTTACTTTATTGACTCAGAAAATGATATTACCTTGAATATAATTACGGATTATTTAAGAGCTTTAGTTACTTGCGAGCGCTTAATTCACTTTCTAGATACTCGTGGATAGCAGAAAGGCTTCCATAAAAAAAGCAATGCCTCCTCTGTCGCTTCTCCAACACACCATGAAAGTCCATCGACAATAATTCGCCTTTCACCCTCATGGCAAATATTATTAGAGATCTAAATTAACGAAAGTGGTATACGCAAAGGCAACATTACAACTCAAATAAATGCTGCAAGAACATATCGACGGAGTTAAAAACATGCCGCTCAACCCGAATCGACCATTTTCAAAGTTCATACCCGAGGCGAGTCTCGAGGAAGAAAAAGCCCAAATAAAACCTTACGGCTTCAATGGCGGTTAAACTACGAGCAGCGCCCAACGCGCATGTTCTAAGAAGCTGGAGGGGGAGAGAAAATAGGCGGTCGTGGGCGCTCAGGAAGGGGGAGGAAAAGCGAGGGAGGGGGCGACGTGACGGACGGGAGGTACCCTGGGGAAGAGAGCATGGAACAAGGAAGGGGATAGCAAAGTACGGAGCATCCTAAAATCCGCGGGTAGGGGAGGGGGAGCAGACGGTGGGGAAGAAGACACGGGATGAGGTCAAAACCTAAGTGTACGGCCACCTAGAGAAAGGAACCCTCAACCGAAGGAAGGGAGAACCTCGTCGAATGCGGAAGTTGCGGGATTTCATCGATTGAAAGCGAGGGCTAGGGAGTTTTTTTTAAGACGGAGCACTCCCTTAGAGGACGCGGAGCGGTGGGGATGTTGTACAGAAGAAATCGGAAGCTGAGGAGGGGAGAGGACAAGGATGAAGGGAGGGAATGAGAGAGGAGGGAGGTCGAGCAAGGGAGAAGCGAAGCGGGGGAAGGGGATAGGGTGGGAAGGGAAGACTGGGACGAAGAAAGAAGCGGGAGGGTCCCAGGGCGGAGCGTAAGGACCGTGACGTCACGCCGAAAGCTCCGCCTACTAATCTCTCACCCCCGCGTCCCCACGATTCGGGAAAGACTCCGCCCCCCATATCCTCCGCATCCTTCCTCGCGGTTAAGATCCCGCACACCCTGATCAACCGGGGATAGGGTGCGGGAGGAGAAGGGGGTGTCGGGTGCGTGGAAGGGGATCTCCTGATGCGGCGGAAAAACCATCGAGCCGAACCATCCTCCCCCCAACATCCACGCCCTCCGACCACGATGAACTGAACGTAGTGGACAATATCGAATGGGGCGAGCTACCTGCTCACGATTTGACACCCCGACACATTTGGAGAGCCAGAGAATATGTGGCGGCGGGGGAGGCAACGTATATACCTGTAGAGAAAACCCGCACCTCCCTGGAGGGAAAAAAATGTACACAAATAAAATTCAAATGGGTTAATGACAAGATCCTCAAACGCCTAACCTTCAACTGAGAAGGTGTGGAGAGTCAGTAATCAAATTCAAATGAGAAACGTTAACATATTACATAAATAGGGACTCGCATCCACTGAGAGGGCATAAAAGTGAGAGTTAAAACTCCCTTGCACTAAAATTAAATCATTTGACTGTATTTGCATCCGATACATAATCATACTAAAATCATCTTCTGACAATGAAAAGTGATCACATTTAATGAAGAACACGTCGAACATTGATAATACTGCACGTGTTACGTACTATTTAGATAAAATATATACCCATATGCTGGATTTATCCTGGTCATAAAATTCATATGACTCATATTTCGTCTCATACGATGCCACTTCTCCAACGTTTACGAAGGTTACTATCAATCAGATAAATCTCTTGACGCATCATATATTGTGATAAAAATGGGTCTCTAGTAAAACGCTGCAATTATATTTTAGAAACATTTTACAAGTCAAGAGTAAAAATTATTAAATATTTTGCCTAAGCTTTACGAAATGCAATGTCTCAACTTTCTTAAATATAGTACGGCACAGCAGGAAAAATATTCAGGTGACGATTCATTACTTTCAAATAAGAAAAAATATCAACCTAAAATGAACGCCACGAATAAAATCTGTGGGGATTAGTGAGGTCATCCATATAAAATGGAACGGGTAAACATTTAACCATAAGCACATTGATTATTCAATTTATATTATCATGAAAATCAATGACTAATGGTCCAATATTTAAAACTGACGTAATCTTTCAGAATCTTTAAGTTTGCCTTACAATTGCAAAACTGTTAAATTGAGCTTCCAAAAAGTACTGAGGACATTATTGCCAACAGCAAAGAGTGACGCTCAATCAAAAGGTCAGGCACACGTATGGAGTACTGAATACAAGTGATATTATGCGAATATCACCTCAAGTTTTTAACAATGGCCAACGGTCTCTCTCTTAGAAGGTTACAGTCTCACGGGACTCATTCGCTTTAGAGAAGCAAAATGACTCAAAAGAACGAAACACAGTTTAAAAAAATTACGCACACTCCATTTCGCACATTACCGAAACAAATTAGGGGGATGTCAAAAGGCCAGGATATGAAACGGGAGGCGTGGGAGAGAGGCTGGGGAACGCGAGGAAATCGAGGTGGCGGCAGCATTAACGGCCTCTTAAGTGTCGAGGAAGCAGGCCTTGAGGAGCGCGGAGGGAAAGGAGGAAGATGTAGAAAAGTGGAAAAAAATGAAGCGAAAAACACCAAGGACTTCAAAGGGAATAAACCTTCGGGAGGGAAAAATCGAGCGGAAGAAAAGAGACGCCCTTCCTCACCCTCTCTTCTCTCCACCTCCCCGCATTCCCCACTCAACTTCGTATCTTTCCACTCTCACTCCCGCTTCCCCGCACTAAAGGGCGGAATTAACGTGGAGCGGTGCCTCGGGGAGGAAATATCACGAGTCTTCGGACATCTTCATTATTACCGGCACTCAAGACGGCAGCCCACGCGGGGCATGGGCCGGAAGGAGTACGGAGGGAGGGAGGGCAACAAAGATGCGTTGGCCGCGTCCTGTACATGGGAAAGCACCCCAAAACGCCGTGCGCAACGCTACCACGCTTCCCCCGACCCCTATACAAAGTACAAGGGAATCCAGTGCAAAATTTACACATACCCCCAAGAGATGGCGTCTCCGCGCCTGCAGGATTAACTCAACGTGCGCCACAGGCGGTGGCTTACTTTTAAGCCTCGGTGGGGGAAGGGTGTAGCGGAGAGGAACAGAATTATGTTGGTTTACGAAAGCGCGAAGAGGAAGTGGTGAGGCAAGTGCCATCCGCAATCCTCATTCGAGCACGATGCATACCAAATGGGAAAGGCCTTCATATTGGATGCAGCCCTTCAGTTTGAAGAAACGTAAACTATTGGATAAATGCACCAAAGACGATTGGAATGCTTCAATATGTACCCTTGAAGAAGGTAGATGAGAATCAGGTGTGCACAGACAATTGAGACATGATGCAGCATACACAAGCAAAGAATACGACAAAATGGCATTCCCAATAGATAAAAACTTGTAGAGAGAGTGAAATTAGTTAGTTTTTACGCAAATTAATATTAAAAATACTAATACTAAAATTGCAAGAAAACTAAGAGTAAAACTCTCCGGGAAAATTAAAATAATTGGAAGGTATTTAACGGAGAGTAAAATAAAATTAACATGTAACCAAGTAAAAAAGGGACCTTCTAATCTGAAGAGGAAAACACATTTTTTAATAGAAAAAATATCTTTAAATCAACAGCCCTCCTTGGCAATTTATTTTTGTATTCTCCAAATAATCAAATCAGTTTTGCATTCTTTCTTCAGAGACTTTTGCGACTCGTAAATGAACAAATTTCATAAAAAAATAATTACTCATGACTTCTCCAATGATATTGACGCAGGGGTTTAAAGTCTTATTCCATGATTTGGAAATATGGAGTTCAGATACCCCACGGAACCAAAATTTACTATATGCATAATTCTTTAGAGATAGTTAGCAAGTAATATTTAAAAAGCACACTAATAGGGAGAAAATTTCATGTGTATACTATATATGTGTAAAATTAGTAGGAAATAAGAATGAGGTCAAAGTTTATTAATATATAGCATGTGCTACTAGATTCTAGGAGATTTTGAGTAAAAGGTGTAGTGGTACGAGTACATTAAAACTACCACCGATAAATCGTTATCAAATAAAACAAGTAAATTCGTTACCCCTCTAGGGCTACGAATAAGTACAGTACACATGGGGTTCTTAATCAATTTGATATATTTTCATCCGTATTGTTCTGATTTGAAAATAAGATTATTCGGACTTCAAAATAACAACAGTAGAGATATATAACAGTGCAAAGTCAGCAATTGAGAAACCTATAATCCTTACATTCATTCTCGGAGAATAGAACAGCAAACCCTTAAACTAGAGATGTATGTGAAGGCAAGAGTAGAATTGAGAACAATGCGATAGGTAATATATTCGAGAAAGGACTTAAAATCCTAGAAAATAACTCAAATCAGTTAAACATATCCAAATTACAAATCAAGATGTGCTAAGTCTAAGATTGTGTTTTGCAAGCTCGGCATATCCATTTCCACTCACGAATTGGGAGAAGACGGGATTTTATGGACGGCCGACGAAATGAAGGAGGTCAGTGTCCATCATGGGAAAGGACGACGGGGTTATCCCTCGGAATAAGACGAAGAAATGAAGCGTCGCCCTTTCCACCCACTCCCACCATCTTAAACCCCTCTACAACAGATGACTCAAATGTCACCGAGGACGAGAGAAAGAGAATAATAAAAGTAAACGAACGAGAATTCTGCTTTTGTGGAGGGGATGCTATTTGGGAAGTGGAAAGAAGTGTCGGTAGCGTCGGAATAAACAGTGGCAACGCAATAGTAAAGAACCAAGTCGAAAAGCATATAGAGACCAATTCCTACAGACAAACTTTACCTTGTGAGTCCACTCAAAATCATTCCCACTCACGTAATAAATTCATCTCCATCTACCGACGGCAGAGTTCAATAATACTAGTGTAGTGGCAACACGGGAATGTCCACATTTCCAAACGATCAACTTATTAGTTTTTGAAGTATTGAAGATTGTAACGCCCAGTATCAAGAAATATTAAGACCTATTCGTAATGACAATAGATATCCACATAGACTATTATTAATAGACATTTTGGTATTATATCAATGATATTATTATGAAATGAGTTATTTCGAGCATCCCATTAATCATGAAAGGATTTCAAAATCAGTGGTATTCATTACTCAGGTTACTGAACAGTGAGTCAACAAAATTTAAATATAAAAAAATTATATTTTAAAATACAAAAATTTAGGCTTAAGTTATTAATTCAATCACACGTAATATGATATATTAGAAAAATGGCAGTCATAACCACACATTATTTCAATAACCCAAGGATAAGCTAGGTCAAGTAATGTGGATAAATTCTACTCAATAAAACATTGATTCCTTTGTAATCTTTAAAGCCTCCTAGTTGAGTGGTCAATCTGGACCACGAATTACTGCATTTAAGAACCCAGAAAGAATTATTTTCGCCTATTCATAAGAGCAATTACAGCAAAGTTATCAAGCTATTTTGGGCCCAGATACTGTGAGAGGGATGGGTTCTCCTAATGTGAGAGCTAAAAGTATTAACAATTTCAAGTCCTTTCAGTTATAATTCCACTCCGTCAAAATAGGACTTTTTATTTTACTAATTCATCATGGATAAAATATATAACCCCGAGTATGACTCATGTAAAACATACAAAAACACTTGAAATCCTCATTTCTCGCACAAGAAAACGGCGGGGGATATTCCACTCAGATAACGTATCCATGAAGTGGACTTATTAGCTTTGAGGTCCATCCATATCTACCCTGCGGGCTACTAAGGGAGCCTGTCGCAGGAGATGCTATGACACCGAATTTTACTGAGATACATTGAAATTGCTCGTCATAGGAATATCACGCCACAATAATGTTATTCAATCTTTGTGTTTGAGGTTTTTGATCAGGTTTTCCATTTGATTACGAATAGTGCAAGTGAAGAAATAGTATGTGAATCTGTTTGTTCAACAATATCGCTTCATTTATATGGGTGCACTGACCTATGTGGAGTTCTTGTAATTCCTTCGGTGAAACAAGATAACTTAATAGCCCTGTACTTTTCCAAAATCTCATTGTCAGCTTCTCACTTTGTGACATCCAGTTTTAAACGCTCTAATTTTTTCAAACCAGCTTGGTTGGTTCAAACTGCCGAGAAATGAACGTAGAATTTTTTACCAAAGCAGCTGGATTGGCCGTACTATCCCGACCTCATCCAATTCCTCGTGAGAGAAGGCGGGGTTATCTGCGGGTTGAGGAACACGTATTTTAGCCCCATACACTTACTGACATGAGACGATTGGCGCTCTCCTCGAGAAAATAGCCCACTTCGCTCGAGAAACGGGAAAGAAACGAAACTCTCGGAGAAAATTGCCGGAGGAATCGAAGAGAAAGGGCTACACACTGCACTGAGCGGAGTGCGCGATGCACCGCAGCCTGCCCACTCGTCCTGAGGAGGGACAGCAAAGCAGGACCAGAGATTTTCTGAGACAAAAGGGTGCATGTGGGACGGATCGTAGGGTGGAGGGGGGGACACTGGATGCTGCAGGCTGGTCGGCCCAAGAGTCGAACCAAGTGACCCTCGAGAAAAAATCGCGAGTGGGAGCCATGAGGTAAGGGTGGCACGGAAAAAAAATACCAAGTACGTGGGGCGGATGCGAAAGCCGTGGTGGGTTCGGACGGTCATCTTTTCACCCGGAAGGTCGCGCAATCGTGTCTCATTCGCCCCCGAAAGAAGAACCAATGAGTGTTCTCCGGGAGGAGTGCTTTTGTTTTTGATCACAATGGAGATTCAGCCGAGGTGGGGTGGGGAGTGTGAAGGGAGCGAGTGTAAGTAATGGTAGAGGGTAAGGGACACCCAAACGAGGAGCTCCTTAGTGGGTCCCTCGTGCTTCATTGGCCGATTTAATGATGGCGTCGAGGCAAGGATGGAGGGAGGCGCAAGAAGAGTGTAATGAGGGTAAAAGGGTGGACTGCGATGACGACTGGTTGACCCGTCGGGGGTATGAACCGGAAGGGCAGAGAGGACCCTTCGAAGAGAGGAGTGGAGGGTGGAGATGGGGGTGGTTGGTGGATCTGGATAAGGGTCGAGCTTAGAGAGGACAATGCAGTGCGGGGGACGGGGCAGGCGATTTACCGGTGCACTGCCGCGCCCGCCCCGTGCACCGGAGAGACCATACGGCGGAGGGAACTGTTTCCGTGCAGTGGCATTTAAGCGCTCCACTACGCTGGTGATATCCTCGACAAAAGAATGCCCAACATGGGGTTCTCTCCCGCTAAGGCCGCAAACAGACGTGACGCTGGCCGGCCCTCGACTCATATCAGCGACTAATTACTTCATAATTACTGCCCAAAGTGGTGTTGAAGACTTCCGATCATGATGTTAAACATGAGGAAAGACAAAATCGCCAAGTTATAACCTTTCAAAGATGCTAAAATATCTTTCCTCGGTGACCGCAAACTTAGTGAAGCCGCGTTTAACGTCACAGAATATCCTCCATTGCCCTAGCTTATTATACCAAAATTTTCTAACATTCATACACATTCGTTTATGACTAGAGAACTTTTATACTTCATGCATTTGAACTACTTCATGAAAATTTGAGACCCTTCCTAAATTTAATATGAATAGTGGTAAAGAAAGGAAGCCTAGGAATTGATATATCTCAGTAACAACGATATAGGATTGTTCATAGTTTCACGAGTCGTTACAGTCCTTTTCTCATTTTTGCAAAATTTGAAAACATTTAAATAAATGACACATTCTCTTACTATGTAAGCTAAATTTTTATCAGCATCACATCATATTTTCAAACTGCTAAATCATGAACTATCAATCATCATCTTAAAATTCAGAAAATTTTCCTTATATTTGAACTGCCAAAACACGGCCATTTAACAAAACTTCTTAAAAATTGTACATTGATCTTCTACTAGTCAGAAATTTCTGGTTGGAATACAACCACTTTTTCATTTGCTAAGATTCACATCTCTTCCAAAGAATTATGAATAATATTTTCATAATGAGAGCTAACAAAAGTAAACAATTTCGTCAAGGTACCTTGCACGAGTTTTCACTCAGAAATATAGTATTCAAAGATTATAAAAAACAGCATTGAGGTGGGTTAAGCAAAACAAGGAAAGAGTTCCTTTTCCTCCTATTAATCATTTTTTGATTCTATCGTCTGCATCAGCATGGAACTTAGGCTCTAATTCCAGATCAATCACGCAATAATTAAATTACGCATTCTCCTAATAATTGAAATAATAGGGTATCAGCGAAAAATTATTAGATAAATGTGACATGGATAATTTCTTAATATGATATGATTTTAACTACATTCAAAACAATCGCTTGACAAGTATGAATGGCAGTCTTATTTTTAGAAACTTGTCATCTTGACTTTCCTTGAAGAATCAGTTTCACATGCAAACCTTTTCGATTTCACGCATTTAACCAACCATAGCCAGATCTACTTGTATTCAATAGATGTATACTATATGAAAGTTTGATAAGAGCTGAATAGATATCCTAGAATTTGAACAACTTCCATTACTAGTGGTTAAACAAGCCCTGACTTATTATTACCTTATCCACAAATTTTACGTCCATGTTTTGCCTTGAACCTCATTCCGCTTACCTTTCCATTCTATTACAATTCGACATCTCATCTCAACCTACAACCAAACGTTTTTCTCAAGTGACCAGATTTATGTTCCGTATAAATGCAATGCTTCACGTTAAAAACCTTGTATTGAATGCATTTTCTTTAGGTCTTCAGTCGATAGTCATGATTAGAAGTTTCCTTTTATTAGAAGAGTTACTTTGCTGATTCAATTCGTCTATAATAGTCATAAAAATATCACGCATTTGGTGCTTTGTTACTCAGATTTTGGAAATTATACCCTCATGCATCAATACGGGTATAATTGAGCTTGCCCAATCTTCACCAAATTTATTTTATTTCCGTATAAATAATTGAAAAATTAATCAACATATTTATGAATAGTTATTAGAAATGATTAGTTGAATAGTATGAACATGAAGAAGTGGCATTCGTTACACGTTTATACTGTCGAAAAAAAAGCAGAAACAGCACAAAATTTTATAAAAGAAATATTTCTGCATTTTTATGTCAAGTTTTATTCTCGTTCCACCTTTATGCGCAATAAATGCACGTGGTCAGTTATTTGCGTGAAATTGTGGGAGTAGGAATGATTGACCCAGGCCGCCAACGCCGAAAAAACTCGCCCCGTACAACGAAGCCATCTAGCGGCTTTTTCGGGTACACCGTAAGTTCACGATATACCCGCGGCGGCGCATTAGTAGTGGCCCTGCGTAAAGTTGCCGGTTGGAATGGAGGGAGCGATGGAAAATGAGTTGGAGGGGGGAAGCTTTGGAAACAGCTCTCGACGCGCGCATTTTGAATGACTAGAGTGCTTGCACCACATTTGATGAGTAATATCTAGTGCTGGATCATTGTTGGGCTTTGAAACGTGTGGCACATGACTATTTTGGAAGCACACACCTAAATAGTATTAACCTACTAGCATATGTACTATGAAGACTAATGCATTTTCTGATGTAAAACAAGACATTCTCGTCCAGAAGGTGCACCCATCTTTGAAAAAAATGAGAAGAAATACCATTTTAGAATTAGACTGTTAAATACTCCACATATATTGAGAGAGGTGGCATTGAAATTGATTAAATGAGACAATCAAGATTAACACTGTCGCCTCTAACACTAAGGAACAACCAAAGATGCACGGCAGAATTCAAACATGCCGTTCATCACGAGTTAATTGGACGTTTGGGAAGCATTGGTACATAATTTATTATTTCTATAACTACTATTATTTCTCGATGACATCAATGATGAGAAATTTTACTCCCAAATAAAAGAAAAAAAGCACTAAAAGTAAGCATTTAAACGATAATGAATAGCCAGGCCGATTTTAAAGACATCACATCATGCTTAACATCCCACTAAACAAGGACGATGTTTGAATTAAGCAATAGAGCAGCAAATGAGTTTTAGTACACGTTCTCACTTGAAAAAAGCAGTTTGACCCCGATGAATGAAGGAGCATAAGGCTGTTACAGAAACTAAACTCTATGAAAATTATAAATGCAACATCGTACAAAATAAAACACCGAAAATACTATATACAGCTCCTGCTAATCATCATATCATATCCATATATATTATGGCAGATCAAGTTTAAAGGAATTTCCACATATCCCAGTCCATGAATTTCCAAAATTAAGAAATTGTCTAAGTGTCACTTGACACATTGGCCCTTGGCAAATACTAACGCAAAAACTGTTATTTCTTTCAACCTTAATCCGAAGTTCATCTAGTAGGTTCCAAGGAAGAAGAAAAAAGATAAGACCTGAAGGAGCGGAAAAGAATTGGAAAAGCCGAAAAGAGTGTACAATGGAAAATGAGAAATAAGTCGAGCAAGAGGTAAGGTGGAAAGGAAGAGAGGGTGTGCGCAGTGGGTAGGCGGAGATGTGTGTTCTTTCAGCCGCAAACATAGGGGGAGAACAGAAATGATGGCAGCGCCACCGTCGGAGGGCGGAGAAAAAAGAACAAGAGGGAGAGGATATAGCGAAAAAAGGACGATACATAATCGAAAATTTAAAGTAAGCCGGCGGTTTGTGAAGGGAAGAACCGTCGGTCCGCAAAGGTGAAAGGGTTCAAACTGCCTGCGAGGTAAAATTATAATGTCTTTAAACGGAGATGAAGCATGCTATATATCACTCTAATTTTTAATATTGGTGACGCTTCTGACCTACATACTTAAAAAAAGTCACGATATATCTGGAAAGTTTGGGATGACGTTAAATTGAAATTTGCTGTGTGCGCACCAAAATAGAAGATGACCAACCGAATGAATGGAAGATCGGTGGTAAAGATAAAGATTGGCCACATTTTGTACCAAGGTAAGTATCACCATTTACATAAATCATAATTAATAATAACCAAAGAAATGTCAGTCGAAAAAATAAAATGCCCCGATTACAGCATTTCTTCTCTCAATTAAAGATCAATTCTTCCGTTTAAGCCAATGACTAATAGGAAGGATAAATTGAGCCTCCTCCTTTTTAGAATAACCATATTGAATAATTATGAACTGATGGCAAACAAGAGGAGTCCCACCTTGGGTGAATTGTATTCTCGATGATGTTCGTTGGTTATAATACCGACTTAATTTTTTTAATAATTTACATTGTACCCTGCAAGCAACCACTCGCGTGTGACAGGGGGATGCCACACCAGGCATACAACATCAATATGAAGTATTGCTTATATGTTAGACGGTAAAAAATGTTAATTATTTCAATTATTCCAGGTAATGTCATTTACAGCTACATGTGAAACGCAATTTAAGGAAAAAATACTTCCACTGTACGCGCGTGAGACAAGCTGCTTGTAGCAAGAAGGACAATACAATAAGGGTGGGATGAAACAAACAATTCTAGGATATTTTAAGTACACAAAATGACTTCTCTGCCAACGATATAATTTGGCAATTTAATCGAGTTCTTGAGGATCCCATGTACAAGTACTAGCAGCATATTCTAAATGAAACCTATCTATCTAAATACAACCTTAAATAAAAAAATTACCCTAATCGTTACAATTCTCCTATAATCTTCGAATGGTTAGTTCTTGCTAGCTTGTCCACATATTCTTTGAATATGTTTCACTAAAAGGAGGTCCTGGGTAAGGCCTACGTATTTAAACGGATCTATACTACTCGCCTATGGTTTTCTGGAGTCATTTGAAAAGGAGAGCAATGTGTACTTGTGCTCGCACTGTTAGACTCACGTGAGTCTAAATTTTTAAACCAACCAGTACCCTTTGGACCAGAAAATAGTATATCACCCGCCGTCACCTCAATTAAATGGGGTGGCGCGGTAGTGTAGTGGGACTCATAAACATTGTGGAATGGGATATTATATGGCCCCACAAAATTTCAAGTTACCCTCCCATCGAGGTTGTGAGAATTACGACCCATTTTTAAGTATTATCATAACTAGGAATCAACAAAATACGGAGAAAACTTCGCAACTCACTAAAATGTCCATAAATATACACACATTTTCACACTACCTAAACTACTTCAACTACCCAGACACAGGAATAAATAGATCGGGGAAAATTGGGATGATTAGAGATTTATAATTTACTACGCAGCCAATCGTGCAGCCACGAGCTGTCCTAAATTTTCAACCGGAAATTCGGGACATTTATCTCTGATGGATGGCGAAGATACATGAAATCATTCAGTGGGGGGAAACAAGGCCGGCCGCCAGTAAAATCGCCGACCGCCCGAAGACGAAAGAGTTGCTAAGGTTGGCCAGACAGGTTGTCCCTGGAAAAAAGCCATAGTAAGGGTCGCTCGGATGGGGAAAGGGGAGGAATGAGCCTTAATCCCTGGCTGGAATGCGGGGGACTGCCAAAAATGCATGAGATCGCACTTACGACGGTAAACGTGCGACGAATCTGCTTTACGACGGACGAACGAAAACTATCTACCTATTAGTAACGGCACGAGACTCCCCTACAGACAAAATAAAAGAAGTGTGCACGGTCCCTCCTGCGTTATACACTGCCAAAATTTAAAGAGTGCATGGCAGGCGTTAGGTCAACAGCCTTAGGTTTAGTTATCTATACGTGGATAAACGTCGAATGATCGTGAATGTAAGGGTATTTGAAGGACAAAGCTTCTCGGCATCGTTTTTGTTCAAGAGTGTAAACTTAATTATTAATAAGAAAGTAAACTGGAAAGCTTTTCTTCCAGGTTTCAGCAGGTATAGCAATCAAATATGTGCGTAATGCCGAGATCTTTATAAACTTGAATCACGTCATTCATACAGTTGCGTCCATTTGGCACCGTTGTACGTTTTTTACATGTAAAAGACAAGACAATATGACAGAATATAATGAAAAGTCAAATGTCTTTAATTAATGGCAATGACTGGGGTACGTCAACTAGATTTTAAAGTGAATTGTGCGAGGGATGGAGATTTTTTTATATTGGGTGTAATTCTCCTATTCCTAGGTTATTCAATCCGCCGATCTAGTATGCTGCTCTTAGAGGTAATTCTGTGGACTTCAAAAGACTGCTCTATTCCATTATTGATGGATCCCTATTTTAATTCCTCCAAAGCAACGCCACACTTCTCAAATTTTCGTCACAATTTCTCACAAATTTAGAGCAGGACTTCTTTAGAAATTACCTTTAACGAGTATTTCCCACTTTTAAACTTCGAATTAATAAATTTTCAATTAATTAATTCAATTTCAATCAATTAATTACCATCCCTATCACTTAAATGGGAGGATGACTGGAATATATTTCTTGCTGGAAGGGTCTAGGAGGTTCCATCACGAAAGGTGTTTATAGCTAGGTGGAATAATGAAATTCACCTATTTGATGAAGGCAATATTTTTTCGCTGAGCGTGTTTCCGTGTAAAACGAGTTGCTCTTAGCTAATAAACACAGTTACTAAATATTTAACCCCCTAAAGAACCGTGCGAAACTTCAACGCACGATTCAGGAAAACCACTTTCAAGTTAAGTGCTTTCCACTGTATTACGAACTATACCACAACTCTGATAGAAATGCATAAGGCCAATATCTCCCGATGAAATTTATTGAAATGAAACCGAAAATTAAGCCAATGCATCCAAAGGATGAATATGCCAACGCCATTTATGATTTTACATGATCCAAAGATAGTAAATTGAGTATTTATGGATTTCAACAAATACATTTATTTGCATATGCCCAAACGAATTGGACCATCAAATACAATGACATGGAATGGTATAGATTACATGACTGATATAATAGTACTACAAAATCATTCACAAATTACTATAACAACCACGAATTTCCGATCTTAGCATTGAAACAGGGTTTGTGCAATGCATTGATTTTTTTGTTCGACGAATAATGAAATCTTAAAAATGTGACAGTGATTATCATACGGTGCTGCATTTAAACTCAGTAAATCAAAACACCTATTAAATTTATAAAATAAAAAAGATGTAATAATAATGAAACATTGAGTACCTATTACCGGAATAATTTATCCTCATCCATACAGACGTATAAACAAAACATCATAAATTATTATCAATCCTAATGAAAGTTGATGTAAATTCTAGGCTATAAAAACCTAGTCGTCGATGGTACCGATAATTTTAAATGTTTAAAGTAAATAAATTAGAATAAGTCCACTAACATGGTGCACATGGGTAAAATTCTGTCGGAAGAATTAAAATAAAGACAGAAAAACGGTTCTAAAATAAACACTGCCTATGGTAAGAGCATGCCGCATGCCAACAATATACATATTACGTGATATATGTTAAAAGAGTGAATTAAAGTGCG
This sequence comes from Hetaerina americana, assembly GCF_022747635.1. Lineage (NCBI taxonomy): Eukaryota > Metazoa > Arthropoda > Insecta > Odonata > Calopterygidae > Hetaerina > Hetaerina americana. The sequence continues at coordinate 1,276,965 of NW_027286730.1, forward strand.
CAAGGTGAGTGGACATTTGACTAACGAGAACCACACACAATAAAACACATCGTTAAGAGTCTCAGGATCCATTTGTCACATCGATGAGCGAAAGGGGCCACAGATGTAATCTGACTGCCCCATTCCGTTATTGATATTATACCGCGTCTGATTACCTGATTCCAATCAGGGATAATGACTTTCCAGACGACGAGCGTACTGAAATATATTCAGATTTCCATCGCTCTTTTTAATCAAAAAGGGAAACAATGGATGCTCTCTACCGAGTTGTCCCATGAGTCACCATTGGTCCTTAAATAAGCGCTTAAGAGCACAATTTGATTCAATTTAATTTAAAAAAAAATGGCATATTATGCTTGGCAAAAATAATTTGAGCCATTTGCTCAGCATTTATCGTTTAAGTGAGGGCATTTCTACGGTAGACACAATTATAAATATCTATTCATCACTGCTTCAAGTTTCGAAATCGTTGAGCTAAATAGAGTTGAACCTGTAACAAAATCAAACTTACCAAAAAATCAGCGTCGTACAGGACGTCCGACTCAAAGACTTTGCTTACCTGAAAGAAGGAGAGAATAAATATCAGAAATTTGTTGATAAGGAGAAATAGATTGTACTTAAACTAATGCCGTGTTTTCTCTCACAAAAACTGAAATTTATCAGGCAGACATAATTTATGACCCTAATACACATGAATGGTTTTCGCCGACATTCATGCATTTAGCAGAAATTGATTTTCATTATAACAAACTACTCCACAGATTAAAATGATTTAGATGCATTTATTACACGCAGAAATGTTTATCACCGGCAGAATGGCATCGAAATCAAAATATTGACCGTAGCAAGCAAAATCAAACGATTGACTTTTTTAATTAAATATGGATTATCGATGCCTTAATATTATAACACGGCATTTGCATTCACCTACCAATTATTAAAAAAATATATATTTCGTACGTTCGTTTCACCTGCGGAATCATATGTAATATATCAATAAACAGAACGTTGAGATTTATCAAATGCAACGATAACTAATTGGCGAAACAGAGACTATGCAACTGAAGAAGTAGCAGCATAAGGGCATAAAAAATCATTTTGTAAGAGAATTTACGACCATGGTGGAGTGCTTTTTATTTTCTGTTAATCATAGAGCGTAAATAATACATGAACTCACATTATTAAAATAGTGAGATACTCACTGAAATTTTATGGCAAAACGTAAATATGAGTCCCACTCTTAGCCTTTTTTTAGATTTATAAAGGAAAACATGACGCACGTCGGATTCGGCGTAAGCCAGGCATGCAAAGCGCAAAAAGTCTCCAGTGGGCATAAAGAACATTGCTTCCACGGCCGCTGTACCCCTCTCACACCCTTATCCTTCACGAATAGCCCCCGTCCTAAACCGCTCCCCACAATACAAAAAATATCCATCCATGCCTCCCCCAACCCTCGTTATAACAACCCATACTACAGCAACGACAATGACGAGGCAATGCTCCCGAAAATAAAACAACAAGAGCGAGGACACAAAAAAACGAACACCATTCCTCCGCGATGGCAAAATGTAAACTACAATGCAACGTAAACTGGAAAATCAACTGGAGTATAGACGTCAGGCAGGGGGTGGGGTCGGCAGGGAGGAAAGTGGGAGAGGAGGATGGGGTGGAGGGTGAAAGATTTGTTATTTTTTGCGTAAAGGAGGGGAGAGTGCGGGCCGGGAGAGCATCGCGGGGACGGAGAGGAGGGGTGGAGGAGAGAGAGAGGTGGGTGGCGAGAAAGCCGATAATTCCACGGCCATTCCAGTGCGTATATTATAGGGCGGGGGAGGATGGGGAGGTGCGGAGAGAGGAGTTAGAGGGCGGAGGGGGAGATGGGTGAAGGGAGATGATGGTCAAATATGTTCGGCATCCATATTAAGCGCGCATGCGCACGGAAATCATCGGTCGCTAAAGGATAAACGGGGCGTACGGTGGATGGACGAACGGTTTAGGCCGCACGGCGAGTCGAGAGATAGAGAGGGAGGGTGGGGTTGTGCAGGGAGGTGGGGCGTGGGAGGAAGGAGAACGGACGGTGGGAGAGATGGAATTGATGAAGGCCGTGGGAGAGGAGCATGGAAGCAGTGGAGGCTGGCTATGTGCGTGGACACGAGGACGCGTGGTGTAGTAACGATAACTTAGTCCGAGCGTGGGACCAAGTTCCATGCTGCTCCGTGAATTGGCGGGCGGGAAACGGAATTGGTGTGTCGCGTTCCGCGGAAATAGCAAACTGCGGGCTACTAGAGGTAAGAAGGACCGTGGCGTAACAACTAAGGAGTGAATTCGAGTGGCCAACAAAATCTGATGGACAACTACCAATTACTTGGAGAAAATCCGCTTATACTAAAGGCAAACAAGACATTTTTATGATAAGGCACCTGGAATAAACGGTAGACTAGATATTTGAAGGGAGGATATATGCATCGAATAGGCTCAAGAGAAGAATATTCTTTTCTATATTCACATGTAAGTTCAATAAAATGTCTAAACGGAATTAAAATACATGTTCATTTCAGTAAGTTTTAAGGAGAATGAAGAACCAACAGAGATGATATTTTCACCGAAATCGGTCTAAGGAAGGTACAAGATATAAATGACAACTGGCTGGCCTTTTAACTGCTCTAGCTCTCCTTTCGCTCACCATTAAGTATCCGCGTAAAACAAAATTAATGCAGTAATTGGTAGACTAATATTCTTAAGAGTCATCATTCATATCTCACTCATGGTTAGATATTCCAAAAGAGACTTAGGTATCTTCCCGAGGCATGAGATTATGAATTCCTGTGGAACCCCAATGGAGAGGGATGATAATAAATATGGGTGATGGAATTGACATCGGAACACAAGACATGAATTTATTAGTATCATGGAAACGTAGAAAATTAAATAAAATTCTCCCAAGATGTATGAGAACGGTCTTCGAGATTAGATGAATTGAGGTTAAATAATGGGAAAAATTGGGGAGCTTGCAGAGGAGAGGAATCAGGAAAATTAATCATTCTCCCATTACACACATTTCCACATCCGTGAGAATTTACTCACATTTCAAACGGGAATATGCAGATACGGGACAGCTGATAACGCTACTAATGGTCGCCGGGTGGGGATCTTTCAATCGCGAACGAACCATGCGTTAGATCCGAGCGTTCAAGACTATTAGATATTCTGACACTACAAACAGCTGTTCTCGGGAAGCAGTTCCTCACGATAAAAATATAAAAAAAATTCAATCACATATCTCTGAGCCATGATCCGAGTTATCTAAACAAACGGTTCAATATCGAGCTCTTCACCACACACCGACTCCATGCATCGTTATCTGCAAGGCATGGATAAGAAAAATGAAGAATATGAGAAAAAAGTGTGGGGTACAGGGGACTCAAAGAGTACAGGAAGAGGGGGTCATTGGAGGCTGTGATGACAGTGATTTCGTAATGATAGGTTGCTTCATCCACCGGATGAAATGCACCCTATCAAATACAAAGGAGTGCCTGGCTTACGGGCGGAAACCTGAAGGGTGAGAAGGGAGAGAGGGGATGGGGATGCGGAAGAGAGTAGGGTTAAAGGCCGTTGGGTGCAGGAGGGGGTTGGGTGGGTGAGAGGATATGTGAGGGAGAAGGGCAGGAGATTGATGGGGAGATAAGAACGAGAGATAAGGCGCAGATTTGCCATCGAGCGTTAGCGGACGCTCGGGAGGGCGGGCTGTGTTAAGGCTTTTAGTACGCGATAGACGGAAGGAGGGGTGGGAGAGTAGGGAGGTCAGGAGGTGTTTCAATGAGGGCGAATGGAAAAGAAGGGAGAGTGGATTACGACTAACATACAAGGGTGCAGAGAGTGTAAGGGTGGAGGGGGGGGAGGTTTGTCACGGGGTGAATGGAAGGGAGGCAATACAAAGCGCCCCTCGCCGCTGTATACATATGGGGACGAAGTGGGAGGGTTGATATGCATCTGAGAGCTCTTCCCCTCGCATGACGTCCACCCCTTAACCTCCCCAGAGGGACAGCTCGACCCCCTCCTTGTATCACAGTGCACTCCACGGGTCAGGCGATAATAAGGATAAGAGGGCTGCCAGGCAAAAAACCCATTACAAGGGTAATCCGCAGGCAAGAGTGAGATGATTTCCTGGGAGGAGATCACAACCGCCGGCGCGAGAATTCGATTGTTTGATTTAGATCTCTCAAAGAAGAAAGAATTACCACAGGAGCGCCGAATACGGTTTTCGAAATATCCACGACTTTTTCTGCACGAAACATTCATCTTTCACTAGGATAATTTTTTCCCGTTTCCTTCTAAGGAGCATTTACTGATTCACCTATGCATGTACTCCCAAGTAGGCATGAAACTTTCAAGATTGATTTTTACGAACATTTGGGATAAGTGACCAGGTCGGTTACCAAGATCTAGAGTAAAAAAATTATGAATTACTTTCCTAATGTTGGCTTTTGAATGAAATATTCTTCAAAATACTGCAAAGCTACCATTTTTTATTTCACTGATCTATTGTGCGTTGCTCATTTATTCAGGATTTACGGTATCTTTATAGAAGTTCTAGGACATTTTTCCGAACAGCCTATCTAGACTGGGTAAATAAAGAATTTGAGCTCGAACACCAACAACAGAATAAGCAATGCCATAGTTAAAACCCACAGTCAAAAAATAAGAAAAAGATACCATACGATACCATCGTACTGTATGTGCCTATAAACTAGAAAATACTCTTATCAATCCAAATGTGTCTCTATTAATCGGGGGGATTCGGGATAACAGCAGTGGCAACATAGATCTTTGGAAATATGGCCATTCAAACTTAGTTAATTATTTTTGTTAGAGACGGCTTGTCTCTTATGCATAGAGAAGTATTCGACAATTAGATACAACAGCGCATGCACCCGAGGTTATCACTATCTTCATTATTCGTACTATTTTACATATTATTGGCAACTAAAAATTTAGAAACGCTAAAAAATTTGATATCGCATACCTTGTGTCAGATCACCTCTTGCCACATACCTTAAAGGTGGTATTCAGGGTACCATATATGTGCAAAATCGTTTACATCAATGTTAGGTGTCCTCCAATTTCACCATTAAGTGACCATTCACATCTTGAAGGACTTAAATGTGGTTTCTTTTAACCTCCAAAAGACCTTTCTGGCCAGCGGTATGCATTCATTTAAATATAGTATATTAGTGTCCGGAACGGAACAAAACGAAAATGGAACCCAAACACAAAAAAAACTCCCGAATAGTTGCCGTCCAACATGCTAAATATATGCTATACTTGAATCAAAATAATTCCCACCCGTAGCCTCGCAACCATTCTACTAATATACTATATTTTCAATAAAAACTACTTTAAGATATCATGCGAGACAGAATTCAAAAGATGGCATTTTAAGTTGAATAAGACGCATTGGACGTCTGAAGAAATACAGTACAGAAACGGGAGACAAAAATCTCATTATACAAAAAAATCAACTCTCCCTGATCAGCATCTTTTCAGGAGCTGTCAAATGCTATTATACTTGTCCTATATGTGTATGAGGCTTAAAATTACAGCGGCTGTTAGTCAGTCTCTCCTCCTAAAACCTGCCTTCAACAGCAAACTAATATTAACAATATTAGTTTGAGTGAATATTAGTGAGTACTATCGTTGATACTCAAAGAGGAGACAAATTTCCAATCATAAAACGTGTACCCTATGACTGTGATTTCAAAAAGGGGCATAATTTTCTAGTTTCAATAATTCAATTTACTCGTATGCATTTTCAACTAGTCAAATAAAAATTTTAAGTAGCTGGTGGAAAATTCCAACCACATACACATCCCAATGCAATCATCACCACAAATAAAAGTTGAGGACTAATACTATTCAGACGTAAAAGTGGTCCTATAACCTGAAAATGCTTTGCGAATATTTATGAAACAGCGTATCCACCTCTTTTAAAGGCAAACGCTACAATTCTTCAACCACCTGCAAAGACAGTCTTGCCACCAAGTGCATTGACGATGCATGTGTGGTAAAAAATAGTGTAGAACAAGTGCCAATGCAGGCTTTTCTCAAAAAATACCTCAAACATTTAATATATATTTTAGGAATCTCTACGCCATCTAGTCCAACCCACTTCGGTTCGTAGAGTGCGCTAAAACTGACCAATTACTAAGATTAAAGTGAGCCTTGAAGCACTAGCGTGAGCTACAGAGCTTTCTGTGACACATCGAATTGACAGGCATCCATTATGCAGTCGTTAGATTTGAACGATAGAGTGGCGAAGTTGTCGCTTGACTCAGGAACGCAATGGCACACTTTCATTGAAATGACGAGGAAAAAGTGAGGGTAGATTGAAGAGATAAGGGTGGCATTCGGGGCCAGCTGCTTGCGAGCGAGATCCGTCTACATCCACTGTCAAACGGAGTACGATCAACGCACGACAGAACGCACTGGGTCTGCCCATTGAAAGCGAAATATAAGTCTATCAGATTTTCAAGCCATTCATCAACACCGGTAAAAAGGTAGATAAGTAGCACATTGTCGTGCATCAAAAGACGGCCTAAATGCAAAATTATATTCTCATCAACTTTCTGCTTAAATTAATATTTGACAAACAACAGAAAATAAGGAATTGCTTCTGAAATAAATGCTGATATCTGAACATTCTCCAAGAGTTAAAACGCAACTAAAATAATTTTCTCCGCGGAATTGAGGCGTAAAAATTTGGGCTATTACTGAATTTTCCTCTATTGAAGTTTTTACCGTATAATTTGACTGTTTATCACCATTTTGGAACATCACACTTTACCTGTGCTGCGCTTTGCCTCTGCCAATATGCTGAAAAGGGCATTATTGCTGTCATTTAAAACGTCGCACAAAATTGAAAAATACCACGGATTACATCCTCTGCCCAGCGTTTTCATGAATGTTTCACGTGCTTAAGAGAAAAACAACTTTTTGATTTTCAAGGAAAGTGAATTTCCAAAGCGCGCTCAAAAAGATTCCCTTTGAGCGTTACTGCTTTAAATGAATCAGTGCCATAAATCAGAAAATATTATAAGTACATTCTCCATTCGCGCTAATATCCAAGCGCGGAATGCGAGTTTTAAATAGTTTTTATCCCCACGCTACAACCTTAGATGTATATATCAAAAGAGGATGATAAAAAAATATCCCTGCGGATTAGAAAAAAAAATGTAAACGCAATCGCACACGTGAGAATCTCGATACTCTGTGAAAGGAAACTTTTTTCCCCACCCGTTGACGGTTGAAAAATAAAGCTCCCCAAAGCCGTTCGGTAAAACAAAATAACAATATTTTTTTTCAAAAATCCCGAAAAATAAAAGTAATAACGGAAACTAAAAACGGGAGATCGGCAAAATAATCCCGAAGCAGTTCATGGAAAAGCTCTGGGAAGCGGAGGAGGAACCGCATATTAACGGAGAGAATAAAATCCGTTTTATTTCCGCAGATTCACAGGATTTTGGGAGAGGGACGGAAGAGCTGGCGGGAGGTGGAACAGGACGAGGTGGGAGGGTTGGGAGTTCGAGCTTTGGGGGCGGGTGAAAGGTGAGAATGGGGGAGGGTGGATACCCGAAATGCAGTATTGCTCCGTGATCGCTCGATCTGTGCACGAGGGTAGACGGTCCTAAATGAGAGGGGGCATACGACGGAGCAGGAAGGATTTGCATGCCGTTCAATCGGAACTGCATCATAGTTGAATCTAATCCTCAGAGACCAGCGAAACGATATCTCCTCGTGGAACGATATTAGCGGATTAAAGTTAGTAATACGACATGATATATGTACAACAACAATTAAAATGACACAAGCCTCCCTGGATTGAATTGCATATAAGAATGAGAGTGACAAAAATGCGGTCATATAACTTCCCAACGAAAAGGAATGAGAGAATAATACAGTAATTTGACAGTGGCCGCGTGTGTGGTGGGAGAAATCAAAGATTAGGGTAACAGCAGAATGCCTTCGCGGAGGTAAATGACATTGATAGATAAATCAAGATATTCGAAAAGGGAGGATAAGGAATTAAACCTAAGGAAGAGCAGGGCTTAGATCCTACGGTGTCAGCCCAGGACTTGCTTTCTATGAAATTAACTAGTGCTTTTGGGGCCACTGAATCAAGTTTAACGCTAAGGGTTGCGCGACTAATTTATCCTTAGAATTCAGGAAAAAATATATATAACAGGCATAAAAATGATATCTTCGCATGGACGGGGGTAGGGTGATAGATGCAGTGGAGGACACGATATCGAGAGAAAAATAATGACGCATGATAAACGACCACGGAGAGAGGGATCATCCTGCCATCCTCCGGGAATAAAATTTGAGTCATTTCCAAAAAAATGCTCGATTTTGGCGGAATGAGGAATCATATTCCCATGGGAACAAGCGGGGATAGAGAGAGAAATGAGTGTTCATCGGCATTCAGCGCCGGGCCTTCCCGGACCAGGACTTAGCGGAATGAATGGCCGAATGGCCCGGACGTCGCGACGCGATCAACTCGTCAAATCGGAGCATGATTGCAAGGGGTTGAATGAATCGCTCGCCGGGAAAGAGGAATAGAGAGGAATGTGCAGGGTAGTGTGGGGGTGGGGGGACCTGGGCGTCGCTTTGGACACCGGATTGGCAATTAATCCACTCAAAACAAATATGAACAAGCGGCTGCGGCGGCGGCTCGCGTCCAATCCAAGGGCATCTCCCGTTAATGAAAAAGGGACGTACGACCGATGCACGGCGGACGAAATGGTTTTAGCATTCGCCGGATGGTTCTCCCACCGCTGCCACATTATTCCTTTGATTTCGATATAAAGATACAGGCTCATTTTCGTATTAGAATTTCACCGGTGGAATGGAATGCCATTAACTAATAAACACCAAGACGGTAATGAATGCCTCTTTTATATCCGATATTACCATTTTATTTTCGGCGGTTACTCTGCAAAGGACAGATTCATTAACGCACATTCAGATATAAACACATTTGGCGAGAGTAAATTGCGATTAGTTAATGATAAAACAAAAAAATTCCCATTTACCGCAATAATTCGTAGGGAAAATTTAATTATAGCATTTCTCATTGCACATCATGGCGTGCAAAAAATTTGAAGGGGCAAAAAATAGGTATTTTGATACTAGGGTATTATAAATCATAAGAGAAACGTTTAAAATATCAAGGAATCAATGATATTTCCGAAAGCAAGAAATCAACCATTTTCCAAGGAATGGTATTTTTAGTCAAACACAACGAGAATCACTCAAGTGCCCAGGTTATTCTACTGTGGATACAACCTCCTTCCAATTTTGCTTAACATAGAAGCGTGGAGTGTCCTCATTTAATCGTCTTAGAGGAAATGATCGAATCAATACCAGGTTTTTTCGATCACAGGTATATACAGGATGCAGGCTAGTCTTTCGACACACTAAACCTTTCTTTGTAGAAGTGTATCACTAATACGCTTACATATATCAACACTGATATGCCAACTCTGGCGATTTTGAATTTGCTATTAGGCTGCACGCACGCCTAATAATTGGACCGAAGTTATATATGTATCTCTTATTCATGATAACCGTAAAATTTAGCTGCTAAATATCTAATGTGGTCCAACTTACATCATATAATTCACAAAACAAGCAACGTACTACTAGCTCGAATGCCTGCGTAGTAATATGACTTAAATGACAGCATACTTTTTTATTTAATTCTCTCGAGCATTCGTGGATGAATCGCAAGCCTCGCTAATGAACGTCTATAAGATACCATTGGTGGTTTAATGAGAACTTCAAACCAAACACTTGGCTCGGAAGCGCCCAACTTAACCATACAGAGTCAAACCACAACCTTCAAACCTAAGGAATATTACCTCGAAAACGACGCTTAGATGCGGTAATCAATAGGGAAGGCCAAAAATATCTGCAAGACTGAATAACATTTGATAACGGACGCCTCATCGCATGCTATTCACCGAGCCATGCCTGAGGGAGATGAGGTATAAAAAGTCGGTAATACTCATTCACTAAAATAAGTTATATTCACCCAAGCTGATTTCAGCGTTACAATGTCATCCATAGGGGTCTTCACTATAATATGAAATGTTAGAACTATGTTGTGTGAATTAAATTACTTCAGTGGAAATGGTATCGGCAACTCTAATTTAATTAATATTTTTAACTCCAACCTACTAGCGGCCAAATATGTCGATTCACCCATGCTCAAAGGCATAAATTATGTTCAATTTGATTGGTGGGAAAATGGATGACTTTGTACTATGTCTTAAGGCGAGCATAAATCATACAATCGAGCTACTAAGGGTTACGGTCTCTAAAGTTCAGACATGAAAAAATTTAGAGGAGGAATGAATTATTAAAATGAATATCTCACCAAAATACTTTTTAAATATAACATACATTTACATAAACTATCTTTTGTTAAAGACTAACATATCAAATTTTTTAACTTGAATTTTATTTAGGCCAGTTCAATGATCTCTTCCAATAAATAGGCATCCTGCGCATGTAGTTAAAATGCGGACGTGCAAAACGCTGCCGTCAGCGAATCAGTGAAAACGTATATTTGATCCAGTGACTTGGGGATTGAGAAGAAGAAATACAGGCATCGTTCAGGGACTCGTTCACGAACAGAAACAGAGCTCTACTTTTATTTTCCCAAAAAAGTCGGGGGCAAACATAAAATCTTTGCGTCAAAACCCGTGGAATATCGGTGCGCATCACACCGTGCTAATAACCGGTCAACTCTTTGTTTACAAAATATATTGACGCTTCAGAAATTCTCCACAAAACAGCTATCCGGCTATGGAGGACGTCCTAGTTTATCCCACTCCACGAAGGGGCCTTAGAAAGGAAGGCCTACCCTTACCCCTGAAAGCCTACGCCGAGGGCGCCCCATTCCCCTCTTGGACAAACATTCGCCGTCATCTGCGAAATTATCCACCCCATCGGAATAGCCCCACCCCCCCGGGCCCCATTCCAGGCTGCATAGCACGCGCCCAGGGCCCCAAAAAACTTCTCTACCCCCACCCTAACCCCTCCGACGGCCCACGACGCCGGCTGTTGGTAGCATATTTATCAGCAAAAGGGCGGAGGGGGTTGGGGTACTGAGCAGTGTACGTTGGCGCAGGCGAGAGCGAAGAGGGGTATAACAGAGTGGGGTGGGGGGGATAGCAGTGGCGGCAAGATCAAAGGGATGTCTTCCGCCCCCCCTCCAATGCCTCGCCTCCCTTCAACCCCACGCCACCCATACGTATCCCCATGAGCCTCCCTCCTCACCCCTAAGTCCCCCCACTCTTCACCCTAAGGGGTCACGACCCCTCTTCCCCCCCCGCCGATCCAACCCCGCACTCTTCAGATCCCCGTAAAAAGAACCTAAAAACATCTATTCCGCGCGCCCCCGCCAAACATCTTGAGGGAAGAGGAACCCCTTCGTCCACCCTTCCTCACTCCGTCTATTGCGTCAAAAAAAAAGAATTGGTGGTAGAGTATGGGAAATCAACGTTGAATTTGCAAGCGACAGAAGATTAAACTGCCGACACCCCTATGCGTGGCAGGATTCAAATAGGCAGGATTCACTTTGCTGGAAGGTGCGAAAATGCTAGGTGATGGCCTCATATATTCTACAATTTATTCTTAATTTTAAAATCTCATTTGTCCATCGACACGACCTACTGAAATATAAGCAGAACCAACTCACATATGAATCTAATTGGGTTCTGTGTGACGTAAAATGTAGCCATATCATTTCACAAATAAACAATGGCTCTACGAGTATCAAAATAATAAGGCTATACTCGCCGAAAACATTAAGGATCACCGAAATAGTTTCGTAAAATACACCAATAGGCAATAAACCGTTATATTTTACTGATTTTTTTCGAATTGGAGTTGCAGATTATCCTATAAGACATTAAAATGAAAATAATTGACATCAAAATTTTCATTCGTGCTTTATCAACTACATTATAATTTTTGAAAAAACAGAGAAATGATCATCGCAATCATAGAGTCGATTAGAACCCTTCACCTTCTTAAAACGCCTACTTTTACCCTTTATAAACAGCGTTGGATTAAATTCCTTTTTCTACCCATTAACGCAATTCTCTTCGGATAGATTTGGATGGTTGTCTTTCTCGTTATTGCCTAACTTGTCCCTATTTGCTTTGATTCTGCTCGAATCCCCTAGTTTAGGATTTCAATAGACAACCATTTTGTACTAAGAAAATATTTTAAGTACGAAAGGCAATGCACCAGTCACATAATTAGTGGTCAAAAAAACACTTTTACAACTGTAGAAACTATATAATTGCAGCCAAAAACTTTTTTCAAAATTCATGAAGTAGATAATGTTCACTTACCAATAGATCAATTAAATTAATACTCATTCCAGGATATTTTCGAAACAGGCTGTAACACTTTACCAAAATATCTTTAATAGTTGCCTCATAACTTTGCAAATAGAATATTAATTGATTCATTACCTCCCGAAAGATATAACTTAAACTCTGGTAAATGAAAATCTGTGAAAGTATGCATAACATACAATACCAATGGCAATACTTGATTTTCTCGAATTGATTGAACCATTACCGAGGAGAAATGCTCTCTTTCCACGTCAATATAATTAACCGGAGATTCACGTAATGGCAATATTTGTTAAACCATTCATTCATGTATTACAAAAGCGTTGCAACGCATCGAAATATAGCGAAAGTTGCGCGTCGTCTTTCCAAAAACATGCCTTTGGTTTTCTTTGAGTGATGAGTTAAATTTCACGTGGAGGGAGGCGACAATGGTATTACCGCTTGATCCCAGGGCTTTATTAAAGGCGGTCAAAGATCAACAAAGTGGGCCAATCAGCATATCTAAATTCTGCCACAACAACGCCGACAGTACTATGAGCTCAAAGCAGACAACTCAACATATACATAAAGGGGTAATGTGCATACATTCTCGATAATGTGTTGTTCGTCCGACGGCCTCGGCGAACAAACAGGCGTGACCTCCATCATACGCAAAGTTTAAAAAATCACGGGTGACCTAACAGCCGAGGACGACAGTGACTGGGGAAGACAGACGGTGGTATCTACGGGATAGGCGACCTCTACTAGCGTCCATTTTAGCCGCGAGTACTAAAAACAACGGCGGAAGAGATGCAATAGGGGATGAGAGAAGATGTGTAGTTTTTGGCGCAGCAAAGAGGTTGATGTGGGGAGAAGGTGATGTGGGGTGGAGGGGGAGGCAGCGAGGCTAGGTTGAGGGTGACGGACGGGAGAGGGGGAGTGGGAGGGGAGGAAAGTGTGGGGGTTCGGTGAGGGGGTGGAGGTCGGAAAAGGGGCTTTGAGCGCGTTGGCAAATCAGATTTTCGCTTCACTTGCACCGCTCGCGCCCAGAGCAGATGGGTAGGGGGTATTGGGAGTGGCGGAGGTGGAGTTCGGAGGAGTGGTGGGAGAGACGGGGAGTGTGGAGGGAAAGGGCCTCAGCAAAAGGGACGGCGAGGGAGGGAGGGCAGGAATGGCGAGGGAGGGAGGGCAGGAATGGCGAGGGAGCAAGAGAGATGGGTCGGGGAAAAGAGGAGTGGGGAGGGAGTGAAACGAACGAGATGGCGAAATTGGATGTATAGATAACTCAGTCGCACGTTTAAAAGAAGCTGCGACGTCTAAGCGATGGCATTCCTAAATAAGGTCAATAGTTTTTTTTGAATCTACGAATCGAAGCGGACATTATGACGCGCCGTCGGCAACATTCTAGAATCAATTATAATATCAGTCGAAAACAAATCGCACACTGTTATGGAGACTGGCTCAAATAATGCGTCCGTTTATTTGGATTTGGGTATTAACCTGGATCTACAAAATCTCTGGCGTGTCAAGATGAGATTTAAAATCAGAGTAACACACAGACTCTGCTTTGACTTTTGGATTTACTTTTGGTAGGGGGAAAAATGTGATGGGAAATTATGACGTTTAGTGCCAACATAGGTACTATTGTGTTGAAAGTATTGTTGTTACTACACATTACTTATTGGTACTACTCTAGATAGTACTGCCACTAATACAAGATAGAAAAGCAATAGCAGCATTTATTATGTCACAGTTTAAATGACCGACACGGAAACAGAATGGAAAAAACAATTTTACGTCCACTTCAAAAAAGTCTAGGTATTTAAATGTCTAGGAAAATAAATACAGCTGTTTGGAACATTAAATAAGTAAATGGACAATGTAATGAAGTTCAATGCTTCAGACTGTGATAAATATCCTTCCGTAACAAAATAAGATAATAATTCACAGATGGAAAAAGAACCGTTAATAATACTTATTATTTCTCCAATAAGGACTAGAATGAATCAGTAGAAGCATCAGTATTTGCTTTTCGATGGATTAAAAATTAGCTAATTGAAGCCAATTTACTACAAAACAAAAATCACTCCGGTAGATCAAACATTTATGGCCATCATCAAACATAAAAGCCTCCAGTTAATGTCTATCCAGCAACTGATGTTCACTCGACGCCATCGTTAAAAAATACTTCCCGAGTGTAATATCCACAAAGAGAACAACGAAAAGGATGGATTAAACAAAAGACGGGGACGCGAGCGGAACATTCGAGGGAAGTTCGTCAGAAGAAGCGGATGAGCAGGTCACAAAAGCAGTCCATTCAAAGAAAGGGAAAGGGTTGAGATGAAAAGGGCGAAGGAAAAGATACGAGTAATTGGCAAGGGAAAAACTAAAATAATGAGGGGGTCGGGTGGATAGCAGGCTAAAATATGAGAGGAAGGTTTTGGGGGCATGGGGAATAGCTACTACTGGGGATGACGACAGGTTAGGTGTCTCCGAGGGGAACTGGAGCGAAAACAGCTTTTTCCAATCCACGAAAGGATATTGACGGTTACGTAAACCCTCTTGCTGCAATAATTACCAATAAAAGAAGCCGATATCCCAACAAAAACCTTTCAAAATAAATCAAGCCATTCAATGCATTCGTTACATCAGCGCAGTCATCACTATTAGGACCTAGGAACTAGGACTAACGGAGTACAAATGTTTAAAACGCGACCCGTGACCTCGCCGCATCCACAGAGTAGAGAAGCAGATGGAGGACCTCGGAAGCACCGGGCTGAAGAGGGGAGGGGACAGCAAGCGCGTAAGACAAAGGAAAGGCGGTGCGGAGCTGAGAAGTCGAAGAGATACGTAGACATGGGGGCCGGAATGATACAGGAGCTGGGACCGATGGAACGAGGGGAACTAGACGTGTACATGCTGCCACGGAAGAGGGCGGTGGGCAGAATGCAAAGTAGAGGGATGGAAGGGCGTGGAGGGAGTGAACCAAGAACGCATTGGAATAAGACACGGAAAGGGGGAGCCTGCTTGCCGTTGGCAGGTGTAAAGTTTGGAGAGGGCGAAGGAGGAGGATGTGAGTTGGTACGCGGAAGTTAGGAAAACAGTCGTTGGAGGGCGTAGTTGACGTAACGTGGGAGGAGCTCGCTTAACGGCTCGAAATGGCTTTCGTCGCTAGAAAATCACTTCGTGCGAGAACGAATTTCTGCCTCGGTGTGCATTCGGTTAGCGTTAGGGTTAAGCACAAACACATCTGCCTCTCAATTTTTTAAGCCATTTGAAAGCGCCCGCGCGTAAGTGGATCGTGGATGAGTTCCGAGAACAAACAGCAGTCAAAACGCGAAATGAAGTATCTCCGGAACCAGTAGTCACACCACTTGAGAGAGCATGGGTGAAGTTAATGCCTGGAGGTCGGCATCGTGAACTCATTTGAATTATGTACGCTTAATTCCCTGTGATGCTAGTAGCCGATGAAAATGAAGGAAAATAATTTGAAGAAAAAAGACTCGCTGAAAAAAAAATTAAATAAGAAAACTGTAGCTCAAATGGGGGTGGCAGAGATACATAATCAACAAAATTATTCAGCATTATTTCCTATGCAAAATATATTTCATTCTTCGTCAGCAGAACTAAAACGTTTAACAATATGCAAAACATGACAGCATAAATGTAAATCAACCGACGGGTAAAAAACAGGTTAAAAACCGACCAGTCTCCTAATGTGATAGATTTAGAGCGGACTTCTTCTTTCCATAGAGTGAGAATGCTTTAATCAAGTTGTAGGATTAATTGCAATAAACAACAAACGTAACGGTACCATTCCGCATTTTCAAGTTTTCCTTATTCTATACGGGTTACATATGAACAAACGAGAGCATTTGGTAGCTTGAAGGAATTATAGTCGGCTTGTAAAATTAAAAAGGAGAGACAAGGTGCGATAACTTAATGGCTAAGGTATGCTTAAGATAGACAATTTATTGACTCGGCAAAATAATCTCACTCTAAAACTACTCTGGTATGATACATTTGATCTATGCTTCCTCAAGGGAGTGTTCAGAAGGCATGTGAGAAAGCTTCATCATAAGGTGTCACCATTAGGCTTTGTTCAAAGGTGTTATACAAGGTACAAATTTTGAACGAGAGACCCAACAAAAATGAACGCTCCGAGTCCCGATAAGGAAATTCTGGGAGAAACCGAATAGGGAGGCCGAGTTGAGGGGCACGCTCAGGTTGACTCAATTTGCCGGTAAATATCGCGAAAAACAATTCCTAGGGCACCAGTAGAAGGACAGTGAATGCTGACAACGACGACACAACTACATTCAATGACAATGGTCCGGAGGAAAGGGGGAAAGGATAGAGGAAGATTAAAACCTCGCATGGGGCGGGAGGGGAGTCGAAAGGGGATTATACGTGAAAAAAAGCATCGGGAGAAGAGGGGTCAATTTGAATAAGCAGAGGGGGAATACGAAAAATGAGAGAATGGGAAGTACAAAAGCTGTGCCAATGCAATTGCATCCTGTTCCTAACGTCCAATTCGAAGTCGGGAAGGCTTATACTATTGGTCTACTCGTACGTTTCGGGAACACAACTAACTTCAAAACTGGGGTGGAGGCATATAAATATAGACGTTTGTAAGTTCATGATATCCACCATTTTAAGCATGCAAAATAAAAAACAGGTTCCACCATTTCACGCGGTCATTATTGAACAATTTTCAGGTTCGAAAGGCTTCTTTTCCAGTTTTCCATATGAACGAATATGCTCTAAACTCATTGATCTCCTATCTAATACCTATATAACCGCGACAATATTAAAATACAAAACTTGGCATTTAAACAAAATACAAAACCGGCTATTCAAATGCAATCGAATTATTAACGGTTAATTATTACTCATTAAAGATTTCCATAATGTTTACGGTGTAAAAGGGCGACTACACCATTTATATGCGAAGATCAGAAATAATGAGCAAATGATTGATTAAAAATTCCGAGATTGATATTGAAATCAAATAATGGCAATCATCGCAAAGCTTTGCTAAAATAGAAAAAAATGGTGTAGGTACACTTAAGTCATTTGGATTTCAGGTAACGTCTCCTCCGAAAATAGCAGATCTTTCAGATTTTATTTTAACCTTTTAAGTCTCAGGCGGTAGTGTTGAGTTCGATCTCGGGTGGTCGATCGCTTTCCCTTCCCACCCAGCCGCATGAAACCCTAATAAAACCTTCCGCCTCGTGGCAACGTGGTCCTTCCTCCAAACTCGACCATCTCTCCTGAAACACATACTCCCCCAAGCTTTCTAACTCCCAGCCCCGTGGAACCCAAACCCAACTTCCGCCCCACCCATTTCTCCCTTTCAACCCGTCAGTCTTCCCCTCCCCCAGAACCGCTTGTACTAAACAAAGTCTCAATCCGGGTCGTGCTCCAGATGAGTATCTCGCGGACATCTGACATCGCTTAGCGCAGGTCGAGAAGTGCACCATAATACAGCTCTATCCCACTGCACCGAGCTCCCCTCCCTTCCGCCCTGACATTTTCCCCCAAACTATACTCCCCCGTAGCATGGGAGGGGGAGGGCTGTTGAAAGTATCGGGTAGAGGAACGGGAAATGCCGTGCGGAGATGGAGAGGGTGTCCCAGCCCACGTCCGGCCCCACTTGACTGCCTATCCCCCCCACCTCTCCTGCCCCTTCCCCTGATGCGCGACCCTAAGGACGGGGAGAAAAAGAGACCATTTGAGTGGCCGGGAGTTTGAAAAGAGAGGGGAGTGGGGCGAGAGGCGGGCACATAGGGGGAGGACAGACTGCACATATGGGCCCCGTGCCACCCCCTCCAACCACGGGGGCATAATCCAGGGCCCACTCCAGTTTGCGCTGGACCAAGAAAGTCCGCTCTCACAATTTTTTTTCCGGGGATTTTCCTCCCGGACAATGGACAATAGAATGGCACGCGTCACACAAAGTATTCTGTGTGCTCGTATGCACGTCTCTTTATGAGGGGAGGAGAAGAAATGTTGCTCACCACCGCCCCTATATCCCCCCACCTTCCTGTTGCAAATGGGTCCCCGAGCGACGGCCATGGATAGAGTGCACCATCGATGTCGGACGCAAAACCGCGAAACTGAATCGAAACTTGCCGACTTTTCGGGTCACAGATGCGGGCCTTAACGCCAATTTTTTTTTCACGAAACCACAGGCGGTGAAAACTCGTACGCCTGCCTGTCCATCGTTTGTCAAATTTTATCCAACGGGAAAAGTGGTGACGAGGAATTTGGAAATAAGACTCTTCATCCTCTCTTCCAAAAAAAAGCATTCTTTGTTTTACAGTCAAATGATTTTTTAACAATAAAAATATTGTCGCTTCCATCCTCTCTGAGTTGTCATACAATACAGCGAAGAGTGTTCTTGATTCTAACATTCTATGTTGAGATGTTTAAACTATAGCTATAAACCTTTTTCCTCGAAGAATACAAATTAATAACGCAAAGTATCTGGGAAGATACAAATTGCGTGATGATCTTGAGCACGATTTAAAATGCAAACTCACCTCGAAAGCATTTCTGACATAACGTGGTGACAAAGCCATTCCAAATAATAGTACGATATAACACACTTTTAATTATTCCAGAACACGACATTAAAATATTATAAACCACCCAACCAGAGAAACAGCTCTGAATATAGAATCAGCCAAATGCCTGAATGGTGGGATAGAAAATATTTCTTAAAAGCGAAAAGAACAACGTGTACTAGGCAGTTAAATTTCTAGCTTCACTAAAAGACAATTATTTCTATGGGATGTTCCTTCCCACTACCCAACCAATGTGTGTGAATATACACACATCAGAAACAACAATTATAATTTCATTTTTTACATTTGAGTTATTTCCCGTTGTGACATACACGACGGCACTAAACGTAAAGCACAAGTAACTCCGTTTTTCCCCCTTTTAAAAAAATTGTAACTTAAAGAATACTTTGCCAATAACTTTCCAAAGTCATTTCGGTGACCTCGAAACCCTAATGATACGAATGTTAGCGATGCGCGACGGTAAATCAGTAATGCTGGAAAATGATACCGCCACTGCTGATAATAAGTAGAAAATCCCTTGCTGGCCTTTTTTTCTTGCCGTTCGGCTACACTTCCAATCACGGAAGCTTCTGGACGAACCGATGAAAATAAGGGATGCGATGAAAACGAAAAAATACATGTGACGCAAGTGAGGCAAAACGAAAATATCTGCCGGGAAAAACCATGGGCATATATAAAAGGGATGGATGAAAATCCCAAAAATTTTCCCTCTACCCCACAGGCATTCACCCCTTTACTTATTCAACCATATCCCCGAGTGATCTTTACCCGGACTCCCCCTTCCCCCCTCGCCTACTCTACGCATCGCTTCCACATCGTCTCATAACTATTCTCGTTGCCTCATAGAGAAGATTGACATACTGCAACACTTTACCATTAACGATAATCTTTTCCAACGCGAAGTCGAAACCTCATTGGTGGTATATAACTAATTGCGATATGACTATAGACATACTCATCCTATACAATATGGGGCATTCATTCCGCAGTGACACCCTTCCACCAAATACTATAGTATAAGAAACTTCAATGGCAACAGGAGATCCCGTGCCATTTAAAATGACGTCTAGAGTATAGAGGCTCTCATAGATGACACTTTATCTAGGATACCTCACCTAACTCAAACAATACACACAATTTCAACGATTGGGAAAATTCTTTTTTTTATCCTCAAGATAAAACCTAATTACCGGAAAGTTTCCGGGCTTTGACGAAGATAGCCCACGAGTTAGTGCGATTGTTCAGGTAAGCATCAATAGATCTATTAAAGCTTCAGCTTGCCAAGATCATAAATTATTATATCTCAAGTAACAAATACGCGATAAATGAACGGAAAAACCGAAGAAACAGCATATAAATGTGTGAGGATGCATTATATCATTTAAAATTTAAATATATGGGTCATTAACTGTCGCAGTGATCTAATACCAACTAGATTCATTTATCCTGTCAAGACACTACGATGGGGCAACGAGGAATCAAGGGTGGCTGTGTACCTGGGCCAATCGGCTGTCGACTTGTACACCTATCGTCTTTCTTCCCAATGGCAGAAAGCACGCAAGCAGCAACCTACGCAACACCCTAGATAATCCGTCGGCTGCTCTTTCCCGATTCTTGTGGGTCACCCCAGCGAACAGTAACACTGCGATTGATCCCTGGCGTATTCTCCCGTTTTAACTCAATAGGCCGGTTGGAATAAAGGGAGCATTACGGAGGTCATATATTTCTGTATGACTCTGCGTGTAGATTAACCATACCGGATGGCAGGAATAAGTAACCGTTGGCTCTTGCGGTGGATATAATTCCGCGGCACAATGATTCCGAAACTAAGAAAAGAAACCGTAGGTGGAGTAAGCTGGGGGAGGGAGCTCTTTTTCAGTTTTCCGGATCTCTTAGGCGACGCACTGCTACTTAGGAAAATCTAAGAGACTTGTTGTTCACTTTCGCATGCAGTTGACTCAATTACGTGGGCCCTTCGACTCCTCCCCCCCTTCCCCCCCTCAGAAAGGCAATGAAAAGTAAAGCCTTGTTCTCAAGCTTGCTTTGGTCCCACGAGCACTGCCTACTAACATTTTTGCACTATTTTTCAAGCAATGGGAATGTAAACAGGAAGGATTGATCCTTTACACAAAATTCTTTCGAATTAGAAAAAAATACTCATAAGAAAATCCTCTCTTTCTTGTCAGCGCGATCTAATAATCATCCTTTTTATTTTAAATTGCACATGACTATATATCAATCTTTCCAAATTATTTCCCCAAGCAAGTAATTCGATATATGATATTTTTAAAATATCCAGGTCAATCTGCTTAAATAAATACAAGAACCATTTAACCATTAAATTATCTCCCCAACTATATTCATGAGATATATTTTTTCAGGTTGGATAAAAAAACTCTTCATAGAAGAGATTCCCCAATTAAGGAAACTGGAGTACCAAATGAATAAAACTAGCTAAATAAAAATTCTGCCATTGAATCTCTATTGAGTAATGAAAGGAGACACTTTGCTTTTCCACATAGAATCTTTTTCATTATGACTTAAATTTCGCTACGGCGTAACATCTTCAGGTCTGAAGATGTAACGTTGTAACGAAACCTTTCATAATGAAGGATTTCCATGGTGTTTCCCCTGAACCTGTGTCATTTTGTCTCTATTGACTGATTGCAAAAAACGAATATCCTTCAAGTAATTAATAAAGCTACTTAATGAAACAAATTTGCGTACACAATTTATCAAACGCAGTAAGAAGAAATAAATATAGCAACGACCATTTTGCGGGTAGAAAGAAACTGGAAACTTGATCGCGATTAAACATCCCTTCGATAAATTCATACATTAAAAAAAAATGTTATTCCAATGCATACCCTATCCGGGGTCACTCTTCCATGGCTCACTTCACAAAATAGCCGAATATTAAAGACCGCCCCACGACCGATGGAAACACCACCCCTGGGGATGGGTTAGGAGAAGGAGTGATACCCCAAGGAGCACCTACAAACACCATAAACGACACAAAGAAACTGGAATTACGTTCTGCCGAAGAGGGAGAGGAGAGTCGAGCTGGGGGGGAGGTGGGGGGCAAAGAGGACGGAAGATAAAAATTTCCTTCGATCGCTGAAGAAAGTAAAAAGTCCGAGGGCAAAAATGAAAAAAAATAACATGAGGGAACCTGGAATCAGATGCCCAAGCAGAAGCGGGGGAGAGGCGAGGAGGGTCACTGAATCCTGGAAGCGGCGGAAGAGAGGAAATCTGAACGGAGGCAGCGAGGCGAAAAGGGGGAAGGGAGAGGAGGGGGGTGGTGAAGGCGAGGGGAACGGGGGAGGGGGGGTCTAGGTTTTGAGTGGCCGAATGAATTCCAAAGGAGCGGCAGTGGCGGTGGGAGGGTGAGGAGGTGAGGGAATGATAGAGATTTGGACGAGGGAGGGAGAGAAAGAGGCGGCCCTGGCTCGGCACGGGGCGGGAGGGAAAGAGTGGGCGGTCTGCTGTGATTGGTGGAACGGCTGAAGAAGAACGAGGGCCGGCCGGAGATGATGAAAATTCCGCATGTCCACTCTGCTGCGATGGGGATTTGCGGAATGCTCGGAGAAGGGGGGAGGGGGGTTGGTTTGGTGGATGTTCTGGAGGGATGGGAGTGGTTTTGTGCACGGGAGGGAAGCGATCTGGACGAAGTACGACGGTGGAAGCGGGGGAAGCGTCGCTGGACGACGAAATCTTGGGACGTACCGTCGTAATGTGTCGCGGACACGCCCCTGACTGAACACTTCGTTGCATGTAGACGGGATGTAACGACTCCGTTATCAAGACTATTCACTGCGCACTAAACTAACTGCGAAGAGGCATCTTCCACATAAATGGTATATCATTCCTCAGATACTCCAAATCACAAAATGAGAGTCTAATGGCATACATTTGGATTACCCCAGCAGTTACTGTATTGATGAGGCTATATTGCAGACAGACTGAATGTGATAGAATAGATGGAACTCAATTAATAATAAAAGACAGTTCAAGGCTTTCCCGCCTATAGGAATCTTCCCAAAACAGAAGAAATCACTGAACACAGATACCAGAAATATAACAAATGCGATGGAAGAATTACATTAGGCAAGAACTTTAGACGTGATATGGAGAATTATTTTAACCATATCTACAGCATTAAATGCTACCCTGACCAATGGGCACATGAAAAAAATTCAACTTCAATTACCATTTTACTTCCACTAATTCGCATGCCTCTCGTGCATTACTCATCCACTCTGATAGGAAGGCATCTTAGACCATACTTAAGACTAGGGTTCTGTGAACATTCTTCTAATAGCTATTTCATTAGTCAAGATTGTTATGTTATGAATCTTTCATTACTGTGTGCATTCTGCATCAGGATAAGGTATGAAACATTCCAACTCGTACGAACTTATTAAATTTAGGACTATATTATATCGGATTCCAAATTATAATAATAACAAATTATAATACGTATTTCGTAGTAATAAATCACTAGAAGTCTAACCCAGGGTTAAAAGTGGGAGGAATGCTGCTGTGGTGTGCTTTGCCAACATGAAAAAGTCGCAGGCAGAAGTGTTTTGGAAAATCCAAAACACTTCTTCATCCAAATCCAGGGCCGATCCACGCTAGCGGGCAACAGTTCGGTCAGAACTGAAGAGGTATTTTTCATGATCGTTGACAGGAAATTAAAGGAAACTGACATCTTCTTCATCATCTTTGACGGGAAGAAAAAGAAAACTAAGGTTCGACAATCCTGCTCGACGCGAAAGGAGCCTTCGAAGACGCACAAACGCATCCACTTCATTAAGATAAAAACCTGACGGGGACCGTCATCTAAAAACTCCTAGACATTTCAATTCATGAGCTTCTCTCAGAAAATATATCTTCAGGCTAAGGGTCTCACTCAGGGTATCGCGAAATTTCAAAACGGCAATTTTTCTCGTAGAGCTGTTGCTATGCTCAAGATTTAAAGCATACTATTTTGGCAGGAATTACGCATGCCGAAGATCTCTCGGGTTTTTAATTAGACTCCCGCCAGAAGCTTTGACGGGAGTCAGAAAAAGTGTTCATTTCCAGCATCCAACAGTGAAACTCACACACGTTCCCCAGAGAAAGCAATGAAATAGGCGCAGAAAGCTGCTTAGGACTTGCATGGTTGATTCTTCCATTGTCAACAGATGCGTGTTTAATCAATCCACCAGTGAAAATTCTTAATTAAACATTTGAAAAAATGAATTTTTTCCAGGAAAATTTAAGCGACTGATTCACTTGTGGCGACGGGTCGCTGAGAAAGTATCTCCGCAGCGTGATGAATTCCCCGGATTTCATAAGAAGCAGGTCCTGGGAAACTGATTGGGGTGGAGTTGGGTTGATGGGGTTCTTAAGGCCGGCCTTATACCGCTCGGGAACTTATCAACCAGCGACATCATTGTACCTCTCAAGCTCATGTGCGGAGAGAAGAACCCAAAACGGCTGCATCGTCAATCGCAGGTTAGGCGAAAGGGAATGCGGAGCGAGATGCAGGGAGAAAGCAAGGGAATGATACGGGGAGCGAAAAAGTGACGGCCGGAATCCAGCACTACGGGGTAATAATCTACAATACGGCGAGCAGTCCTCTTGGTCATTAAGAGTACTTTGGGGTCTACTAGAGTCATTGCAGAGTCCGGAACCGAGGAAGAAACATTCCCTGTTCGCTCTAGGTAGCTAGCACTATTCGCAACGGCCAAATAAGCGCCCATCCACGATGGCGCGGTTGTTAAAATGAGGATTGGGGTGGAACGGGGGGGAATTAACCGGGAACGCTCTCGTTCCCAAGATAGGAGTATCGGTAATGACGTGGAATTTCCACGGTGAGCGAGGAAATTACCGAACGACGCGCGCGTAAACGAGCAATTTACGATTTGTCTTTGCCTGCGTGAGTAGCAACTTCAGTATGCGCCATAAAATATTTCCCACTTCGACGATTTTATGAAGGGGAAAATTTAAGTAATACCACTATATTTCTGGCGTTTTAATGCAAACATCTGAACATCAAACCTCCACTCGACAAACACTGTGTAAAACTTCGATGATGGATCGTATCCACTACTGTAATATCAATTATCAAGAGAGTCACCCATGCACGCATCCATACACACGTCATTAGAAATATGTAGGCAAGTTGGGGTATATTATGGATGGAGACCGGGCAAAAAAACGTCGGTGTTGACAAGCGGAGAGAAACCAGAAGTCAACGTAACCACCACATAACGAAAGAGCCAAGGTGCCTATGATTTTACCAACCCTTCCAAGGGACATGCAGGACACTGCAGTAAGAAATACTATATTTTGACCGCTCTACATTTTTTTCTGTAACCATTGGAAAATGTGCCATTGCGGACCGAGAGGAACGCTAAGGAGATTTACTACTATCACACCATCCTCTTCCATTGGTTATGCTACGGAGAATAAAATAAAAAAGGGATGATTTTCGCTAATATACAAGATGTGGGAAATTAAATACATTAAACCAACAATATAAGGGTACGGATAATTGACGCAAATCAACGGGAGACTTCAACCTTATATTTTGTAAATAACAAATTCCCAAACGAATAGCGCGAGCCACATTACGTTTGACGAGATTATTTGAATTAGTGAAAAAATAAGCAAACGTACGACAATCAATTAAGAAATTATGTTCCACATCCCGTGTTTCCCAGAGTAGTGGTTCGCGGAAGAGGTATTCCAAAGCGTATTACACGGCCGCCGGTCAAAGTGGCGAATCAGCTCGCCATCGAGTACCTGCTGCATCGGGAGAATGATGGACGGAAGAAGAGGTCAAAAATCATTTAAAAAATTAAACGGGACAACGGTTTAATGACAAGCGACACCCGCTGACCAAGCGAACTCACTAGCCTCATCGCACTTTCGAAATGAAGCAGGAATTAATGAGGAGGAGGCAATCAAGTCCTATCAACTTCGCATCAATCCAAACAAACGGCGAGCGAGGCACCACCGACAGACATCCAGATTTGATTTGCCACATTGCCCCACTCATAAGATTAAACGATCTTTTTTTAAAAGTCAAAATACACGGCGAAGTTACGGGGGGCGGAGGCAGCACCGTTTTGGAGGCGAAGGGGAGAAGGAAGAAGTACCTGTTCAGAGACCTACGATCGAGGAAGCCATTCGACATTTGAACGAGATTCAGACAGCAAGCCGCGCAATGAAAATTTAGCGACAAATGCAGACCTAGTTTAACCATTCAAGGAAATTCGTTGGTTTAAAGAACTTCTTTGTTCGTGAAAGGATGATGCAGTCCAATGACAGGCAATGAAGAATGAAAATAATAGAAAGCAATAATCAACATTTGTACAAAAATCCATACATTTTCGGAAACCTTCGTCACTCATATTGACATAGACATCTCGACTGAGGTAAAAACAGAATTTTTGATTTGTAATGTGTATTTAAATTTAATATATAATAAATAATATACTTTTTCCCTCAGTTTGAAGTGAGAAAATAAATTGGTGCCAAATACACGTACACTAACATACACAAAAAATACATATATACCCACACACACACACACACACACACACACACACACACATATATATATATATATATATACATAGTAGTACATAATTTAAATTATCAAATTTACCATGTTCCTTATCATGGTAAAAATTGTCACAACCGTTAAAAGGTTCAATGCGAAATCATTCAATTTTTGCATAAAACCTGCATGATCAACACGTTTCTGGTTGAAAAACTTTAACCTCCGCGGCATTACAAATTAACTTCTAGTCATGTAAGTATGTAAAGAATAATTACTACATACGATTTTCAGTTACTGGCCAGTTATCATCAAAACTATTCAGGGCATTTAAACTTTATGAAAAAGTAATTATTATTAATAATCACTACACGCAGTTGAGTACGTGAATATTGATAATAAATAATCACCCTACAGATCAATAATCGACTATTAACGCGTAAGTAGGTGAACGCCTTTGCTGCCTCCATTCTAATTCGCCCTTAATGTGGGGAGGGATATACACTACGAGCCTGCTGAGCGGAAGGGAGAGACGAGGCGGAAGATTCGGATTTAGGGAGGGTGAGTGAGGATTTAGAGGACCTCAGCGAGTGGAATGGGGCAGTACTAGGCAGAGAGGCCTCGCGGCAAAGAGTCGTGGCCGACGGTATAACGAGAGACCGTTAGGGAGAGGATTGAGTGAGGGGTGCAGATACCGAGGAGATGGGGATGGGAGGATCGGCGGGGAGGCGATCGTAAAAGCCCCGCAGGGTCGCGAATTATCCCAGCCATGGCCGCGAGACTCACGGTCTGCACACTTTTCGCACCCCAACCCCGCTCTCCCCAAACCCTCATCGGCTCGGCGGGCAGCCCGAACCGGCAAGCGCCCTTTTCGACGGTGCCAATGACTGTAATACGGTTAAAGCGACGGAAAACCTTGCGAGCAAATGGAATCGGACTGTCACGCAGAGGCGGCGATCGAGTCCAGCAGGGGTCGTCGGACACCTGGCCCCTCACCATCCTACCTCCCCCTGACCCCTTGTAACACACACGACTCCCACTCTTTGTCGCTGCGCTCTGACAACGCAATTAACCCCGGAAAGGGTCGCGTCCGCTCGCTCGCAACGGACGAATCGTCGTGAAAAATAAAAAGCCGTCGAGGGAAGAGGCGAATCCTAATCGGAAAGTCCTCTCTCCCTTCCCCCTTCCATTCCTCATGCCGCCTACTAACCCGCACACTTCCACCTATAGGCCTCACCCACCTAGGCATTTCTCCCACACATTTCCCATTTAACGAAGCGCACAAATTTGAAAAGAGGCAGAATGGAAAATCAGCCTGAAATATTTGATTGCCCCTCAGGTATTTTTTGCAGCGGAGAAGTTTATTTTGCATATAGATGACTATCCTTGAGGAGAAAACTTGATATACTACAGAAGGACCTGAACACTTAATCTATAAGTAGTTAGGAATAGTTGACAACAATACTTTAATTGTAACTAGGCTTTGTTTGTAATTCAGAAATCAGTACCTGTAAATAATTTCCGTCACTGTCTAATGAGGACAGCTGTGTATTGCACGTAAGAATTATGCCACTGCAAGAAGAGTAGGGTAAAACTTCCAGGCCATATGAAACATTTGGGTTGGGCAGACGAACGACTAATAATAAGAATAAAAACAAAAAAAGGCAGGAATGACTTATGTACACCAATAACCAACCATCAAAAAAATATCGAAAACCCAAGTCCTACGTATCACCTCGTGAGTAGACCAAACTATGCTGTTGAAAGGACCACCTAATAATAAGCCATCAATGTAACGATCATAGCTACATTGATGCTACAATACTAAGCCCACTAACGAACTGAATTTCGACCAAATGATAGTGTAACCAAGATACCTTTCCAATCAGACATAAAAATAGGTTTATACGAATACATTTTACTGAACGTAACGTGAAAACAATAAAATGGCAATCTATCGTCCTAAATATACCAGTACCCAAGACAACTACAATAATAAAAAAATATATATTGTAAATCGTAAGATCATTCTCTGGCACGATGAAAGAGCCGCATACAGAGTATTAAATATCTTGCATTTAAAAAATCCGCATTCTTTATTTAATCATGATTCTTATTTCTATGGAAACTTGCGTGATATTTACATACACATATGCTCTTACTCAACGAGTGCCTTTCCTTAATTACTTACTTAGATATGGTAACATAAATAATTACCGACCCCACAATGCGTAATTACTCGAACTTTCTGCCTGCTTCAGAACTTTTTTCTCAAAAACCAATATCTTTGTTCAGAGTAACATTCCCTTGCAATAACTTCTCATTGCATGTGCTGTTATCAACACTCCGGGAAGGTTCATCAAATATTTCATCACAACTGAGGCGTTCACCAAAAATGTTTCAGAACCTCGTCTCCGGGTCGTCCTTCACCACCTCCTCTCTCTCTCGCCTCCTCTGCCATTCCGTTCCACCCCTACCATCTAATCCATTCTCAGACCATCCACGTTCCACCCCTACCATCTAATCCATTCTCAGACCATCCACGCTCCTCCCCAACCTATTTTCTCTCCACCCTCACCCTGGACCTAGACAAACGGACTCGCGCGTCCGCCGGAGTGCTGTGCGGTCGGCGTTGAATCGCAGAGAAAACTGCGCGATCAACACCGGGGAGGGATACGCGACAAAAACGACGCGATCCGTGCCGATGGAGCAACACCTTCAAAGGGAATCGAGTAATCGAATCAAGTCGAAGAGCGTATCGAAGTCTTGCCAAAGTCTTTGATTTCCGATAGTAACGCCGGGTGGGCACGCGCGGACATTATGAATCGAATCCATCGCTGGAATGGCGTCCGGATGGAATGCTGATTTTTGGATCGAGCTCCCCCTTTGGGTCCACGTATAAGAGCGCGACGGTCGGGAAGGGGTCGGAAAAAAGTCAATCGACATCGCCATGCATTGCAAATAAGGTAACTGTAAAGTAACGCATTGACTTTGCGATGCTGAAATAAACATGAACTGATCCGTAACTATTTAACATTACCCCATAATACACCAACAAGGACATACCGAATATACTAATTACGAAATCGTCTTTAAATATTTGTAAAAATATTTTAAAAGCATACAATTAATTTAGGCTGCACGGCAAGAAGGAGCTGCAGGGCTATTATTAATTCTAAGCACGCTGAATGATCACTTTCCAAGCCGCATTTAC
The DNA here is from genome assembly GCF_022747635.1 of Hetaerina americana. Taxonomy (NCBI): domain Eukaryota; kingdom Metazoa; phylum Arthropoda; class Insecta; order Odonata; family Calopterygidae; genus Hetaerina; species Hetaerina americana. Next base: position 1,306,725 of record NW_027286730.1, read on the forward strand.
CAGAAAGTTTTCAATGTATAGAGACAGGAGTGACCCTGGATAAACAGCTAGGACATTAATGTGAAATACTGATATTGATAACTACACTAATAAAAAAGAATTGGGGTTCAGTAACTATACAAAAAAAATATATTGAAATTACAATGACAAGCGAGTTATCACTGGTGGTTCAAATCAGTTTAAAATCATGAATTACTACCCGAACATTTCACTGATACAATAAAACACCTTATCGTACGCATGATATTCTACCTCCATGAAGCGATGACAATCCGTTTTAATTTGTTGAAAGAATATACATCCATTATTTCTGAAATTTATTTATTTAACTAACTACTTTTGTTGAGGCAAGAAAGAGACTTAATAGTCCTTTCTTCCATCGAACCCCTATACATTAAAACAGCAAAGACAATTACAAACACCCACTTATTTTAGGACAATAAAGAAAATGAAACAAGAAAAATCAAGAAAAAGCAGGGCGCCAGAAAATCTGGAAGTGAAACAAGAGGGCAGCACAAAAGTCAAGGAAAGTTTAAAACCGCTGGGCAGAAAAATCGAAGAGCTGAACAGAACGTGCAAACAGGCAATCCTCTACTGATAATGACAGCGATGAAGATAAAAACATATCGGAACGGTCCAGCCATTTTTAAGCCATACGCGACCGCAGGGAATGGATCAAATTGAAAAACTCCCGCATGACCCTTTAGTTTTTAGGATGGGACCCATTAAACCGATCCAACCTCCACGTCGGGTGAACTAAATTGGAGCTCCCACCACACGGGAAAGCCACACGCTCTGCGGCATGAAATTCACGATACGCGACCAACCATGCGCCCTCGCGGGATTTGCACTGATGGTCTCCGGGTGGAGAGTTCGTGGCAAGTACGCAACGGCGGCGAGGACGCAATCCGCATCGGGGGCGGAAAAGGGAGAGGGAGGTGAGAGTTGTGGAGAAATGACATGATGGCCCGTCGAATGACGGGAATCCGAAAGCACCACCACCCCTGTGCAGCTATATCAATAAAACACGAAAAAAAGAGGAGGAGAAAGCGGGACCAAGGAGCAGAGGAGGCACTGCTACAAATGGGAAAAACACGATGCCCGCGACTAAATGGACGAACTGCCGTTAAGTTTTTGCTGGCCGGGGTGAGTCTGGGGGGGGGCGTGAGAGGACGGTGATGTTTTGTCCCGCGGTGAAGGGAGGGCGGCGGACGAGGCACGCATGGGAGGGCAGCCAATTTGCCCAAATCGAGGCCGGATCAAACCGTACGTTTACGGAAAAAACCTGAAGTCATGCGCCGACGGAATTACTTGTCATGCACAGGCGACGTCCCGCACCCTAATAAAATTGAAGCGATGGCGGGAGGGGGGGGAGTTAAGGGGTGGGGGTATAGAAACAGAGCGGGGAGGGGGTGGAATAATTGATGGGAAAGAGTCAGGGGTGGAAAGGGTACCTGGGGAGGAAAGAGAGAGAGACAGAGAGCTGTGGTGTGGGAAGGCGAGTGGGCCAAGTTTTAAAGGGATGTGGAACCAGGGAAGGGGGTGGGGTCCCGGGTGGAGAATCGGGAGAGGGGGGTTCGTGGGCAGGAAAGGGACTCGCCGGCGTGTTTCAATTATTAATTAAGGAGGAGTGAGAAAATGGAGGGACGGGGATGGCATGGGAGGGTGAGATCCCAATGTAGAGGCGGCCTTGTAATCAAACGCAAAGATGGAAATTGAGGCGTTAGGTGGGGAGGAGAGATGTACAGGGGGGGAGAGAGATGATGGGGGGGAGGGACTGGCGTTGGTAGGGCAGCCCCCCCCGCACTCCCCCGCCTCACCGTTGATTGGTGGACGGGTTTCGGCGGGGCAGGGATGCGGAAGAGGGAGGGTGAGGAAAGGGCGTCGGGAGGATATGTTGCGATGGGGGAAGGCAGTGTATATGGACGCAGACCTATGGTTGGAGGGGCTTCCAGGACGTGGTGGGAGGGTGGGAAGAGAAGGGAGTGCGGTGGGGTTGGGAGGGGACGAAATTGGGAGAACCTTATTGGTTCAATATGGTGACGTGCCGTCCCGCTCTTGCATCGCCGAACCTTGGCTCCTATATAATCCCCTGATGCGTTTACCTACGCTGAGGGAAGCGCCGGGGAACGGTGAAAAGGTGGGGGATGGGTAAAAAAAATGAAGGTCTGGATTTTGTCGGGCGATCAGATTCGGCCCTAAATTCGGCTTGGGTAAAATTGCGCTGGTGCTGGAGGGTTGGGTGTCTGAGGGTGGGACGCAGCAGAGAGAGGAGAGATTGGGGGGATGAGCGATCGGTGAACACGCGCGTCTTTATTAAGAAAATTTTTACGCAAGGATAAACGGCCGTTCAATCAATAACGGCAAATTAAAAAAGCAAGAGGATTGAGCCGAGCGCCGGAAACGTATTAAAATCCCAAAAGAGAGAGAGAAAGAGGAAAAAATCCGCGATAATTCGCTGTCCGGGAACGAAGCGGTAAAGACATGAGGCCGATGCCACGCGGTGATCAATGGAATAATCAGAGTCGCGCTGTGAATGAGAAATGCCTCGGAATATGGAGAATGAAATTAGAGATTCGGGGGTAAATTGTCTTTCATTTATTTTCGCTCACGCTATGATGGCCAACGTTCAATCCGACAAAAAATGGGGAAAGAGGATCTCCAAAAGGAGGGTCGCTTAAACAGTTTCAAACGAGTTTTTCCTTCAGTATGGACAAGTGGACATAATTCAATGCAATCGAAAATTTGGAACTCTGTAACAACCACGCAGATGATGGTTTCTTTCAGAGAACAAAAAACGTTCAAGTTTTACCCACAGCAACTTTGAAATTGTACTGCATCCGAAAAGAACAAGTAATGAAATTATAGAAAAAATATTTTAGACCAACTTCTTTCGGATAAAATGTAAACATGTTACAGGATGGAAATATGATAAATCTACTAATGCGAAGGCAAGATATTAAAAAAACTAATTCCTGGTCAATACCCACACCAAATTTGGAAAATTTGTATCGCAACGTAGCATTAAAAATTCCATATTCCCCAGGTTGGTTGGTTCACTTGATTTGAAGGAAAATTCCTAAAAATGAAAACATTTCACCCGCGAGTTTGGGAGATGGCGAAGATGTATTGGCATATCTAGGACCCTCGTAAGAGAAACGGAAACCAGAACAGATTCGATAGGCACGCACGAAAAAAATGACGGAATACACTATGAGCACAAAATGGCTACGATGGAACAACGCGGAACGTGGCGCTGACGGCATTCGTAGTGCGCGGGGAAGCGGTTAGATGGCGCCAAAGTCAAAAGCGACTTGATCAGGGAAATGAGGCGGAAAGAGCAGCGTACTGCTCTAACGAACGAACCCAAAGGATTCGAAAAGGGATAGCCGGAATGATGGTTTGGGGAAGGGTGGGTGGAGAAAACCAGGACGCGAATCCGCCGGCCCTCTCCGCATCCTCCCCATTGGGGGATGTGGCCGGTTCTGGCAGGGAGGGAGAAGGACGGGGCGGGGAGAATGTTCGATGAAGGAATTCTTCGCCACACAACGCGGAGGGTTAGTGCCGTTCTCTCCGCTATCCGTCCCTTTACGTAAAATTTTAGTGCCCTGCCCGGGGTGTATGTGTGCATTTATGTAAGTGTGTGCGCGCCCTGGCGCGTATGTGCCGATGGGGCGAACCGGGGCAGCAGGCGATGGGAATTCCAATGTGGCGAGAACGTCGATAGGGCCTCGTTATTGGCGAGATGAGAGGATAAATGCATTTGCAACGGGTAGAACGGACGGATATGGGGGCGGGACTGGAGTAGAAGGGGAGTGCGGGGGACAGGGAGCGGGCGATTTTCGCGACGGCGGAATTAAAATCCGGTCAGGTGGCTCAACCCCTTCGGCACGTCGCGATGGATATTGCAAATGATTTGATAGATAATGCGGCGACCATTCCGGCTCGGAAATGTCACCAGTCTTTTCCCAAATAGATGCCAAAATTACGGATTTGCTGATGTTAAAACAGGAACATTCGAAAACGATACGCAAAAGTACGGTGGATTAAACAGATCCTCTTGGGAGTGAAACATCGTAATTTTATAAATTCTTGTCCTTTCGTTTATGAGACAAAATCGAAATCTAGGATCTTATCCAATTTAATACTTTGTAAATGGAGTCATTTTTAGCCTACTTTTTATTTCCAAAAAAAACTGCGGGTGATTCCGCATCTTTTAACGGGGTCATCCCCTAATATTCATTACAATTATTCACCTTGACCGGGATTCGAACCGGAAGCTCTCGATGTTCGGCCGAATTCTTTAGCCAGTTAAGATATCAAGGCGTCAAGGAGTGTAAGAGGACACCTCGATAGCTTAACTGGCTAAAGCACTCGGCTGTACATCAAGGGATCAGGGCTCTTAATCCCGGTCAAGGCGAATGAATTTTACACTCTGAGATCGTTGCATTGTAATACTTTATAATTTATAACCTTGTTTACTCGGCGAATAATTTTTCAAGATGTAATGGTACACGCATTTCCCATTACAAGATACCTTTACTACAGAATTATTTTAAAAAATAAAACAGATGAGGAACTACGATGATAGCATACGAAAATAATACTTAGTTCTTCACAAGAAAACGAATGATTTAATGTGTGAGTTCAATCAAAGTGAAAATAAGAGTAAATCAAATTGGGAGATGAGAAAAACTGCGCATTAGTGAACTTTTAAATCGAATAAAGAGATAATATAAAGATCACTTATTGGTGAAGCCAGTATTTGACTTAAATTCTTCATAAAATAATGCTATATTAATATTGAGTAACAGAGAGCGCAACACTATCAAATATACCTAATAAGTATTTGGTCATTGAGGAAAAAATAAGTTTTATCTATACTTGAAACATTTAAACTTAAAAAAAATAATTTTCAATCAGATGCAGGATATGAGCATGCCTGAACCTCCCACACGGATAACATTCCTAAATATTATCGCCTTGGAGGAGAAAGCAACCAAGCGCCACATACTCGGTGAATGAAAAACTAAATTATGAATAATAATAAAATTGCACTCTTGTAGCACCTCGTCAACCTCTTAGAAACATCCTTTGCACTTTCATAGTTAACTTCGTTAGGGTGTCTACCCACGCGTAACGGATCTCCTAACAAGAAATAAAATTCTGGGAAAGACTTCATCAGGGCCCCAAAAAAATGTCACTACGTTCTTCTTGTCGTAGGTAATTCTATCTATGCTGCGGTTATCTTGCTATACTTCAGTGCCGATACTGGTTAAGAAGATGGCAAAGGACTCTCGGTAACTTCCAACACACTTCTATGGGTAAAAATTCGCAATATTTATTTGAAAATCTTAGGACGACGCGGAGTATTAACAGCATTATACCTTAGCATTGCAAGATGCTCTTCGATGTTTCGGAGCTTTCACTGCTTAAATTATATCCCTCATTAAAGATGATCTTTATAATACAAATACGGAGATTGAATCTTAAAAAGGGTTGTTACTAATGAATTTCAGACCAGCGCCCTGACTAAAATACGTATTACATCAAAAAAACGTGTTTACTAAGAATTACATGATCCACATCAACTGGCCTCATGGCATCGAATGAAAGGCACAGAAATCCTTGCTAAAATTAAGAGGCTACGAGTTAATTATATCATATCCCTAGCGGTTGAAGTAAAATCATTTTAGGTTGTAAATAAAGCATTATAATACTCATCACATGGCAACACAGAAATGGAAATTTTAACTGCAGGTCAAACACTCAAACTTGTGTTTACCTTGCGACACCTTCTAACCCTATAGGCTAAGAGTAGAGGCGATGCGTCATGTATGGCTCCTATTCTCACGAGGAACGCTAAAATTTACCACCAACAAAAAAAATCACGGAAGGGGAGGACTATCTTCCGCGCCTAATCTGCTTAGAGGTCTTTATACCCTTATTTCCCCCGACGAAAAATCGGCCGAAGAGAAGAGGAGACAAACAGCCGGAGGTAAAGAGATTTCACCCGCCGACAAACCCTCTCTCCCTTCTCCCAACCGGATCACTTTCCATTTTTAAGACCTCCTCCTCACCCTGAAAGGTGAAAGGGAGGGAGAAAAGGCAGACCGTGCGAGATTCCGCCACCATAGGGCTTCCTCATCGCGGAAAAATTGACTTATTGGCTAAAGGTTGGACTCTTGACCCGTGCGGCGACCCAACCATATGGTCAACAGAAGTTTACGTAAAAAGAAAACAAAATAAAACACGCACGACTGCCCTGGAATCTTGTCTACGTGTTCACAGCAGAACACCGACGATCCACCCCGTGGGTGCCGTGTCGAGGGGGGCCAAGCCACCAGGCATTAATAACGAAAAATAAAACACCCAAAAGTGCAAAAGAAGAGCAAAGTAACGAAGAAGAAACTAGAGGTGGGAGAAGTAATAAAAGTAAAAGCCGTCGGGTGCGGGAAAAACCCATGAAGGTCAATACGTTGACCGTAAATCCGGCCTTTAGTAAGCACAATTAGTAAGTTTCAGAGTAATGCGAAGGGTTTAAAAAAATTCCAACCTTCTGTGGGGCGATTAAATCAATGACCAACGCACGCAAAGCGATACGTACGAAATAAATTCAAGGAAAAAATTGACTGTTGAGAAATATTTGAAAGATTGCACACATTTAAAAATTTTCAATGAGAAGAGATCAACCACGTGATCGACTTTTGAATAAACTTATCTACATGGATTAACTCTTATGGGTTGGAACATGTGTACAACTTGTGAATTACATACGCAGGTGCAAAGATACATTCAACCTAATTTAAAGATGTCAACATGAGATACAATCGTATGACTGAACAAGTTGAATTTCCATCCCAATATTCAGTGGCAATACAGCATTGAAACCTCCGTCCAATAGCGTCACTTCAGTCGGCAGAAATTGACCAACTACAAAAATGAACATCAGAAACCGAAGCGGAAAACCTGGAAAGGTTTCACGGGCCTGTGAAAGGACTTCCCGAAATACGACGCATATAGTTCTAAGGGGTAGGGGGGAAAGAATCCTTTCAACAGCTCCCTCACAAGAGCAAAGAGAGATATTGTAGCCATTTCATTCATAGCAACGAGGAGTACATATCATGACGTCATGTATGCAGTCGAAGAGACGGAAATCCATATTCAACTCCATGTTGACGCATAATGTGAAGATTTTTAACATTAACCATTACCGGTTAAAAAAGAATGTCATTCAAGAAAACGCAATTAAAGCAGACAGCGAAAACTCAATGTTAAAACGCCACTCTTCAATATTAATACAAATATTTCCCGGAACGCGACATAAACTGCTTCTGCTATTATCGTCATACTTTTGAGCTCACATTTGCAAACCACAAATTAACAATTGCGACACATTTCAATAAAGCGTAGTACGGTTTTAAGTTTTATTAGACGCGGCTCCTAATGGCCTGAAAATATCCCATAATTATAAAATACAGGGAGAAATCTGTGCATCAAACTTACCTCGGGGCATGAAAAATGCAGTCCAAAACGTTATGATTTAAAAAATAACGAACAACGTTTCTATATTTGAGCTGGGGGTTGAGTGAATAATTAGAGCAGGTGGGACCACAAAATTAAAGAATTCGTGCCTGAACTTTGATTAATCTATTGGAATGATCACGCTCAAACTGAAGAAATCTACGACGAAAAAACACTTCATTGGTCCATTTCTCGCGAATATAATAACTATTAAAAAATTTCCCGTCTCCTGATCATATATCTAAAACCCCTTGCCGTTGTTCCCTGAACCACCGTCGGATAACGTTGGGTGGTTCCTGGGTACTTATATACGAGTGAAACATAGGTGTTACGGTTAAGTTTTTAAGGACAGATTACCGTAGACGTGAGCCGACGCTCCCACGCACTGTCCTCCGTCCGCCATTTGCCCGCGAAACCACGGAAAGATCCCAAAGGAAAAACAGAAGTGGTTATGTAACTTGTTTCTGCACTTCCCTCAGCTCTTACCCTCCCGGCAATAATCTCGCACTTGCTACGGGAGGGAAGAGAGAGGGAAGGGAATGGTGGGACTCACGTTGCCAGAGGTGAACCAACTATGTTTGACCGCGGCCCTCCCTCTGCGGGCCATCGGACTCACCATCCCTCTGAGGAGACCCCGATGGCGAAGACCCACACCATCTTTATCGCATTCCTCTCCATGGGGCCCAGAGAGGGGGAAAGCAGGTTATTCATCCGGCGACATCGTTACGCACATTAACGAGGCGTCTCCTCCGAATGCAGATTGCGACAACTGGGGGGTGGGGGCTCAACCCCTCTCACAGCTGGGAGAGGAAGAGGGTCGAGCACAAAAGAAGAAGACGGCGAGGCCGGCCGCTTGGTAATGGCGCCTCCGGCTCTTGTTCCTCGACCCTTCCGCCACTCGACTTCGGAGAAAAGGCAGAGGAAGAGAAAGCCGTGAAAGGAAGACGGCTTTCGTCATTAAGGCGACGACCCAAGGGTTGGCCGGCCGGCCGGTCATGGGGACGCGGCGAAAATCTCGAGAGACCTCATGGCGGTCCAAAAGGGCGGGGCGCGCGCGCCCGACCTCGTTAAAAGCAACGTTACAATCACCACGATCCTACGAGGATGATTGTAAAACGCCGTATGCGCATGGTTATTAAATGGAAGTCAAAGACGAGGGAAAAAAATATTCTTGTATATGATTAACGAAAGCAGGGTTTCAATCAGGGGTGGCCGTCTCATTTGTGGGTCCTGGTATCAAAAATGTGAATACGTCGCGCGGCAAAACTTTGCCCGTTACCTCACGGCTCCGCATACTAAATTTTCATCCGTTTAGGGTGAAGATTGAAACACTACGTTTTTCTGCAAATTTGTTATCCTCGACCAAGGATTACTCTTACAAAGATTAGAAAGATATCATCAAACATACACACATATATAACGAACATATATAAATACATACGCACACACATATATGTAATACATATGGTTCCCATCATTTGAGGCATGAAACCACGTACTATACATTTGAAAAAATTCGGGAGAGTGATAATACGCCGCAAACAACAACCATAATTGATTCGAAAACCTGGCTTTACTTTGTTGCCAACATCACGTGATGAATTAAAATAAAAGCTTTGTATATTTCACATATTTTATTTAAAACCTACCAAACATTCAGTTTCGTCGAAAAGTCAGCATCATCAAATTACCAATGTGGAGCATGCACTCATAAGTACATGAATTTAATGAAATCCACAGCCTTTATTCCATCAACCAAAACTAATCTCGATATAAGCTTGGTTAGGCCAGATTAACATCCATAACGAACCAACTTCGCCGATTAAGATATTCCCGAAACCGTACAACTTCCCTTGTTTCCATGCCTTCGCTTTAAATCATTAAAAACACCATCATCACCTCCAACCCGAAGGTAAGATTGATGAATGAGAGTTTTTCTCAATATGCTTTTCCAGAATTGCCTAGGCCTCAGAAAAATTTCTGAGAAAAACATACCACTTTTGTACAGGTATATAGGGGCACTTTTCGGCATCACTCGGATTTAAACCTGGGATTCTCTGAACGAATGTAAAAACAAATCAAATAAGTCAAATTTTTAATAAAAATATTAGATAATTATTAAGTTTTTAAAAACAAGGAATCTACTAAGTCACCAAAATTGAAAGGAGTAACGATATTATGAAAAAAGAATCCAGTGAACTGGTAAAAATCTAGACCAAAACCTATAAATAAACATTCATCTCAATATTTTCAGGTGAAACTCATTACGTCGATCAAAGTACAGAACAAATGTATAAGACTATTTTCGGCGGAAATTAATAGTTTTTCAAATAAAATATTTCCGAGTATACAGCTACATTACACTTTTACTTCAATAGATTATATTAGATTAAAGGAGATGTTAAAATACTACAATAGGTGTGCCGATCGCAGAAATACTAAGTCTAATAGGCAAAGATTTCTAAGCCTTAAATTGCTCTAAAAGTTATTATATCTACATTTATGCAATATCCCCAGCGCCGCCGCAAGGGCGTGTGGTAGGGGGTGTCAGGTCACCATCCGCAAAAGAGAATTAAACCACGTGCAAAACCAACAATGTAAACCTACATTCAAAGAGGCAAATGCGATATTTTTGCGGAATCATTTTAAACATACAGGCATGAAAATGCATGATACTATGAACTAACATCCAAATGCGCAGGCCCTTACAAACATTCTTTTAGTCTACGAATGATTTATTTTTGACCTGATCTGAATGGAATGCATTTACTATGTCTATGGTTGGTTTGGTGTCTTACTATTATGATTCCTAATTGACGAGGGAAAGAATAAGTATTTTTATCTATCTGTACTAGAATCTATCCCGCTTCTCTTAAATTTGTGGTCTGATCTACCTAAAAAAATGTGAGGCCATAATAATTCCTTTAGTGCCATTGTGCAACTCGTTTGTTCTGAACCTTTCTGAGAGTATAAGTCTCGCTTGCTCTCTTCGCATTTCAAGTGTTATTTAGAGAGAAGCTCGCAATCTGATGGGCCTCTTATTTCCCTGTATAGCACAGTTTCTTCAGCCAATAATCTGAGGTTGCAACTGACGAGTCAGTTTAAGCCAAGAGTCAATATTAAGAATAGAAGCGGCCTTATTACACTTTCTTGGGGGACTTCCGAAGTTACAACTATATCATTTGACCACAACCCATCGATGACTTATATTTGTTTGCGATATGACAAGAAGTCTCTAATTAAATAGAGCCGAACACGGGGGAGGAAAATCTTTCTAGCCAAAAATTATCGCACTCCATCATACACTCGCCAAAAATAACCAAAGCGGTAAACGAATATTTGCCTTCAAATCATGACAAGCAAAACTTTATTATAATTCCCTACCAAGGTTATTTTTACATAAAATTCCAGTGCCCTAACGGCCTTTTGACCAATTGAGGGTATTATGTTGCTACATGAAATAGCCTCACGGATATTAATTTATCTGCACATCAATATGCCGATGGAATTGGTGTTCTTTAAAATGATCTAAGAATGGAAAAAGTGGGATGATAAGTTAGAACCCCGGAAACAAGCTTCGCAGCGGAAAGTGAACTCTATTAGACAGACTGAAAACTAAACATTGAAGTCGTACTGAGTGGACGAGAGAAGACAGGAAGATTCAGTAAATATGGAAGTAGGGAGAGGGAAAGTGGAATACAACCGGCAGGAGAAAGGGGATCGGAGATTGGAAGCCCAGGTATTAGCACTGCCGTCGCTGGCCACGGAATATGAACCAACCCACCCTCCAGAACGCGGAATCCTTTAAACAACCTCCCCACCATCCAACTCCCTGAAATCCCTCGCCACGGTCCTAACTCCTGTTCCACCCGAAAAAAAATTAGAGCGTTTTTAACATCGTTCGGCGCCACTCCCACCGCCTCCCCGTTATGGTACAATGCCATCTTGCGAAGGTCAGCACGGGAGGGATTATACGCGAGACCCATCCTTCGTCGGCGAAGTCACCGCTTCCGGATTAAGGGAGCATTGGAATGGGAGAACGGGGACGGAATGGCAAGAGAAAACGGTGACGAGACGTGCAAGAGGTCGAACTTTGCGGGAAAACCGGTGATAAAATATGCACTTGGAGAAATGGCGGAGGAATATGCGGCGCAACGATTAATTGATATTAGAATTGCTTAATACTCATTAGTCACACCATTAACCAACCTAACATCGCGAATTCGATCTGAATATAATTCATCAGCATATTTTGCCAAATGCAACTTTGAAGCTCAAATCTCCTCTATCCTATAGTGCGTATGAAAAGTAAATATACTGATATCCCACCCTCGGCTTTATATAGACATGACATACAACCCTCCACTTCTTCATCGCTTGTCTGTGGTCCTCTCCATCATACCATTCTATTCCGCGAAAGTACTTCCTCCTAAAGTCCAAAGCCGATGTATCTAAATACTCCTGACATATCACTTTTTCAAGCTCAAGTCAAATTTTTCACAGATATTCGTCGAACCAACCAAATAATCGATTGGAATCATGCTAAGTTGAAAAATTATATCGCACCATTTTCGCAGATTCCATTGGCTGAGTCCTAAGATTCGCGCCACGAAAACGTGCAGGTGAGACTAATGGCAACTTCTTTTACTTCGCAACTTCGTACTTCGAAATTGTTTACGGTCAAGGTATTTAAGCATGAAATTCTTCAACATCAAATCAAGTTACCAAAAGTTAGATGATCTGTAATTTCTGCAGGTTGTTAGCAAATCTAGAGAAACAACTCACCAATAGCCCCCATTAACACATATCAGCATGTTTAACACTCTATAGATCATGGAATTGCGAAATTGATTTAGAAACTGAATACAGCCATAGAACATGTACACGCCAAAAATATATTATTTCATATACCATAATAAGGAATATCCATTTCAAAACATGTTTAAAATTGGTTACAAGACATCTGGTGTTACCACGAGGGAAATATTTTACTCATTCAAATCACGTGTAAAAATATCCGATCAGACAATGACGAAGGTATCACGTCTTTTATTTAAAACTTGCTTCGATCATTTTAGATGGTCGTGACTCCTTTCAAAAATATAAGAAGAGGAGAAGAAAACTCACATTCGCATAAATGAAGACATTTGCTTTCTCGGAAATCAGAGGTACTTCAGAGATCAGCGGTGTGAGCGCCGACTGCGAGAGTGCGGAAAGCACGAGTGACGAGCGCGGTGCTCTGACCGTATCGTTCCCGCATACGGGCTACTGCCGCGCCGGGGCGAAAAAAACCGCGAGCAAGGGCTGCTTCTCAAAAATATACCACATACATTGGCTTACTCTATCAAAGAAAGTAATAGCTATCTGACCGTAATACGCACTTGAAAACCGTTGGTGGTGTGGCAACCTTATTAAATTGGCCATATTTTCTTAAATATCAAATCATCATTGATTTCATGCATGTTACAAGGAACTATCAAAATCTAAGTTTCTTCATTTCTTGTTTACTCACGTATCCACCAAACTGATCGCTTATTCAAGTATTCAAGTTGATATTGAAAATCAAACTTCATTTATCACATTATGTAAGTTCAATATGCGCGACTGATAATATTGCGCTTCTTTATGGTGAGGTAACAGAAGATTCGTCTGACAGGAAATATTATTTTAGAAACTGCTAATAACACTAAATAATAGCATTATTAAATGGTTAATGGTTTATCTGACACAAGGTGCGCGCCGACATACATAAAAATATATTTACATGTTTGTCATCGTCCAATATCCCTTACGTATTGCTATTATTAATAGTGCTTCATTCTCTCATAATAACTCAGGGACTGTGCAGAAAAGTAGTAAAGGAACGGCAATGAACAACCAGTCATTTTCACCAAATTAGAGGGACAAGTTAAGTGAGGACTATTATCCTTCTATTTAATTTACGTTGATTTATTAGGTACCACCTTAATTCCCTCTGAATTAAAATAACTCAATTGCCAAATATCCATCTACAATTCACTGAGGGTACTTGCCTCCTATATTCCCAATCTCTGAATTCACTGATTCAATTCATCACCAGGGAGATAAACCCAATCCAATTTATAATCTAGTAAAACGTATTCTTAGTTAAATCTTTGCATAAGAATAGTATTACAATTATATTTTCGGAAATGACTTTGTCGAGGTACGAACAACCACATTCATATGCTCCTTATTGCACTCGACCTGGCAAAATAATGAGAATAGAGAAAAGAAACTCTTTATCAAACCGTTACTACTTTGAATTGAATGGGTTACATTTTTATAGAATTAAGGTCCCTTATACTTTTTTCAAGATTTGATGTTAGTCCGAAATCCAAGTTATACTCACTGAGCCGAGAACCTTAATCAATCAGGAATAGCTCTGCCAATTTAATTACCGTGGCAATCAGGACGACAATGTTTACCAACAGTTGTGTCATATTGAAGAATCATTGATCGCTTTCTCATGCCTACCAAGACAATACGATCCATCCACCCGTTCGCTTTTACGTACCAGCCGAAATGAATGTCTCGGCTCTGAATACGACATTGGCGATACTTCTACCAAAATCAACCATACAAACAACATCCGGTATGCGAGACTAATTTCCGTAGGTGTATGAAGACAGTGCAACAGCAAAATTATCTATGAAATCGGCAATAACCTGCGAAATTCTTCTGATTTGATTGCAATGATATTCAATAAGAATACCTAAAATTTTAAACTCAAATGTCGTTTGGTTAAGTAAAAAACAATTTTAATATGAATTAATAGAAGCATTCCCCTAAATGCCAAGTTTAAGCCCGTAAAATCACTGACAAATGGAATCCAAAGGAGCATTAGTAAAGGTATTCTATCTATTAAAGGTAGACTTTGTATGGACCATTATCTTCTAGGTACCGTGGGAAAATCCTGTTGATTGTCCAAAATTGTTTCCTTGCCCAGTCCTGAATAACTTCACAGCGCCTCAATGCTTTTTAAAAAGACTATTATTTTCCTTCCTTTTCCCTATGTACCTCAAGATTCTCAGCTAAGCCTAGGAAATATGAATTAAACTGAGAGGGCAATAAATGAAATTATAACTGAATGCTATAGCATCAATTTATGATCAGTAAACGATGAATCACATGAATAATACTACGTAGCCTTCCCCGAAAAAGGCAGTTCACACAAAAATACTTGGTCACGATTCCACTTAACAATAACAACTAGAATGACCCACCAAAACGAACTTATTCATTTAAGCTAAGACAGTGTACTTACGGCTAACCGAGAGAGTAGTCACAGAGATTTGTTTATTAAACACCTTCATGAAAATGTAGCAGACGCATTTAAATTTTATGAGAATACACATCCTTATTTAACATTTTTAAAAAATAAAACGGGATACGGTCAGAATAAATTTCATTCCTGTCCTTTGTTTTTATCTGGATTCCTTTTAAGTTAATTTTAACAGAGATCACAAGCGCATACCATCCGTAACACAAGATATACTTATTGAAAATAAGAATGGAAGAAGGATGTCAAGTAATGACGTTTTAAGCCCTCAAACTTCTCTCCTAATAAGATACGATGAGTTACACCAAACAAATAGACTTCTCCTAACAAATAACAAAATACCTATTCTTCTGCACAATTTACAACGAAAAATACCGGTACCAAAAATAAAAAGCCCAGACGATAGGACCAAGAGATACTACAAGATCTTTCCCAATGGCACAAATTTACCTAGATGTATTACATTTTAGTA
Source organism: Hetaerina americana (assembly GCF_022747635.1). Lineage (NCBI taxonomy): Eukaryota > Metazoa > Arthropoda > Insecta > Odonata > Calopterygidae > Hetaerina > Hetaerina americana. The sequence goes on from NW_027286730.1 coordinate 1,322,021, forward strand.
CATCATAGGAGGGAGTGATAGCGTGACGATGGGAATTCGCCTATGGTTTGAGGTAGATACATTATATAGCCGAACACAGTTGGTAGAAAGGAGCAAAAGAATTCAAAGACATATTCTTTGAGAAATGAAGATTTCGATTGACTAAATATATACAGAGAGAGAGAGAGAGAGAGAGAGAGAGAGAGAGAGAGAGAGAGAGAGAGAGAGAGAGAGAGAGAAAGTCAGGTTAATTACCTATCAACGAAAAATTATAATAACTAGGAAAGGTCGTAAAATGAAAAATCGAAACTAAAATTGATGCCGAAGATTTATAATAACGTAATTACTTCAGTGTGTTCTTCAAAAATCAAAATAAAACACAACAAATCATGAATAATTACGCTAAATGCCATTAATGTTCAGATACTATTTATAACTCGCGGTGGATCCACACGTTGGAACAAGTTGCGCGGCGGTCACATCAATTTCCGAAAATATAATTTCCCTCGCTTAAAATGGAATAAACGGACTCATTAATTAAGCTCGTCGAATCGTGGCTTTAATAATTCATCGGTCCAAATCACGCGAAATTTTGTTATACGGCGAGAATTAAAATACTCAGCAGGAACGCAAATATTCCGCTCACAAACCGTCAACAAGAAAAGCATCACAACACGGAATGCTCAATACGATAGAGCAAACTTTTCATGAGCAACAACTTCATGAAATTTCGTTCACCAACGACGGGTAAGTTACTTGCATACGTGAGAGCACTAGTAAACTTTCCATTGCGGCATAAAACGATGACACCGGGCTGTATTTCGGTAATTCGCATTAATATTCTCTTCAATAAACTTTTATCATCAAAAGATGAGCAATCGGAAGTGAAGAATAAAACATTATGACCTTGATAATCCAAATTCTTCTTGACTGGCTAGATGAACTAGAAATCTCGACAATAAGGAATGAAAAAGACTTACCACCCCGTTTCCCACACAGCTACATCTTTGCTGCAGCAAGTGAAATACACTGTACTCACCTGAAAAAAAAGAAAGACACGTTTAGACTTTTTGAACTAACCGGGAAAAGGCATATAACACATACATCATGATTACCAATCACCGGTATATGGCAAATGAACGTCTAATAACCCCAAAAATGATTCTATTTTCCTAAAATAATTAAGTCTAAAAACTCTCTTCAGTATGGGGTAGTCAGTAGTCACGGGATAACGCTTTAGTCACGTTCAGCACGTGCCTTGCAAGAGAATAACTACAACTAATATCCGCACAAAAAAAATCTTGTACCACGAAGTCGCATAATTGTTCACTAGGAGAAAAACGAATTGAAGGGATATGGAACGCGTGCAGATTTCACTTCCCGATAAATTTGGTCGTCCGGGAGTAAAAAGAGGAAATAAAGAACCCTGCGGAACGCCCGCGGAGCGCTTCAAAAATTCCCTCTCCTATACGCTCTTTTTCTCCGTCCACCATCTCTCGAATCATTAATAACATAAAAGTCACGGATAATAAAAAAAGAAGGCCATAACTTAAAAAAAAGCTCTCCAAATCGCACAGTCGAAAACGATAACGGCGCGGAAATTCACTGCGAAGCTATTTATAAATACTCCCTGGCATAATAAAACGCCGTTTTCCAGAACCTGCGAGATAAAAAAGCACCTGCGGTGCGCTGAAAAAAAATCACGCGGAAGAGCTGCGCCAAGGGACAAAAGGGCGTGACGCACGCTGCTCTTGGGGGTGGGACGAAGGCTCGGGAAATATCTATTCCTCTGGAGAGGGGAGGGGACATTCAGGAATTCCTGGCGATATAAAAGGACGCGAGCGAGGTTGAGTTTGAGTTGGGGGGGGGGATTAGAAAATTTTCCGAGGGGAGGTCGCGGAGCACCGGAGAGGCGGGTCCAGGACGATACGTGCTGCTAACCGTACTAACACGCGCGTGCACAAAAGGCCACTTAAAGGACACAGGGAAAAAAATTGGTGGGGGGAGGAGGCGCGGTGGGATACGATGGGAAATTCGGTGAAGGGGGAGGAGTGACGGATCCAAGCGTTTGGGAGGGTAAAACGAGCATCAAATAATAAAAAAAACAACAAAAGAGCGAATAAGGGCGACGGAGGGGACGGGGGCGCGGATGTGTAATGTTGCCTCCGCGAAAAAACCCATCCCCTCGTCTTCATTACCAGAATTCGTTTGGTTTGGCGTGCGGTGCGGGAGTAATGGGCGGGGGAGAAGAGTGGGAGGGCCGACGGGGCGCGATGTTTAATTTTTTTTCCTGTCGAATGCTCTCTTTCTCTCGCGACGAGGTGGGAGGGGAGGCTTTTCGCTGTGGGGCTGGGAGGGAGAGGGATAGGTGGGAGGGCTGAGCACGGGACATGTGGGGGAGAGTGGAAGGGCTTGCGGATAGTCGAGGAGGGGTTGAAAGCGGCCAGACACGCGACGCCTGTGTTGTATTACCCAATCATCCGCGCCTCTACGAACCGCCGTTTGAAACAAGAACCCTCCTGTCGAGGGGAAGGAGAGGGAAGGTTTAGGGAAAGAGAGGGTGGAGGGAAAAGTGGGAGGGAGGATGTGGCTGGAGGGGGGAGTAAAATCCAGTCCCATTCAGCAACCCTCTCTGAACCAAACACACACACAAACACGTACACCTCATGAAAATCCCTTACCTGTGCCCTCTACCCAGCTCCAACCCCCGATGCATGTATCCCTGAGGGGAGGCACAACGCGAAGGGAGGATAAGGCAGAGGGAAAGGATGGCGAGGTTGCGGCAGCCGGGTAGGTTGCTGGGAACACGAGGGGTGTTTGGGGAGCGAAAGAGAGAGAGAAGGGGGAAGGAAGGACGCTGCGGCCGGGGAAAATTTGTATCGTCTCCGGCGTCATAATCAGCACGCGGGGACACAATGCCACGAGGAGAGAAGGGCCGCTCCCACCCCACCCCCCAGACCGCCCACTCTCCCCCTTATCCTCCCCACAGGGAACCAAAAGACATAATTATCGCCGTCGACCGTCGTCGTTATATTCCATCCGCCATCATCAACGGGCGTGGGTTGGATCTCTAAAAAGAGACTCGTATACACAAGCCATCCACAAGCGGCAGGCAGCAGACCCACCCTCTAAACCACCCCCACCGCCGCTCTCCTCACCCTACGCCCACACAGCCTCCCACACGCCCACTCCCTCTCTCTCCCAGTTCCCTCACACACCGTCCCCGAAGCGACAAAAAAACGCGACCCACCCGCCCCACGCGAAACGTGCGCGTAGCAGATGACGACGCCGTCGACAGCTTGTTATATAGCAGCTCTCTCTCTTCTCGGGTTCGTTGGGTCGTTGAGGAGACGACGATCGGGGAGCGACACACATGAGGCGAGGCCCATCAGATGAGAGAGAGTAGGGACGCTCCATATCTCTCTCTCTCGCGTCCCCCTGGTGACTCGGGTGGGGAAAAAAGTCGGATTGGCGGAAGTCTCCCGACGCAGCGGGAGTGGTGAGATGGGCGAAGGGTGAGTTTTCCCTAACTCAATGCTCGGTTCGCGGAGCCAAAAGAAAGAGAAGCACGAGGAGGAGGCGAGAGAGGGGTCAAAAAAAAATTTCCGACATCCCGCCAACGGCTGTGGGCTCGCCGAGTTAGATCTTTTCTTGCGTGTGCGAATTCCGAAGCTGTACAAGCTATGTGGGCACCCGTGGGAAAAAAATGCGTCAGTCTCTTTGACGCAAAAGGGCGAAGGGGAGGCGCCGTTACCGAAGAAGGCTAAGAGGAGGTTTCCCGCGTTAAGTGGATTATCGCAGGGCGTCCCTGCTTTCAAGTTCATGCGAATGACCCAATGAAGTCATGCATGGGGCGGCCGAGGTGTGGAATAAAAATGCAAAGAATGCAAATTTTCTTAATTTTTATATTGTAGCCGCAAATGGGATCTTGATGGGGGGGACAAAGAGGTAGAATTAGAGTCGTGGGGAATGTTTACATAACGGCGGATGGGGAGGGTCCGAAGGAAGGAAAAGTAACCGCGACAGTCGCAACCGAAAGAGGATTACGCAGAAAGGAAAAAAGTGAGTTAAGTAGCGCGCTTCGCTTCATAAATTCTACCATGGCATCCTTGATGGTGCACAAGTCTCGCTTACCTGAAACTATTGCCATCTCATATTTTTTCTCACTCACGACATAAAGACGCATAGAAAATACACGAAAAAAGAACTAGACTTCTAATATAGATAAAAAAAGTACAGGATTCAGAGGAACTAAAATTATTTCGAGATACGTTAACGACAAATAACGACAACTAGTGGTCGAATACCAAGGGAATGGAATATAAAAAGGTATCCGCTTCCCCTTTTCGGATACTTAAACTAAATGAGCAAGAGGACGCTGAAATCAAATTTAAATGTAATTACAGAATAAAGTCCCCCTTCAGTAAAGATAAAAAATTACATAAAAATAATTTATTATATTTTATATCCCCTTCAGATTTATTCTAAATTACAGAGGCTCTAGGTTGTTGTTGAAAGTAGCTGTAATTTAAAATAAGTAATATTGCTTACTTCAAGGCACAAAAGAGAGTGCAATTCCACGACATATTCTCCTCCACGAAGAAAAATATAAACACCCCAGAATAATCGAAACGAGCTAATTTATTTTTTGTCAAGGTCATTCCTCGCAGACCTAAGTCGTTCCATATTCATGATTCCGAAACATTTGATATAACTGCAACATCAAACATTACCGTGAAATCGAAGCGCTGACTAACCTTGATTGTGGTAAACAAAACTTTATTAAGTCATCATGTTATTTGATAACGGAGAGAGTGAAATAAATATCAGTCTTAATTTAGAAAGGAGCAAATTAATGCACTGCTGAGATTAAATTGTTATCGATTAAAACCATGACATTAACGGCGCCAATTTCAAAAATCACAATCACTCGCACAATAAACGTAGGCACGTATTTAAATTGACATACGGAAGTATATGTTCCCAAATATTGGTATACCAACAGAAGTTTTAAATGCATATATATTGTATTTTTAAGAGCAGGCATATTTTATCAACGCAATGGAAACGTAATTGACTTGATTATTAATGGTTTTCCGCTAATCAGGAGGACTGAGTCTCTCAAAAGGTTTCCGCCGATTTTTCCCATGCTATTGCTTGATTAGCGAACATGATTGAAAGAATATTAGGGCCGATACACTGATCTATTAAAAAAATAGGTTTTACAATTTTTTTCCACCACAGGATAAGGTATATAGATATTCAAAGAAACAATGAAACATTTGCCCCACGTTTGAAAAAATATTCATCGTAACTTACGTTTGAGCGGGTACCCTACTCAAATCTTCGCGCTCTGCTTGGTAGTCTGAACTTACCTAATGGATTTAACATTGATAATTTCATGACAGCGGCTTACGCTACGTTTTCATGCATACGGGTCTGCATTCCGTTTTGCCAAATACCCCATTTTTATGCCCCCGGCAGCGCAGGACGGAAAGAGAATACGCCGATGACCCATGCCCGCTGTGCTTTGAAGGGAGATGAAAAAATGACAGACTGCGACCGTCGGTTCTCGCTCGCCACCGCGACTGTGGGGGCCGCCGCAAGAGTTGAGAGACTGGTATCTTTCCCGGTGTCTCAACTTGCGGCCATCTGTGATTGGCTCTGTTGTTTTCTGGCGCCGAAAAAACGGATGCAAGAAAACAGATAGATTTTACGCTCATCTCACCGAATAACCTGAGGTCAAACCGCCTCGGATTTTAACTACCTAACAGCATGGATATTTGGTCACCGCGTCATAAACCTCAAAATAACCGTAACATTTCAGTGGAAGGGCAAGCCATTACCAATGTGAAAAACATGACTTCTGTACAGGCAAAGAATTCAGCTTTCCAAGTAAATATTACAAAAAAATCGTTTTCCTAGGAGCCACGATTACAACTATGCCTTTGGTATACTTCAAGAGAAGCTACGATGCGGTGTTGCAGGAAGTGTTTTGCACACCAGCGTATATAATGAAAATTCAAGGTAATACGATGCCCAACTGATAGAAACAGTACTTTAATACATTTCCGTTCTCCGATGAGCATTTGGATAACCCGAGCTTTCAACGCTATGGTATAAGCTTATTTAGAACAACAATTGAACCCACAGTTCTGCTAGGCATTTCTAGAATTTAATCCGGGTGGTTCAAGCTGCCGCCATGTTGTGGGGCTCTATCTCTAACTACTACTATTGGTATCGAAAGCTAACTAGCCAACCTAAAAATTAACTCCCAACAGGTAAATATAGATTAAGAAGCTATCGCATTTGATTAATAACAGAGAGGGAAGGAAAAAAAACACTGCATAATATATAGTGGGATGTCCGTTTCAAGGAAATTCACAAAATTGATGAATTGGCAAAATTCAATTTACGTGACTCTAGACCGCCTTCCATATCGGTGAACTCAACCAACTCCATCCAAGGTAAAGAGGACAGGTGACAAACAAGGTAGAAAGGCCAGAGAGTGCCAGATGTATCGGAAGGAGAGACATGGAGTAAACAGCACATATGTGACGATATGGAAGAGATATATCAGAGATATGGGGCATAAAAATACACCGCCAGCAAACCCTCCTCCTTCCTTACCAACCGCATCTCACCCTTCGTGCATGACGAACACATCGCCTCACCACTTAACGGCTAGGCAGAAACTCTCGAAACGATCACGGTCGATCCGCCTGGAAAGACGGTGAGTGCCCCCCCAAGCTACTTCGCCAGGTGCCACAGGGGAAAACACGACCCAAGGATTTCATGACCGGCCGACTGAGAGCTCGATCCCGCCTGGGTGCCGACTGAGGGGATCCGCTACCGAGAATGTTTCCATATATTGGAACGAACGTGAGGCCTCCTTTCTGTGCCTAGGTTCGACTGCCGGTCGAGGACGCCGGTGCAACGAGTCAACAAAGAATTTTGAATTTGATTACGACACCGTAGGAATTTCACGGCCTCCATCGCATGACAAAGACCAGAACGCTCGTATTTAAAAAAGTAACTGGACTCCAGAGGGTACCAAAGCTCCGGAATTGAAAGGATGATCAATGAAAATAGGTAACATATGTTTCAAAATGCAGTGAAAAAAGAAAAAGCGTGACCGGTATGCCATTTAATTAATCATCCAACATTTACCATTTAAATTTCATAATACTTAAATTTACTGACAAATGGAGAAGTTATACAATTTAAATACTCGGAATGCAGAGCCTTACATGCGGCACGGGCTTAGTTTAAAATACTGTCTGCTATAGAAATCAATAAAGGCTTCAATAAATCATCAATTTACATTAATTGATTTGTTTATTTGACTTTGCCATAAGTAACTTACGTTCAACAACATCTAGTTTCGATTTCATATGCCTGCATTTTGGAATCACCCCCTGACAAACGACGTAGTATTGGCATACAGGGTGAATACAGGTGTATAATTTTTTATGTACCAGTACAATTTTCTACACAGAATTACTACATATACAAATTACTCTGCTATTCGCCGCAAAGGAGTACGGCGGCACCTGGTAGGGCACAAAACATACGTATATGCACAATTATTAGCAGATGACGATATGTTAAAACCGATCCTCTACCAAAATTAAAAAAACAGTGAAACTCTCCTCTCCCCTTTTTGACGGTATCTACATCGATAGTATTTCTCATCTTTCACAAGTAACGAATACAAATTAAATAATTGAAACCTTACCAGTGAATATGACCGAGGAAGCTTAGGGCGAAACCTAACATTAGAGTGGATTTTTCAAATATGGCAAACTTGCATAAGCCTCCGGATACATTAAGAGAATAGACAAAAGAAAACACGCTTTTTCCACAGGCGATTCAATCTGAGACAAGGTTAACTAGCCCAGCAACTATGATCGAAGACTCGAATTGCGTCTGACATTCATATTACGGACACATTCGATTCAACCAAATTCTGCTTCTAATACCTTCTGCTGCGTAGATTAGAAACATGAACATTTCATTTGTTCACGTGACTGCAGAGTTGATTGCCAGCTGAACCTTAGATCACCCGCGATCGAATTAGAAGTGAATAGAAGTAAACGTGGACGAAGCGCCAATTACTGCAGAATTCGTATGCAATGATAAAAATTGAACTCAATTAATTATTTCCATTGTGTCCAACTTGAATTGCTCCCATTTGGTAAGATTCGTTTGCAATTTCGCAGAGCTAAATCAGGGGGGAAGGCTCTCCGGCGTATTAGCGGGTATATTTGAGTAAAGAACAAAATTATTTACTTTAAGTAGAACAACGTCAATATCTCATGCATAATTACTCTGGTTGAACATTATCATCTACCAAACCTTCTCCTCAGTCCTAGCTGCCTATATCATAAGGGTTAATTGAAGAGGGGACCATTAGGTCTAAATTTCGCCCAAATAAAGACCACTATCTATCTATATTAAATGGCTCATTATTGCACCGTCGAAGTAGAAATATATGTAAATATGTGTGTAGGTGCAAAAATAGATAAGATGTATACACACACATACACTAATAATATTAAGCAAAAGTGCAGTCGTAGCTGCACGTGGCATGAATGATAACAAAGCGATTTCATTGAAGAGCCATATTTCCTAAAGATGAAAGGAACAAAAATCTATCCGTAATTATCAATATCTCCAATCTTTGAAGTATTTCACACTTTTCTTGGTAAACAGCAAACTAAGCAAAACGTGTATCTTGATATTTAATGCCTGACGCCCCCAGCCAAAAACTCTAACCGTAGCTTGTAGATTACTACGTGACATCTTGTCTAAAAACCCACTTTAAGGAGCAACTGAGCTGCTTTCGAATTAGCCGATCAGTAAAAATGATAATTAATGTATCCTACCAGAGAATGAGAACACAAGAACATGCCCGCATAGTATAAGATAACATAAAATCAAATGCAAAATGTGTATATAATTATCTTAAAAATCCTCGAAAATTGGCAGGTTAAATGAACACGACCAATACATAAATCACGAGAGCATGGAAATGCATTGACCATATCGTTGAAAGGTACATCAGCGACTGTTGTAACGACAAAGTCGAAGAAAAATCAAATGGTCAACGGCCTAAGTAAAAGTAGAACCTTCCCATAAGCGGAGAGTATATAATGAAAGGAGAAGCTTTGTAATTCCACATAGATTTATTCGACGGACGACCTAGGTTTCGACGTGGCACGTCATCATCAGGTGCCACGTCGAAACCTAGGTCGTCCGTCGAATAAATCTATGTGGAATTACAAAGTTTCTCCTTTCATTATGTTAAGTCGATTCCATGAAGTCACGCCTGAGACAACGAATAATAGCGGAGAGTATCTAAAAATAAGCCAAATCGAACTATCTATCATTGAGAAACTTTCTCGCCGACAGTCAAATATGAATCGCAGGTGTTGGATAACACAAGAGAAGCGAGAGGATCTAGAGCGTATACAGGGGAGGACACCTGCCAACCTCTGCAATGCCGACGGCTGACTGTAAATACAATATAGGCAGCCACGACCTTGAAGATGGTTGTGTCCAGGAGTTGAGTGAATGCAAGTGAGAATATTACACGCATTCCTCCAATCTTTAGTCGTACTCGCTTTCCCGATGCAAATTAGCATGATTTTGTGGTTTATCCTTGGAATATATATAAATAAAAGGGCTAATTTAAATAATTTAAAAGAAAGCTATCCAATTATAATTTACTGGGAATTAATGCATCAACTTAAAATATGCCATGTATGTACAATTAAACTAGAAAGTGACAATATCTTTAACTCTCAAAACTATTGGTCTGTTAATAACAAATCGATCGCTATGTAACCACTAACTGATATAAGAAAAAGGAAATGGCTGTTTATCCTTCATTCCTAAAAGTAAAAAAGAACATTACGCTTTTAATTATCATGGCTTGGGCGAGATGCATTAAATTAAAGAAGCTAGAGCTTCGCCAAAATATCATAAAGAAATTGGATAAGATTGAATAAAGGAATCGAAATAGTAATACTTCTAACCTTCAAATTTTCATATGAAAAAGTGTCTTGACCGTTCATTTTTGGAGTGAAAGGAATGGGATATCAGACAAACCATAAAGAACCGGAAAAACAGACAGGAGTTAAAATGACATAGGTCATACTCAAACATTTTACCAATATTTTCAGTGTGCTTAACTAAAAGCAAAAGTATGATAAAATTAAACTCCTAAAACATTTAATCGTTATATAAACTTTAAGAAAATGAGAAAACATAAAAACCAGCTTTGCATATTTATTCATACATTAATTTCAGGAGAATGAATTCGCAAGTCAATGCATGACTTTAAAAAGATGCGGAGTTAAAACTCCCTTGAACAATGTTCCTCAAAGCCAAACACTTCCTGAGAATTATATCGAATCAATGAAAAAGTGAATTAGCACTTTATTACGGTGAAGGACAGGCAGTAACATTACGCAAAACCCCGTAAGTTGCAACAAGTGCGTGCAGCATGCAAAAATAATAAAGATTTGGCAAATTTTATATATATATATATATATATATATATATATATATATATATATAATTGAATATCTATTATAATATCAGATTATTTCCGTGAAATATGCATTGGCTTCATTATATTCATCAAAATTTAATACTTCATACCAATACTTAATGAATAATATCAACAGGTTTAGAAAACCGAAGGCACGTATGTCACAGGAGGAAATTACACATGACGGATAAAATTTTATTTCACTTAATCAAATGTTATTTCGCTTATTTTAGTATACGGGATTATTTGCCACTGAGCATTACCGTGATCTCGGGAGCGCCATCTAGCAATAATATGACAGAGCACAACAGCTGGACACGGAGTAAAGATAATAAATTCAGAAAAATTACAAAAATACGACGGAGTCAAATTCAATCTCATGAACGCAACGAGTTTCGTGGTGCCCTCATATTTTTTGTCCCAAGCTCAGTTAAAAGAGTGCATTGCGGCTTGCAGACGATTGCATACCACTTGGAAATGCTTACGTGACTGTCCCTCATAACACTAATTCAACTAACCTCATGGAAATAGGTCCTGACAAAAATCATGTATGCCTCGGCCTCCGCTTGAAGCGTCCAGCGGAGGGCATCGGAGGAAGCAGGGGCCTCCTCTCCTGGCGCTGCCCCATCACAATAGCACGGAGCGGCCCTGGGGCAGTCCTTGACCAGACACATTGCCACCGTTTCGTCCATTCCCACGTCAACTTCCCCATCTTCATCGTTCTCCTCTTCCTCACCCCCCGAACTGATCCAAACATCTTCCCCCCCATCGTCCTCCATATCGCACGTAAACGTGCTCGTGCACAGGTCTACCACGGAACCATCCTGTTCGGAACAGCTGGTTTCCTCCCGCAGGGACGTGTCTGAGTTCCGGTCCACCACTCCAGAGCTGTCGGCTTCGGCGGGGGAGGGCGAAAGCCTTGGCGAGCCAGCACTCGACCCTGCAGAACTCTGACATACTTCGCGGGATTCATCTTCCGTAGTTTCCAACTTCACGACCAATAACTCCGGGGATTGAAGCCTGGCCCACTCCTTCACTTCAATCACTTGGAGGGGACGGAGTTTCTCCTCCCCGTCGCCTGACTTTCCGTCCCACGAGGCTTCTGGACTATGTAACCGCTTGACTTCCTCGCATTCCTCCGGCAACTCCTGCTTCACTACCACTACCGGCGAACCGCCGTTTTTATCCCGCGATAAAGACTCCTCCCCACCGTTATCCAACTCCTCTTCTGTATCCTTCCTCTCGGATTTCACCTCAGTCGCCTCTGGCTTCAGCACCAACGATCCATCACCCGGCTGGTCGAACACCCGCACCCAGCCGCCGCTGTCAAGACCGGCCGTCTTCCACGATACCACTCGGAGCGAGTCCACACCAGCCATTATTCCACAGTCTGTTCCAACAATCCGGCCGTCGGTTTAATGTGCAGCGAAATTGATAATCCTATGTGGAGACGATCCCTCGGGAACGGCTCACTTCGACGCAGCCCGAAGCATTGCACGAGAGCCTTCCATGCCGAACGCTCACTCGTCACTAACTCAAAATAAGATACTTAAATTCGAAATCACTCCAGTGATACAGCCCGAAAGGCATTAACGAGAGGTTCAGCACACTATCCGACCATCTTGGTGGTATCCGTCGGAATAAATGGACATACGCGGCTTGGGAGTCCAAACATGCGGAAAATGCGAATGCACTGCAGTAGGAGAGTGGAATCCTGAAGAAATTTCTTGAAGACGACAGACGAACTGGCTTCCCTCGACACACCGTCTAACCACAATCGAACCACAAACTCGACTCGGTGGGAATCACAAGCTCAAATGTTTCGGCCGCTCCCAAGTGAGGCCGCGTCCGCGAGAGGTTCATGGGATGGGGGATGGCAGTAGAGGGCGAAAGTGCCCGAGGGGGGGGGGCGAAAGTGACCGCGAGTCAGGTGGATAGGGCTGCCGCGTGCGTAAGGGGGCGGGGGAGGGTGAAGCAGCAGGGTGTCTCAAGGCACTCCAGTGCTATCTCCTTGGTCTAGGTACTATTGTGTTGATCTGGTAAGGGCCATAGGGGGGCGTGGGAGAGGACGCCAGGGAATCCGCAAGACGGAGGGAGGGCGGTAACTGACGATTAGGCATAAAGGCTTTGGGGGGAACAAAAAAAGAACAACTTTTTGTTAATTGAGGTTAAGGAAAGTTTTCCTAGAAAAGCGCAAAAGAAGATAATTTAGATGCTCTGAAGAAATCGACTGTTTCGTCGACTAGTACACAATATTTAGAGTGGCAAGGAAAGACATTTCCATTACTAGCAAAAGACGCTAATAAAGAGCTGGTGATATTTTAATACATTTTTTAGAATGTTAAAGAAAGATATTTCCATCACTAGCATAAGACCGCAATAGAGAAGGCTACCTTCACCAAAGATTTCATTTTCTTTTCATTGACACCTGCATTATACAAACTTATCTCTACAATTAAGACAAACTTATTTTTGAGTTATTGCCCTAATTTATTTTATGAAGACGTAAAATGCGAGTTAAAATTTGTTTTGCATGAATATTAACGTCTGTATAGGTGTGAATTGACATGCTTTTGTTTTGCAAGTGGTTTTATTCTGTTTTACGGGCGGTGTCCTGATGTCCCCGTCACGGGTCCTTGCGGCGGCTGGTGGTAGTGTATTTAGTATATGTAAAATGAATACAATATACATATATATATACATATAAATATATATATATATATTTATTTATTTCAAGTCATATTCTTATCAGCAAGGGTATATGGCGGGGGATGTTAGCGCATCAACCATGAATTCAGAATCATTACTTTATTCATACACTCAACAAATAGTTAGCGCATATAAAAGAACTCTAGCGCACTTAAAGGTCTATACATATACAACGTGCGCCAGTTTTTACAAGTCTCTGCTCAGTTCTGAAATTCTTAACTCCGTTCCCATCTATTTCATGACTTATATCTGGTTTGAGTTTTTCTTTTATTCAAAAACTTCAGTGCTTTACATCTGATCTGCGTCTGCCCAAAAGTCATCGCAAAGTCGAGTGGCGGGAATTGATAGGACACTAGCTGCAAAATCGAATGCAACTAAATGCTGACATTTGATTCCAAGCACCATTCTTTACACCAACGTAATAATTATTAAACGAATAAATAAATATATATCTATAATAAAACAACATTTTAATCCAAATGGTAAGAGTAAATAATTTTAAAAATAAACAACACCGTCAGGATACTCCTTCGTAATAACCAGGCAATACCACCTAGGGCGAACTACCTAGACAGCCCCGCAACTGGCTCACCACATCATCATTCTATCATTCGGCACAGGAGCTCACTAAAATTTTGATGGAAACTTGACTTTCGGCTCGCAAGGCCGCAGCCCGCCTCGGGGAAATACGCCCTTGCCCCGGTAAGGAGAGGGAGGGAGGCGGGGTTGAGCCGAGACCGCGACAACGCCTCGGGCCATCCTTGCATCTATTTTTGGCGGAATCCTGGGTTTTCCTCGGATGGAGGTGAAGCGTGTTTTGCGAGAGCGCCGCGGCTGACGCGAGATCCCGCGCCGTGTTGACTGCGGCCCGGAGGACGAAAAACAAACCATTGGGTTAGGAAGGGAGAAGTCGAGGCGGCGTGTTTGCTCAACGTTGCATCTATCCGGGCCTGCCCGTCCCGGCGCACAATGTAATCAGCTTCCGCACCTTGCGCAACATAGCCACCTAGACATTCTGGTAAATTCAACTGCATGAGACTATATTTTTTTTCACTTAGTATGTCACTTCAGTACTAACTTGCACTATGACTATGTAAGTGACTAAGCTAAATGTACATCAACACAATACCACCGCAAGGGTGTGTGGCGTGGTGTGTTAAGACATAAGCCATAGACACATTTAAACAGCGTCGGAGAGAAACTTACCACCAGTTTAGAAAAAGTAAGCACACTTAAACAATACTTTCGTAGTGTTTTCAATAATCGCTCGCAACAACAATTCTACTCGCTACGCGATCGCTTCCACGAATTTAACTATGACACTAAAGGAATTATTATAGCCCGAAACTATTTCGGTAGGCTGGACCACAAAGATATATTAAGGGAGAAAAACTCCAGGAGATAGATGCAAATATCCCTTGTTTCCTCTATCAATACAATCAGGAATCATAATAGTATAAAATCGAAGTCATGATATAAATAGTAAAACAGCGAATTACAAGCGAGGACAAGATTGAATGGTAATCTATATAATACCCCGCAAGTGTGTGTGGTGGGGGCTGTTACTCATATCAATACATAATCCATACATATACGATCATTACACCACTAAAAAGATATCAGTTCTATAGTGCGCCCGAACAAAGTTATTCACACGTTTGAAGCCACTTATATGAAACAAAATTCAATAACAATATTATTCAACAAAAGCATATATTTGAATCATGCGGGAACAATTTCGTAAAGATTTTATTTAAGACAATGTTCCCGCACTATGCAATTATTTGATGAGCAAGTAGGTAAACGACGAAATAAATACACTACCGATACTAATTATTCCATTTGCGCCCCCTATCTTATCTATTTTCACATTTAATCTAACAAGGACAAAATGAAATATTATATCTAACCGTTCTACTATCTTTCTCCCTGATTTCAAGCACATGATCTGGTCTACCAGAGTAAGGTGGAGCCTGTAGAGGCTTTAAAAATAGGATGCTGTATATTATAGATCAAATGATTATATATATTTTTTTATATATGATTTTGTCGTTATTGCATGCGGTTTTTTTTCTTTTTCTTTTCTAAATTACGGGTGGTGTCCTAGCACCCCCCGCCACACACCCATGCGGCGGCTTGCGGGGTATTAAGTAGATGTAGATGTAGAAATGCTTAGACATCTGGTACATTCGTATTTGTATGTCCTTACGCATGCAAATCGCTAATATGTACTTGAGTAAAAAAAGTGATTTTGCACGAATATAATCGTCTGCATGGGTGTGCGTGTCTTTGTTTTGAATGTGCTTTTGTTCTCCTCTACGGGTGGTGACCTAACACCCCCCACCTGCTTCACGCCCTTGCGGCTGCTTGCGGGGAATTATGTAGATGTAGATAAGATTTAGATCGATAGGTTCTTATCTTGGTCTCCCTCACCCGTGACTCTAGGCGCTGAATAGTTTAATTTTTTGCAATTGTCCAACCGAGATAAAATTTTGAATACTGACATTCGAATATACATATATCTATATTCGCAATCACAAGTATCTTTGATAGGGTATCAAAAATAAAAAAAAACTTATTTTGCACACTTTTATTGATACGTGGCGAAACGCGTTACGCTAAACTGTACAACAAGCATGTGCAGCGTATTGAAACATGTAGTGCTACGTACCAATAAAAGCATTCAGAATATAATGTTTACATTATATTTATGGATATTCATAATTTTTTAAAGTCATGGCTGAAGCTTTAAAGATTTTTTTTCAAAAACATAGATGGAATTAATTAACTGGCTAATCGGGTTTCCGATCATTTAGTGATAACCCATTTCTCTGAATCTACGCTACACCATGCAAATCGACTGCGAGGCGTGTGGCAGAGGGGGCTAGGTCACCAGCCTTAAAAAACTAAATGGATAACCTTCGGAGGCTAGTGATTCAAAGCTAGTTCACCGACGATCTCATAGCAAGTAACAAATCGTTACTCGATGAAAGTCATTAATTATTATCTTAGGAGATCAACTTTCAATAATCTCGACCGCATTAACGATCTCATTACGCCCCCATAGCGCTAAGTATACTCAATAATGGAGCTGATGAAACAAGAATTGATGCTCCTGGAAATTAATGCACCCGCTTCATCGAGCTCCCTCTTAATAAACCATGGAAACACGCATACTTTCCCGACGGTGGGAAGTATTTCTCGGGTTTCCCATCGGAATAGGTTCAACATTATTGCCGACATTTTCAAAGGGGGGCGGGAGGCTTTCTTTACCCGAGGATCGGAGGCTTTTACCGCATTTCCAGGTAA
The DNA here is from genome assembly GCF_022747635.1 of Hetaerina americana. Taxonomy (NCBI): domain Eukaryota; kingdom Metazoa; phylum Arthropoda; class Insecta; order Odonata; family Calopterygidae; genus Hetaerina; species Hetaerina americana. The sequence continues at coordinate 1,338,576 of NW_027286730.1, forward strand.
CTTGTGGCTTCTTGAAGCGGGGGGGGGGAGAACAGCGGGGCATCGCGGTCAGACGAGTTGGGCGACGTTGGCAACGCGAAAGGGAGGGAAGGAGGTGTGGGATAAGACTAAGGGACGGAGACGGATTCGCAAAACGCTGGGTGAGTAAGTCATGACGAATGAAGAGGGAGGGGGAGGGAGGATTGGAGTGAGAAGAGTTCCACATTGAGAGAAGGCGTTCGGAAAGTGGAAGGAGAACGTCCCTGGGATCAGAAAACAGAAGGGAGATCCGGTTAGGGGACGGAAGAAAGAGGTGCGGGCGGAAGAAATGGGTGGTTGGAGGGTCAAAAGAGGGAGAGAACAAAGGAAAGCAGTCTTGGTTTTCCCAGCAGAGTTAGGGCAGGAGAAGAAAGAGACGAGAGGGGTTAAGCAAGACAACTAGGGTGTAGTTGGAGGAATGAGCGAGGGAAGTGCAAGTCGAGGTGGGTATTTCGGGGAAGGGGGTTAGAATCACGCTGTGGACGTCGTGGCTTCCTGGCTTCTGTTGGAATGCGAGGTCTAATGTGAATTTTGAAACAGCGGGGGTGCTTGAGGGTGGGGGAGGAGAGGAAGGGATAAGAAGGGAAAGGGCCGGGAACTATGTACAGAGTGCGACGATGTCGTCCAAGGCGGTTGCCGTCCCTAAGTCGAGTCAAGGCTTTTCAAATAATTTGGTAGAAAATCACCAGCTGCCGTTCGAACCGAATTTGTGGGGTGAGATGTGCGAATAAACATATGCGCGGGGGATTAATTGGACACACATATTAGCATCAGAAAAATTTCAAAGGTACTACAGGCATATTTGTGTAAATATCCGTATTAGATGCATTGCATGCAGAATGTATTGCATGTTGTAAAATTATAGCTGGTGACCTAATACCCCCCGCCACACGCCCTTGCGGTGGCTTGGGGGTCATTGTGCATGTAGATATAGAATACACTTGGATCTCTGTTGGATAATTCATTGAAGGTTAGAGAGATTGACTGCAGAAAGGATATCATTAAGTTGCCATTTTTCCACAAAATAAGAGACAGTAACGGCTACTATCGATTTCACCTAGGGATTAAATAGAATCGTCATTGCGTGAATATTCTATCTTCTTTCTTTCCAGGTCTGCATGACCTGTGTTGGTATTGTGGAGCCAAATCGTAAAAGTAGTTGAACTTCATTTTTATTTCCTTCTTTTTCGCTTAAAAAATAACTTCAAAGAGGGTAAAAATAAGGCGTTTAGAAATAGCTTTTCGGATAGCATGCATATGGATTTCCACGTATTTTTGGGTAGGTAATAAATGTCCTTTCCCTATTCTTAACTCTTTAACAACCTTTCCTCCCCCTTATACCTTCACCATCCCACTTAGTGCTTATTCCATCCAATGCCACACACCTTGTTAGTGGATCGTGGGTTATTTATGTAGACATACATCGGCATTATAACTCGCAAGCCGCCGATAGGGTGGGCGGCGGGGGATATATCTCTACAAAGATATTAGTTCGGTCATGCACGCAAACGAAGTTAGTCAAGACAATGATATGGATGTAAATTTATATATATATAATTATTATTATTACGTAATCTAACGGTAAAGGTAGGTTTTTGGATGGACATAATTACTAGTTAAATAATTTGTGACCCCTAGCAAAACACAACGTCCTACTCTACATCACGTCCCTCTTCAGCTCTGAGATTTTTCTTCCTCCCTTCATCCCGTCCAACATCCATATCCTGCTCCTTCCCTTTCCTCGTTTGCCTAACATTCTCCCCTCAATTTAAGTCTTCAACATCCCGCTGCCGGTCAATACCCATGTGTGCAATATGCACGTAGAATTTTTCCTTTTTACGGTTGGTGACCTAACACCCCCCGCCACACGCCCCTGTGGCGGCTTGCGGGGTATTATGTAGATGTAGATGTACCCCCTTCATCCACTTTTCCTGGTTCCATACGATTTCTCCCAACAAACCCCTCTCTTCGCCCACCATACCAAGTACTTCCTCACTTGTTTTCTTCTCTGTCCATTTCACCTTCTCCATTCTTCTCCACACCCACATTTCAAAAGCCTCCAGTCTACGTCTATCCTCCTGCTTCAATGACCACGTTTCCGCGCCGTACATAGCCATGCTCTATATCAAAGTTTTTACGAGTCTTTTCTTAATATCCTTACTCAACGTCCCTCTCATCAACTCCCTCCTCCTCGTGAAAGCCTCTTTCCCTAGCGCAATTCTTCTCATTACATCCCTACAACTTTGACCGTGTTGGTCCAAAACACTACCGAGATACGTGAACTGTTCTACCTGCTCTAGTTTTGGCCCTCCTATTTTAATGTTAAGCTTAGCCTTTTTCTTTCTAGAAAATCGCATAACCTTTATTTTATTAATATTGATTTTCATCCCAAACCTGTCTGAATTTCCAATTCACTCAGGAATGCTTGCAACCCCTTGGCTGACTGACAAACTAAGGCTTGGTCATCAGTAAACCTAACTGATTTTATGAATTCCCCACCCACCTTCATTCCTACCTCCAGTTCTTCCCATGCCTCTTTAATCATTTCCTCTGCATATAGGTTGAACAGCAACGGTGATAATGGGCAACCCTGCCTTACACCTCTTCCTAACACTGCCTATTCGGACTCCCCGTTCCTCACTCGCACCTGAGCAGTCTGAGACATGTACAGGTTGCGGATTAGCCTCCTTTCCCTCCAATCTATTCCTATTTTCTGCAATATACTCATTAGTTTTTCGCAGTTCACTATATCAAAAGCTTTTTCGAAATCTACGAAACAGGCAAATACCTCCTGGTTGTGTTCTATATTCCTCTCGATTAATAATCTCATTACGGCAATGGCATCACGCGTACCTCTCCCCTTCCTAAACCCAAACTGATCATCCCCCAAGTAATCATTTGCCCTACTCTCTATCCTTTTGTTTATGATCCTGAGGAGAACTTTAGCTACATGGGATATCAAACTCATCCTCCTGTAGTCCTCACATGATGTAGCCTTTACCTTTTTCGAAATAGGAACTAAAACTGATCTATAAAAGCCTTCCGGCCAGATTCCTTCCTCATTAATACTACGAATCAGCCCATATAGCCTCCTCCTCCCACATTTTTCTAAACATTTCAAAAGTTCCGCAGGAATGTTATCCACCCCCACGGCCATATACATAAGTATGTATGCATGTGTGCGTATGTATGTTTGTACAGGCGATATATTAGGGCATGAATAAGCATTCTTGCATGTGTGTGTATGTATGCGTGTGTATGTATATATATATATATATATATATATATATATATAGTAGTCGAGGCCATATTTAGCAACAAACATATCACCCTCGTTTCATGATTTTATTACAAATGGTGATGGTACCATGTGCCTTCCTCTTGAGTCCGATAAGTAGTTAATAGTTTTTTGCATGTCGAAAATTTTTTCTTGAAATTGTCTCATGAATGGTGCGTGATTTTGCTCGGATGCTGTGCTCGCCTGGTGTGGATGCACCCCCTTGTAAACACCTTCCCGGTGGATTGTAGTATTACTTAGATGTAGATATCCCAATCGCGGAAGTTGTGCTTCTTTGATAGGAGTGATTAAGAAAAAAAGGGCTCACAACGAAAGAGTTGCAAGAGTGAATGCGGAAAACACGTGCTGAACGGAGGGAGGTTAGAGTGGGTATGCAATTGACAGAAAGCACACCTGGGGAGTTTTAATGGGGTGAAACAGGGAGGAGAAGAGAAGGCAGCGAAAAGGCGCGCCACAGATGAAAGACAACGGGCACAAAGTAAACAAGCGAGGAGGCTTATGAGAGAGGGAGGAGGGAGAGCGTAACAAAAGACAAACGAAATTAAAATCATCAAAAAACGTCCTATTTAGTTTCCTTTTGACAGCTCCATCGCGAGGAGGAACCCATGCTATTAAACCACTACGTGTCAACTCAATCCAATTCCAAATAAAGAGCAAATCCCCAACGTTCATGACGACTTCCAACCACCTTCCACGCCGCCAAGACGGGTTCGATCTTTCATTTCAATAAATGAGTTCTATTTTTCCGTAATCACTCCCGCCACCTAATGCTTTCATAATAATAGAAGTGAAATGAAATTCAGTAATTACACTCTTTACTTCTATTCTTTCATCCATTCTTCCGCCGTTCCCTTCCCTCTCCGGTTCCCTTTCCAGCCATCGAACCCTACTCTTGATTTCATGGACACTCCAACTATCCTTTAATGTCTTCCTGCGAAACAGGTCTGGAGTCGTTTCTCCTTCGAATTATGGATTTATTAATTAATGGACTAGCGCGAATGTCAGTTATAACCACGTGGATTCTCTTTTTTGGGTGGTGATTTTGACTCTCCCCGCCACACGCCCTTGCGGCGGCTTGCGGAGTATCAGGTCGATGTTGTGTTATAAATACTGACAGTATGTATACGTATGTGTTATACAAAAATACACACTTGAGTAAACTTATATAGTATTGGTGCTTACATAACAAACCCCATTTCAATTCGGTAATGCTCTAAATATTTATAAATCCTTCCTTTCAAAAGAAAAGTAAAAAACTCTGCCGACAGAGTATAAAGCCACCACAATGGCAGAGGATATTTTAACATTAGGCAGTGAACAGTGGTAAGTGGCATTAATTCTTCGCTCCGTATGTCGAAGTAATATTTAACAAATTCCTCAGAAGTAAAATGTTCCTAAGAGTTGGAAAACCGCGCAGGTAACGCCTATTTTAAGCTGCAAAGATGAAGAAAGAGGAAGGATTTCAAGCCTTCTGCGAGGATAAAGAGGCTGTCACCCTAACTCTTCCAGCAAAAGCTTGGCGTGCACTGACTTCGCGTAGATATGTGTAGCAAACCTAGTTCTCCAATTTCTCCAATGCATACATCAGTCAATCTACTCACTGACAAAAGCATTATATTAATATTATTAATACTTTTTATTCTGGTGCGTACGCTAAAAGACCCAAAAACCTTGTCCCAAAAGTCTTATCAACTAATTCGTTCGATGACGGACACCCATACCATGTGAAAATATGGGGGCACTGCGTAGCCAAAGGTGAGTGGCGGCACCAAGTGGCGGATCCCTACCTTGCCTCAAAAAGGGTACGCGCTAAAAGCACGGAGAGCAGGTAGGCGGCGTTTAAATGAGCGATGGAGTCGAAAGAGGTCCTTTGAAAACCCTTTCCTTGTCCCTTCTTACCGTAGCCCTACGGGAGGAAGGAGCTGGAGGCGGCTTCATCAAAGGGGGAAAAATAAAAGAAAGACACAGCGAATCATTATCGCGGGGTGTAATTTGGTTAGAGGGTTCTCTTTTTCTCTCCCTTCATTTCTGTCAAGCCCTAGGGAAAAAAGAAGACTTAATACAGGGAAAGGTAACAATGAAATTGAATTTGGAATGATATGAAACGTATAGGTTGTGTTTCGCGAAAAATAAAGAAACGGCGGCTGTAAATTAAAACGACCTTAAAAAATTAGTCAAGTAATGAACGAAAAAGTTTAAAAACAACTTAATTTATTGCGTTACTCCCGAAGCGTAGAAAGCACTGATGAGCAGCAGCATCAGATTCAAATACATTAAATTTTGGTAAACCTCATTTTACTCGCTAATTAAATATAAAAAGAAAAGATGCCGTTAAGGTAAACACAGTCATCATATTTGCAACCTCGTACTCAATTTATGAAAAAAAGGCCGCAATGTTTTAGGAGCGGGTTAAGAGTGTGTTTCCTGCATTTATTTATCATTGCTAGTAGCCCGTTTTTTACGCAAAGAAGTATTTTACACTTACCGGTTACGAGCATGCATCCATGGTAACATTTATTTTCATTCATTTGAATTATCAACTATCTACATATTTAATAAATAACATTTAGTAAATATCCAATTTTGATGCAACATGCCAGGTGAGGCGATCCTGTGCCACTCATCCTAGCACAATCTTAAATTAACTGCAAACGACACAGTGATTTACAGAGAAATAAGGAAACCTTCAGATATCTCTCTAACAATTTTAATTAAAGAAAACAATCTTTCGTCAGCTAGGGTTCCTTTCGAATATGCTGTTGGTACATGGGTTCCTTATGACGGTGGATTGATAGCTGAATTAGAATGCTGGTTGAGTAGAGGAGCTAATTTGTTTGAAAAACCTTGTTACGATCAACTTATAAGCGTATCAAGATTATACATGGGTCTTGGTAGGGAATCACTTGCGGAGAGAAGGTTAACTAGCATATTAAATCAATTGCGTAAATTGGAAGTAGATCTCTTTAGCGATGATGTTGAAAATGTATCATTAGTTTCATTCTACAGTGGTAGGAGAGATCATGACAGTAACATCAGAGATCTCAAGTGTAGATATAACCAATACAGGGTCGTACCCAAAAGTGGTAGGACTGATGTTCTCTGGCGCGAACGGAGCGGTGGATGGGGCTCTTAGCAACAAACCGACACCAACCTCAGTCGCCTGCGGGCTGTCGTTGAGTGAGGATACCGTTTTTAGTGAAGCAAGTTTTTTGTCCGCGTCGAAAAACAAAATGATTCTGAATTTAGAGCAACGTTATTCCGTGAAGTTTTGTGCGAAACTCGGGAAGACGGCAACTGAGACCCTCGATATGATCAAGCAGGCTTATGGGGACACTGCCTTAAGCCGTTCCACAGTATTTGAGTGACACAAGTTGTTTAAAGAGGGTAGGGAGCTCGTTGAAGACGACCATTGCTCCGGACGGCCGTCGATGGCAAGAACCGACACGAATGTGGACAGAGTGAGGACACTGCTGAACACAGACCGACGCTTTATGCGCAGGTGCTCACTCGCCTCCGAGAATGCGTGAAATCAGTCCGACCGGCCATCGCAAACTGCTGGGTGCTTCATCATGACAACGCGCCGTGCCATGGCGCGCTCGTCGTCAGACAGCTCCTGGCCAAATACGGCGTTGCCATGTTGCCGCACCCGCCCTATTCTCCCGATCTGGCACCACCGGACTTCTTCTTCTTCCCCCTGATGAAAAGACAGTTCAAGGGACGACGTTTTGACTCGATAAAGGCCGTTCAAGAGGCTTCGACGAGGGTCATCAACGGCATCCCCAAAGAAAATTTCCAACGGGCATACGGGGAATGGGAGTAACGTTATACTAAGTGTGCAGCAGCTCAAGGCGTCAATAAAATTCTTGTAAAAAAATCAGTCCTACCACTTTTGGGTGAGGCCCTGTAGATCATGACCTAATACCCCCTACGACCTTGCGGTGGTTTGCGGGGTATTATGTAGATGTGTCCACACCCACCCGGGAACACATGAGGGAAATAACACTGACCAAGCAGGAAAAAGTACATCTGCTCCGTAGTATCAAAGCACACAGAGCACCTGGTCAGGAAAAAATACCCACTAGAATATTAAAGGAATAAGCTGAAAACATTGCCCCGTTTTTACATATATTGTTTTTCTAAAATCGATAGAAGAAGGATAAGTGCCTCGCAACTGGAAGCTAGGACATAGAACTCCTATCTATAAAGGCGGCGATAGGGATAAACCATCCAATTACCGACCCATTTCCTTAACATCGATCTCTTGTAAAATATTGGAAAATAGTATTGTCACTAGCATTATGAGATTTCTTGATTGTAGGAAAATACTAACCCACAACCAGCACAGATTTAGGAAAAGCTGATCTTGCGAAACACAACTAGGTATTTTCTTTCACGATATACTTAGAGCAGGAGAAAACAATACAAGCCAATGCATTATTCCTAAATTTCAAAAAAGCCTTCGATAGAGTCCCACACAATGGCGGTTACACACATCTACATCTACATCTACGTAATACCCCGCAAACCGCCGCAGGGGCGTGTGGCGGGGGGCGTAAGGTCACAACCCGTAAAATGGATCACAACCACATTCATATTTCATTAGGGGGTAAAGCGGCGTTAAGTCTCGTCTTTCAGTGATGATTGAAAACGATGGTCGCAAGCCACGTCCCATTCTTCCTCCACCGAATTTTCCATATTAGAAAAACCGTAGAACCAATCAGTGATTTTTACACCAGTGATAATATGCAGACAACAATTTCACGTTTATCTCACTCGTAATCTAAATGCTGCTTCCATAGTTAATATATCCAAAGCACCACGGCACATTTATGAATTACTTCTGACATAAGCAACCTAAAATTTCGAAAAATATTACTGAATAGACTTGACTATTAATAAACATTACTACCATCACAAAATACTCTTCAGCAGCAGTATTTGTCCGTATTTAATGAAAAATAGGGTTGGGAAAAGCAACATTACTTTCATTTTCAGCTTAACTATTACCAGAATATGAAATTTAAAGAATTTAATAATATAACTGATAAAATTGTTTTATAAAACTCGGATCTCCTCTTGCACACCAATTCAGGGATTATGTACATAATACATAAACAATTTAGGAGATTTTTCAAAGTGCAGATCATTTATCATTGGAGGGTGAATGTAAAACTGTATAGAAAACACTATTTAACTATGCTGAGTGAGCATTTTTCGAACATTACTGCTAGACTAGACAATCAACACCAATAATTAAACATGAATCCAATAAATGACGATGGAAGCCCACAACTTAACGCATTGTCTACATACCTTGCGTAACTTTCGGATCTGACGTTGCCTACTCGCCGTTTACGTGTAAAAGTACGGAATTCTATCTGACGGGTACACTCACATTACTAACTTACTCTTCACATTCAATACTTCGAACATAGTTCTCCGATAAAAGGAGGCTGAATACATCGGTCCTCAAAACACGATCGACCTCTCATAATCAACAGGATGTTCTCCCTGCCAGCAAACGCCTCTCAACAACATCTGTTCCAATACCGGTGGGCCTAGAAGTTCCGCTCCACTTTGGCCGATGCAATTATGAGATAGAGAAGGCTAAGGACCTGCAGGATAGAAATCTTTCCGCATAACTGAAAAACCTGGGAGAACAGATCAAGGAGCGCTGAAAAAATTCTATTGACTCCCGTCTTGAATTGGCGTCGTGAAATTGGAGGCGGAACATATGATTTACGCAACAATCCTTCATGAAACTGGGGAGAGATAAAATAATAGCCGATGGAACGGAAAGACCGAAATCCACGAAAAATAAACATCACCCTTCCTCGATACGGTAGAAGAAAACACACAACTGTTTTAACTTAAATACTATGGAATTAATGAGAAAATTATTTATTGGATTAGAGAATTCTTGTCTAATCGCAAACAAATAGCAGTCGTCGATGGGTTGTGCTCACCGGATAGAGATGTAACTTTGGGCGTCCCCAAGGGAAGTGTAATAGGGCCTCTTCTGTTCTAAATATACATTAATGACTTAAGCACACACGCTAGTAGCAATCTGAGGTTATTTGCTGACGACACCGGTGTATACAGGGGATTAAGGTGCCAACTAGATCGCGAGCTAATCTCCAAAGACTTGGACACAATCTCGGAATGGTGCAAGAAATGGGAATTAATGCTTAATACAGACAAGTGCGCAGTTTTGAAAATTTGGAAAAAGGGAAGTGGCGAACGAGACTTAAAATACGAAATAGAGGGTTTAGGACTGACCCCGGCAAATCAAGTTAAATTTTGGTGGTAGTTCTAACACCACGCCTCACATGGGAAACACATATTAGGACAATATGCGGATCAGCTTCAAAGAAACTTGGTTGCATAAAACGGATGGTGAGGAAATGTAATGAAAAAGTTAAATAGAGGTGTTGTTTTGCTCTAGTTCGACCTCATTTAGAATATGCCGCAAGTATTTGGGATCCTTGGGAGAAAATTTGGCAAAAAGAATCAGATCAAGTACAGAGAAAATCCGCCAAATTCGTTAAAAATTGTTATGATAAGAACACAAGTGTGACAGGTCTCCTAGGGAATTTAGGCTGGGAGACATTTGAAGTACGAAGAAAACAAGCCAGACTTAGACTTTTAGAAAGGTTCAGAACAAACGAGTTTAACGATGACTTTGAAGGAATTATAATAGCCCCACACTACGTAGATACTGTAGATCATACCACAAAGATAAAATAAGGGAGATAGATTCCAGTAAAGATTGATAAAAATTGATTTTTTCCCCGAACAATTAGCAATCATAATAGTAAGAAACCAATGTCCCTTCAGAAATATTGAAAACATTTAATTTATAAGCCCGAAAAAATTAGACATTGCAAGGATATTAGGTGTATTTGCAGGTGCATGTGCATAGGATATTAGGTTTATTTGTAAGTGCATGTATATGTTTGTCGGTGGTTTGAGTGTTTGCATGTGTGTGGGGTGTATATGTTCTTGCATGAGTGTATGCCATGTTTTGTTTGCGATGGTATAAAATTGTGGCTTTCGCATGCGGTTTTTTTCTTTCTTAATTACGGGTAGTGTGCCAACACCCCCCGCCACAAGGCCTTGCGGCGGCTTGCGGGGTATTAAATAGATGTAGATGTAGATTTAGGATCTCATTTTTCCACAAAGACAACCTTTCCTATTCCTTTTCCTTACATACGAGGGTCATCCGGAAAGTAGTACCCGTTCGTGCCGCATGAAGTGCTGACGACGCGAGTAGCCGCTGGACGAGGTCAGATAGCTTCAGTGGCTTGTCTGCCTTCTCTGAGCCAAGTTGCGTGACGCTAGCATTGCCTGTGTTGTTTCTGTGATTGTTTACAATGTTTAAAAAAATTGAGAACGCCGCCAGTTGTGAAGTGAGGGCAGTGATTAAATTCCTCAATGCAAGAAACGTTCGCCCATGTGATATTCATCGCCAATTAAAGGAGGTGTATGGAGACAATGTAATGGACGAGTCGTCTGTTCGGCGGTGGTGTCGCAACTTCAACATGGGGAGGGGGAACACACACGACGATGAGCGTTCGGGGAGACCGTCTGTCATTACAGACCAACTGGTGAGCTCAGTTGACGAATTCGTGAGGAACGATCGGCGCGTCACAATTGATGACATCTGTGAGCATTTTCCCAATGTTTCTCGAACAATTGTTCATGAAATTGTTAAACACCATCTGCATTATGCAAAAATTTGTGCAAGATGGGTCCCTCGCGTATCTCAATGAGCTGGCGGCGAAGGACTATGCAGCAGGAATACAGAAACTTGTCACACGTTATGACAAATGCCTTAATTTGCTTGGAGATTATGTTGAGAAGTAGTTTAAAGTATCCTCTTTCAAATAAAATTTTTTATGTTTGTTAATATTTACTTTTGTGTCTTTATTTCACGAACGGGTACTACTTTCCGGATGACCCTCGTATATTTCTATGTGAATTAATATTTGTACGCTAAATGGCGGGTTTTCATGTTTGAACACAAAAAAACAAGGGACAAACACAGAAGAGGTGAAGAAGGCGGAATCGGGCAGTCCTTGACCGGGACTTGAACACCGGATCTTTCAACTTGCTGGACCGATGCTCTAACCACTCGAGCTATCGAGGAAACGTAACTTACACTTAAACGTGCGGTGGGTTAAAGCAACCAAGTGACCCGATTCTTTACCAGGATGGCGTTAGGGAACTGTTTCACCCACCAAAGGAGAAATGGATAACGGCAAGAGGAAAGGGGACAGTAGGAAAGCAATCATACAACGTCATAAAGGATAGGACCACTCTCGTTTTGTGGCACACATAGCTAGAAGATAGAGGCGAGCCACCTAGGCCAAATATGCATTCAAACACGATAAACCCTCCATTTGGCGAACACATGAATTCACATGGATACAGACATAAGGAAAATGGATGTGTGTGTGTGTGTATGTGTGTATATATATATATATATATATATATATATAAACCATAAACACAGTAATCAACCCAAAGGTCGGTTTAGTAGGTGATTGTAGAGATCACCCATTACTGAGCCCTATAGGGCGTATGAAAATTCACACATCAGGGTAGGGGGGCCATTTAATTAATTTAATTAATGTCCAGGGGGTAGAGCGTTGGACTACTGACCGGAGGGTCCCGGGTTCCGTTCCCGGGCATAGCACTCTGGGAACCTGCAGCTCAACCCAAGCTATGTGATTTTTCGGGTACCAGGTCTTCCTGGGTAACCATAATCGGCACAGGGAAAGGGACTGCCCTCCATACCCTGATGACTAAATTTCACACGCTGTCGGGCTTGGTACTGGGCGAACTCTACCATCACCTTCCAAACCGATCTCCGGGTTGATTACTGTGTTTATGGTCCATATATATGTATATAATATATGCAAATCATATTTAATTTAAATATATATTAATATATATATTATATTATATATATTACATACCATAGTACGAGAGGTGCATGTAATTTTCGTGTCTCCAGTGGTTTGGGAAAATGAGGCGGATTACGAGTTCACAAAACACATTGCATAGGTTGCCTGTGGATACAGCTGCAATACTTACATAGTCCATTTATCCGCCGTAGCCTAACGGATCTCTCTCTTCTTTCTTCCCCCACTCCGGAGGACCTACTTCATCCAGTCTCCAATGTGACGGGCCATCGAAATGAGTCGAAAAACAAAAGGAACGGCACGAGTTGCATTCGAAGTTGGCGTGCGAAGCAATTCCCTCGCCTGTCATCTTGTCGACACCTCCTCTGACTCGCCCCTGCGTTGCCCGGGGCAACCTTTATTGTCCTCCATCCTTCCATTTCAGCTCCCTACCCCTCCACTCCCACACAACCAAATCTCTCCACTCATCGTCCTTTTCCATTTGCCTACCCGACTACTTTCGCCCCGGGGTAATCCTTATCCTGGCAGTTGATTATGCGCCGAAGGAGTCTAAAATAAAAACGTAGGGCTTTTCCTCCCTGAGGATGGTGCAGTAAGGGGTAGAAGAGAGATGAGGGCGATGAAGACTGAAAAATACGGGGGAATACTCAGAAATGAAGACCAGGCGGGTCAAGAGAGCGTTGCGGATGGGCATTTGGCCCTTGATGTCTCCACATGGGTAAGGAATGAGCGGGAAGCGAGGGATTCAGTGCAGGCCGCGTCCTAATATTTTATTTTCGTCCCTTCACTAGTCAGCGGGCACGATTATATGAGCATCGGCGCCCGGGGCAAAGCATTTCCTAAAAACGTTCCGGGCTCGCACCCGCTCAATAAGTTCAGGGACATGACGATTTGAGATGATATCTCTGCGATAAGGACGATATAGTAGATTCCATTACCAGCATGGAAACATTTTCCATTATGTCTTCAAAAATTCTCACTTCTTGACCTGTTTTAACTCAAAAAAAATCTATTAGTTTTCTATATAGGTGATTTTATTGTGTAAAAACACACACACACACACATATTTGCAGTACTTCTTTTTCTTCCGAGGAAGACGGAGCTAAATTCCGTCGAAAATATAAATAAATAACTTGTGAGTGCTCTTTTTATGTGTTCTTATATTGTTTGTTGCTGTCCAAGTTTTTTAATTCAACACTTAGGTGTAAGTTCGACGAAATCATATATATATATATATATATATATATATATATATATATATATATATATATATATATATATATATATATATACATATGTATATGCCTGTGTGTGTTATTCAAAGAGCAAGAAGTGCATCATTGCATTTGCTCCGATACAATTTAGCACACGCCACCACACACCTTTGCGGCGGCTTGCGGAGTATTTGTAGATGTAGATGCAGTTAAGGCATTTTACACTGATTCTGTTAATGAATCAATATCAATGAAGTGTTGCCGGATATCTTTTATCCCTACTTTACGTTAATGACATTGACTCCGTAGTCACTAGTAGGATATGTTTATTTGCCGTTGATGAAGTAGTTTACCGTGATATCCGTAATCCTGAGGACACAGCAGCTTTGCCAGATAACCTAAATTATATACATCGCTGGTGCGACACTTGGTAATTAGAATTAAACTTTAAAAAAGTGCATAGTCATACATTTTTGGAAGAAGAGCAATTCCACACCGAACGTCTATACTGTATAGAGAACACCAAAATGGGAAATGTAGGCTCGATTAAACGCCTAGGTGTTGCCCTCACTCAAGATTTCTCCTGGGTGAAACACATACGGAGAATATGTGAACAAGCTAACAAAAAATTAGGGTTTAATAGTAGAGCACTAGCTAAATGTGATGGAAAGGTCAAAGAGACATGTTATCTGTCGTTGATTAGGCCTCATTTACAATATGCTGTAAGTATATGGGATCCACACGAAGTTGGATTATTTGCCGAATAGGATCGCGTGCAGCGTAGAGGAGCTAGATTTGTAATACGTTGTCATGATAAACTCTGTAGCGTATCCAAAATATTAAAGCAGCTAGGCTGGGAATCACTAACGGAGCGAAGGTTAAATTACAGATACAAGCTCTTGCATACGAGTAAATTTGGAGTCTCTTTCGCAGTAATGTTGATAATGTATTATTGCCCCCATTGTACTACAGTAGGAGAGATCACGTTCATAAAATTAGAGAGATTAAATGTAGAACAGATATATTTAAGATTCCATTTTTCCACGAACTATAGGAATTAGCTATTACTTTTGAAATATTTATGTTTTTCCATTGAAAAAATTTATATAAGGGCATCACGTGACACAAAGCTTGATCAAATGGAAGGCTGCTGTAAAATAAGAAATAGTAAAGAGTAAAAACTGGAACGAGTTGCATTGGGGCTTAAAATTCTCATACTGTTGATACCAGGGAAAGCGTGTAACTCATGTATCGAAATAGAAATAAGGAAGAGAAATATAATGTGATGTCTAATTGTAGAAAAAGAACATTTTTAATATGGCGGAGAGTAGAATTTCAAGCATTTGCAGATAATTAATTCCTAACACTAACTTAAAAGCCTAAGTTCGCGATAAGGATGTCATAACTGAAGTGCATATTTAAAGTCGTTAGTTGCGCATGATTTATATGATAAAAAACCCTTCACTCATCCAATGAATCTTAGATAGGTACATATTCAACATTGAAAACTACCTAAATAATAATAAACCGTAATTATTTGGCCATTTCAATACTTAACCGACAAAAAATTCAACTAAAATAACTGCATGAAGTGTTTCTCTCGTCTTCAAGTGTTTCAATTCAATCGAATTGAACGAATAAAACGATGCGCACATCCATCTCGCAGGAGGAGGGGGGAGTATAAGCAGTCGACAGTTTTAACTCAACCGAGAAAGAGAACCCACCCACTGAAAAGTATCAACCGAAGCGTATATATCGGCTGGGCCCACTTCCCCAGCACTCCGCTTTACACGCGAGAAGACCCAGCCCTCCGAGCAATCGCTCAGAATAAAAAAAGCGACGGCGATGATGTTCTCTACCGGAAGCGCAATCCAGAACAGAACGCTCGAGGTGAATAAAAGACAATGAATCCGGGCGACGATGCAGTCATGGAAGGGGAACGTGGGGGATAGAGGTAGAAGGGAATGACGAAAGGCCAGAATAATACTTCGAGTATCGAGGAAAGGTTAAGAGGATTGTTCCCACGTGGATGACATTTTTTTTCTCTTGGAAAAAGCAATGAAGTCGATGGATTTGATGGAAAGGAGGGGCTGGAGGTGGAGTGATTGTTGGAATCGTTTATTTTTTTTCGAGTCAATCTTTGTTATCACCATACTGAAGACCGAGGAGGCGAGGGCAAGTTTGGGTACTTCAAGAGTTCCATTGTGGCTTCTATCACACCTTTTCTGCGAGGACGATTCATCGTAAGGGTGGCTCACCCGAAATATGGAGAAGATGAGAAAAAAATAATAACAACAATAACGGGAGAGAGAAGGGCACAAAAGCAGTGAGTCCATGAGAACGATGGGGGGAGGATCTGGGAAGGCGGACGGCACCAACAATGGAGTCCTGCCGTACGAGGCCCAGGAGACTTGGACGCGCGAATCAGCACACAAACCATACGCGCGTATCCAGTATCCAAACTCAGGGGGAACACTTAAAGTAAATGCGTTCCTTTTCATTTTTTTCCTTTTGGAAGGTGTGGTGGGGGGGAGGGTGTCGAGGCGGCGACGTAACGTACGAAATGGATTCGCGGTACGTTGCGCAAACACCCGCAGAACCCGAAACCGCGCGACAGCGCAGTTGGCGTGCTTGTTTTGTTTCGCGGTGGGGGAGGGAGACGAGGAAAACAACAAAAGGGTAAGAAGGTGATCCTTCCGAAAACACTTCTCGTTCCCGTCTTCCACCAATCTTCCCCGAAATCATTCGCCCCGACCACTCTAGATCCCCACCCAAATAACGTGGGCGAACAATACGACACGCTCGTACCATCGGGGATAGAGGACGGGTGGGTACGTGGGGCATGGTGGGGGTGGGAAACATCGAGAGATCGGCGTGTACCGTCAGCCGATCTACTACAATCCCCTCTTTTTTTTCCACCGAAATAATACCGAAAAACCTAAATTCCCCTCCCCACCAACGCCCCCTTCAATCTCCCACCCCCTCCGTCGAATACGTAGGCACCATCCGAATTCCTTGTGGAAAAGTTCCCCCTACCTCCTCCCCCTCTTCCGACGCCGCCGCCACCCGGTCGACTCTGCACACACAACGGGGATCCATTCGCGGTATTAAGGGAACCAATATCCAACGGAGGACATACAACCCGATTTCCCTCTATTTTTTTATCACAAAGCTCCGAAAAACTCTTTCCCATCGTCCTCCTCTCCCAATGCCCCCGTCACACCCCCGAAAACCTTCACCCTCCCTCGCCCTACACCCACCCACTCCCCCTTTCCGGATTTTCACTTCCCTTTAGTGAAAAACGTGGTAAACGGACGAGCGCCGATGCTTATATACCCGTACGTTCCCCTTTTATTCCTCTCTTTCTCCGTCACTCGCACTCTCTCTTCCCCTCCGCCTGAAAGCGCATTAAAAAAATAATGCCGTTTCACTAAATACCGAGAATTCGCGTTTTGTTCGTCGTTTTACGATCCATCCGGCATCCCCCGCTCAGATGCAGGAGGAAATGAATTACCTATTTGCTCAAGTCCCCCAAGAATTGAGGATATAACTCTCGGACGAGTGCTTTAATATACTCCCACGTCTTTCCGTACCCACTGTTTCATCGTTCGGAAGCTCCTTCTTTTAAGAATATATCTTTTTTTCCTCCGCGACCCTAAAGCCACAAATCATGAATGAAATATAATTGTGAATGAAATGCCCCAAAAATGGTCGATTTTCATCTTTATACAATAAGTAACTCGCCCACTACATGCGGCATTAATGTTTTGTAAGCATTTATCAGTAAATTACAGATTAATTTGTAATAAAAATATTGAAGATGAGAGAAGAAACGGCAAGGGAGCTAAAAGATGAAGATCACAATTTTCCAACCATCAAGAATTATCGTTATGAACCGAACAGATAGTGTCACATTAATATCAGCTAGGTTGGGGAATACTGAGAGCACAAAGATTACATTCACATTTTAAAATTAGAGATAAATACAAAACATTCGAGATGAACGCTATAACAGAAAGCGCCGGATCACCCTGGGAGGCGAAACCACAGCGAGAAGATGGGAAATCAAGTGTTGACCAGACCTGTGAAAGGTGATTTCCCGTCTTCGATTCATCAATACAACTGTAGGATCCATCACGTATGTCAGTTCCAACTTCAAGAAAATAAAATCTTAGAAATGCTAAGAATCACCCAAATTCTCCAATTAATCTATTTCAAATAATCTTCGATCAAACATTTCATATTGCACGACCTTGTGGTGGCATGTAAAGTGAAATGCATATTCGTAAATCGTATTTACGCCTTGGCTGTCCATTTATCGGTAGAGCCATATTAACTATGGAAGAGTTATATTAGGATCTTCATGATTTTCAAAGAGAGCAGGCATGTATATATAAATGTGTTTTTTGACGGATATGGGCGTGTATGCAGGAGTGTTTTTTAATATGAGCTAATCCACATTCAAATGAATGCATGAACTAATATTTTTGCATGTATGGCTGGTGCTCCCCCTTCACGCCCCTGCGGTGGCTTTCTAGGTATAGTTTATACATAGATGTACACACAAAGAATATGACAAAACTATACCACTACTTGGATTATCTAACCATTTTTCTTATTCTCCTATTTACTTTTCTCTTTTTTTCCTCCTACCGTCGAGTAGGGGGCCGAGTAGGGGGGTCGGTTCTTTCCCTGTGCCACTTATGGCTTCTCAGGAAATCCTGGTACACGAAAAACCATACAGTTTGAGTAAGGATGTGCCTGTATGAGGCGTCCCCAGGATTAAACCCAAGAACTCTGAACAATAGGCCAACGGTCTAGCAATCGGACTGCCACGTACGCAGTTGTCTTCATGCCTTTATTTTTTTAGGGGAATACCGGTTTTTTTTTTTTTTTGCCCTCCCCGGACTACAACCTTGACGTGGTGGAAGGGCTTGTGCGTTCCGATGACCCCTAGAGCTGTGCTGGCGGGAGTAATAATTATTGCTCCTGGTAGGGTCACCCATGCCAGATAGGTCGAAGGTTAGGAGCCAGACGAAAGGTAGTCCACGCAGCGTCTGTTCCTCAGTGAGGCGGCTGCAATGGCGTCTGACCCCAGTGGGGCGGCCAGTAAGTGATGGTGTCACGTTAAAAACACTATTGAGGAAGGCAACGGGAAACCACCTCAATTATCATTCCCTAGAAAAATATGATGGACAATAGAGATAATTTGAGTCCTGGCAACCACGGGGCTCGGCCCAATCGGCCGTGTGGCGTGCCCGGCAGCAGGGGAGGCAAGGCTTCCGCGGTCGTCATCCCACGAAACCCTTGCAAGGGAAAACCAGCAGTAGCAGGACAGAAGACGCAGGAGAAGAAGACCACATTAGTTAGAATAGGAACGTGGAATGTTAGGACAATGATGCGGATGGGGAAATTGGAGAATGTTAAGCAAGAGATGGCAAGGGGAAATATAGATATTTTAGGTCTATGCGAGGTGAGATGGAAAGATAGCGGGGATTACTGGAGTGATAAGTATAGAATAATATACAGCGGTGGGGACGAGAGCCAACGAGGGGTTGCCATAGTATTAAATGAAGAGGTAGGAAGAAGCGTAGTCAACATAGAGCAGGTAACGGATAGAATACTACTAGTGGAGATAAAAGCAGAACCGACGAACTTAGTTATTATTCAGGTATACATGCCACCGAGCAACCATAAGGAAGAAGAGGTCGATAAGATATACGATCAGTTAGAGGACATGATCGCGTGTGTTCCAGCAGGGAAACATTTGATAGTGATGGGGGATATGAATGCGACGGTAGGCGAAGGAAGAGATGGTGATGAGGTGGGCGACTACGGTTTAGGCACGAGGAATGACCGCGGGGAGAAAGCAGTTGAGTTCTGCAGGAGACAGGGGTTAGTCATCACCAACACTTGGTTTAGACACCACAAAAGACGCAGGTATACATGGAAAATGCCAGGTGACACAGGAAGATATCAGCTAGATTATATCCTGGTTAGACACAGGTTTAGGAATAGTGTGATAAATTCCCACAGCTTTCCGGGAGCGGATGCGGACTCAGACCACAATTTAGTTGTTATGAAATGTAGCGTACGTTTCAAAAAGATAAGGCAGTGGCGGCGAGTTAGAAAATGGAATGTAGAAGCATTAAATGGGTTGAAAAGGAAGGAATACAAACAGGCGGTAGAGAAAATAATGGAGGATGGTAAAGGGCTTATTACTATCGAAGAAGAATGGGAAATGATCAAAAAAGGGTTGTCTAAAGCCGCAAAAGACACTATTGGAACCGTTAACGCTAAAAGGACTAGGAAACCATGGATCACGGATGAGATGATTACAAAGATGGATGAGCGGCGAAAATGGAAGAATATAAATACAGAATTAGGCAAAATGAAGTACAAAGAATAAAACAATAAATTGAGGCGGGCAACAAATAAGGCAAAAGACGCATGGTGGAAGACGCAGTGCGAGGATATGGAAAGTCTCCAGAGGAAGGGTGAAATCGGTGCGCTGTACAGCAAAGTTAAATCGTTATCGGGAAGTAAGAAAGGGAGATCAACGATAGCAGTTAGAGATAAGGCAGGTAAGGTAATAGTTGACGCAGGAAAGATCCAAGAGAGATGGAAGGAGTATATAGAAGAACTGTATAGTAAAGAACTCAGACCAACACAGTTAGACATTGAAAAAGAAAATGACGTAGAGGAAGACAGCTTAGGTCCAGGCATACTAGACAATGAGATAAAAAGGGCATTAAGGGAGATGAAACTAAATAAGGCCGTGGGGGTAGATAACATTCCCGTGGAACTTTTAAAATGCTTAGGAAAATGTGGGAGGAAGAGGCTATATGGGCTGATCCGTAGCATTTATGAGGAGGGAATCTGGCCGGAAGACTTTGTGAGAGCAGTTTTAGTTCCGATTCCGAAAAAGGTAAAGGCCACGTCATGTGAGGACTATAGGACAATTAGTTTGATATCCCACGCAGCTAAAGTTGTTCTCAGGATCATAAACAAACGGATAGAGAGTAGGGCAAATGATTACTTAGGGGATGATCAGTTTGGGTTTAGGAAGGGGAGAGGTACGCGTGATGCCATTGCAGTAATGAGGTTATTAATCGAGAGGAATATAGAACACAACCAGGAGGTATTTGCCTGTTTCGTAGATTTCAAAAAAGCGTTTGATAGAGTGAATTGGGAAAAACTAATGAGTATATTGCAGAAAATAGGAATAGATTGGAGGGAAAGGAGGCTAATCCGCAACCTGTACATGTCTCAGACTGCTCAGGTGCGGGTGGGAAACGGGGAGTCAGGATGGGCAGTGTTAGGAAGGGGTGTAAGGCAGGGTTGCCCATTATCACCGTTGCTGTTCAACCTGTATGCAGAGGAAATGATCAAAGAGGCATGGGAAGAACTAGAGGTAGGAATGAAAGTGGGCGGGGAATTCGTAAAATCAGTTAGGTTTGCTGATGACCAAGCTTTAGTTTGTCAGTCAGCCAAGGGGCTGCAAGCATTGCTGAGTGAATTGGAAATTCAGTGCGACAGGTATGGGATGAGAATCAACATTAATAAAACAAAGGTTATGCGATTTTCTAGAAAGAAAAAGGGTAAGCTTAACATTAAAATAGGAGGGCAAAAACTAGAGCAAGTAGAACAGTTTACGTATCTCGGTAGTGTTTTGGACCAACACGGTCAAAGTAGTAGGGACGTAAGGAGAAGAATTGCGCTAGGCAAAGAGGCTTTCACGAGGAGGAGGGAGTTGATGACGGGGACTTTGAGTAAGGATGTTAAGAAAAGACTCGTAAAAACTTTGATATGGAGCGTAGCTATGTACGGCGCGGAAACGTGGTCATTGAAGCAGGAGGATAGACGTAGACTGGAGGCTTTTGAAATGTGGGTGTGGAGAAGAATGGAGAAGGTGAAATGGACAGAGAAGAAAACAAATGAGGAAGTACTTGGTATGGTGGGCGAAGAGAGGGGTTTGTTGGGAGCAATCCTATGGAGGCAGGAAAAGTGGATGAAGGGGGTGTTGACCGGCAGTGGGATGTTGAAGACTGTGATAGAGGGTAGAATGTTGGGCAAAAGAGGAAAGGGAAGGAACAGGATAGGGATGTTTGACGGGATGAAGGGAGGAAGAAAGTACTCAGAGATGAAGAGGGACCTGGTGTAGAGTAGAATTTAGGGTTGTGTTTTGTTAGTAGTCACAAAATATTTGTTTGGTAGTTGTGTCCATCGAAAAACCTACCTTAACCGGTAGATAACCTTAAAAAAAACCGTTTTTTGCGATTTGAAAACGGTGGAAATACCTTCTGAGGAAGAGATGGAGAAGCAATGGATGCGTGCTTTCAGTCCATATCGCATTCGACAGGAAAATCTTACAAATACTCAGGTTCTTTTCCGTTTATGATATCTAATTTATGCCGGTATTCTATATTTTTTGGCAGATCACGACGATGGACGAAAAGTACGCCGAAAATATGGAATATCAGACGCAATCATGCAATTGGGGAGAAGGGTAACAGCGACGAGGTGGAAGGACACGTATGGGCGGTATAAAGCAAAGGGGACTTCATCTACATAATACCCCGCAAGCCGCCGAAGGGACGTGTGACGGAGGGGGGGAGCATTCGAAACGGTATGGGTCGTTGAAAGGGTGGATGAATGAGAGGGCTTGTTCATAGTTCGTAAGAACCTAAGGAGGAAATAATTTAAGGAACGGAAGGAAGGAATGGAAGAGACACGATAAAGTAATTGGATGGCACTCCTCCTCCAGCGAACGGGATCCATCCCACGGAGGGCTGTGTTATCGTCCCTCACCGACGGGAGTCAGGTTAGCCATTGATAGAAGCTTTTGTGCATGGCCAAGTAACGAACAGTAGCACTCAGTAATGCTTCACCTTCAGGCTGATCTTTTGAAATCCCGCTATTAAGGAGCTACACTAATAGTAATGATATGACATTGAAAGAATGGGCAGAAACGAAAACTGGCGACATAGATTCGTGTTAAAAAATCATTCAAGCTTAAAATGATCGTCGAAATCGAAATGCTTTTATTAAAAAAGTGAAAAATAAAATATGATTTGATGGTACTTAATCATATTCTAACATTTAAATTTCCAGAAAATAAAAAACTATGCACAAGTAAATATTTACACTCACATGAAAGTTTAGTGACCTAACACGCCACCACCACTACGTTCAGGCGGTGTTCTGTGAAGCATTGTGAAGATAAATGGTAGTTTATACCGATTCTGATAACACATGAAGTAAGACACCATGTAAATATACGAGAAATTATTTTTTATAAATCAATAAAGACCACCAAAAAAATAATTAAAACGAAAATGTACACCTTTCAAAAGTTTTTTTCTAATTCTACGTATCAAATAGTGGCTTAGTAAAGGCTTACGAGTATTACTTAAAAAATACGCTGAAATAGAAATTACTGATCATTATACACGAAAGGTAGGTCGAGAAGGAATGGAATAGTCGTCAAAATTGAAAATACACATGTAAATTAAGTAGAGCACTAATATTAAAGCTACAGAAAAGAAGACGAAGGAGGTATTTGGAGAAACCCTTGAACGTAGTTAGTGTAGACAATTCAGCACTCCGCGTGCAAATCCAAAGAGCGTAAAATGAACCGCAAAAGCCGCTGAAATAACAGCATAGACGTATTGATTGCTCGCTACGCTACCAGTAGTGGCGAAATCGAGGGTGGTGACGGCGGGGTAGAGGCTCCGTCAGGATCGGATAGGATGAAGAGGATATGGGGCTATTAGTGCGTAGAAATGAACCGGGACTTATTTCGATTACGAAATCCTCGATCCAACTCCCCCCTCCCTCCCCCGCATACGGGGTCCACCTTTATTCACGAGAACTCTCTCGCATGCATCCTCCCCATTTCCTTCCCTCTTAGGGGACAACACAACCCCGCCAGGAGGGCCCTTTGTTAGGCGAGAAGTCCTCCCCCCCTCATAGAAAGTCAGATACGCCTCCCCTCTACAACCTCCCCTCGCAACCACACGCACACACATACAACCTCTCCCTTACACGCCCTATTCCGTACCCCCGTCCCAACCCCCCCAGCCTTTTCTCGCTCTCCGCAACACCATCCCAATCCCAGAGAACACATCCCCTCACCCAACTCCCTATTCAACCACCGACCATCCCCACACCACAACCACCAAACCCCTTCCTCTAACCGAGAGATGGCACTCAAAAACCAAGCCAACCCATCCTCCCACCCACTTCTCCCTCCCAATTCTCTGACTCACTTCGGAGAGAGAAAAAAAAACTGAGCCTCGCCCCTGGAAAAAAATACTTATTCCTATCCATGCACCACTCCCCTGCCGCCCGCCATCCCTTACACGCGAAAAGAAAGAAACCCTAGCATTCCATCCTCCTACTACTTCCCTCTCGGCCCCGTCAATGCCAAAGCACCACAAACACGAGCCTCATTCTACCATTTAGGTGATGACTGAAAAATATTCACAACCGCACAGGAATATATCATCATCAACGTCCCCAATGCGGTGCGTAAGGGCACCGCATTTTACGCGCGTGACAAACGGGTCCGAAGAGGTTTCTTGCTGGACCTCGATTAGGGACCCTTTCTTTAGCCTTACAGGAAGATTTAAGGAAGGGAATTGGTGAGATGGAGACACATCCGGGTACCGGGCGGCTTCTCACAGAAGGATCTACATATATATTGTACCCTGTCAGACACTGCAGGGGCATAGTATAGCAGGGGGTGATTCGACACCACGCTTGCAGCATCAAAAAATAAGAGTTTTTTTCTGAATAAGAGTGCGCTACGGATTCGTGTCGTTTTCATGATCCCTTTGTACAGATGCTACGATTCTTGAAATAGTTGCATTAAATCCTTTTTCTGAGAGAGGCCGGAAGCTGGAACTTTTCCGATGTTTCGAGTAAGCAGTAGAAGTGGTACTAAGAATCGTTCGCAACACTTAAAATTTCAGCCAACCGGGCGGGGAGGATAAAAAGAAGCACGACTGCGAATTACGACGAATTAGTTCGAATGGAAAACCTTTCCAGCAGTATTTAGAGTTTAATTTGCCATTTCACTGATTAATCGAAATAGATTAGCAACTTCACAACTTTTTGACTCAATCATTTTTAATTCTGAAGATTATGAAAAATATTCATATTAATAGAGCTCAAGAGCTGAAAAAACCTCACTTACCTATGAGTCGTATACATCTGGGAAAGTTGAATGAAAGACTAAATAACCCTAAACCCAGTTTCTGAACCATGCAACACTACTCATTCCATTTGATTCACCAAAAATAAGTATGGGTTTTGGATTGTTCGAACTACTAATTCTTTCAATAAATATCCAATACTAATGGACTTTAATTTCATAAACCAAAAACGTTATATAACACATTTTCCAAAAAGCCATGCGTATTGACGCATCTGTGAGGGAAGAGACAGCTTTGGAGGCAGAACGGAGTAAATTGCAAGAACCATAAGTAAAGATAAAGAAAAGGCTACGGAATAATTCAATATGAAGCGATGTGTTGTACGACTTTGGAGCATAGTAACTAAAGTACGAGAATAAATGCACATTAGACAACGCTGTAGAGTGAGGCTGGATGGAAATGGATAGGAATGAAAAAGGTGAAATGGGTAGAAATAAAAACAAACGATGGGTAGAAATAAAAACAAACGGAGTCTTAGGCATCATAGGAGAAAAGGTTGTTGGAATATATAATATACAAGGTAGGAAAAGTGGATGATGGGCATACTGAGTGGAATTGATATGCTGGAGAGTGTAATCTTAGTTTGGGAAATTGCTGGGTTAGAGAGACAGACAGAGATACGTAAGAGAGAGAGTAGGCATATTGAATGAAAAAAGGAAGTATGCGGAGTCCCAGATCGGTTTATTGAAATGCACGGTGTTAGAGGACCTAGTGTTGTATAGGGCGGAGCTTCGACAAGAGCAGCATCGCTGGATCTCTGGGTACGAAGAATCATCATTAAAAACCTACCTCGATCGTTAGATCATCCTTAATAATATTTTAATGTGCCTACTTAAATATTTAATTGTAAATGTTCAAAATGATCTCACCGATTTTAAAATCTGGAAGTTGAAAACTCAGCTTTCCCTTCATCATCGAATGTTCAACCTTAAAAGTAGGTTTCGATAGGCCAAGGTAGAGCTAAAATCAAACTAAGCCATAATCCCCAAGAAATTCACACAGTGAGGGTTTATTCCTCACCTGAACATCTGTAGCAGTTTTTGCGGAGTAGAGCTGCATAATAACCTAGCTTCGAATATAAATAGCGAATCCAATAAATGCTATGCATTTGCTCAATTTCTCTCCCAATTGTTAAGTTATTTTTTTGTTTACACTCGAGAAATACTTCCTGAAACCACAAATCTGCCATGTATGCCACCGCTATGGAAACCGCACCCTTCTGCTGGGCTCAGACTGAAGGATAACGAAATTGGGAGCCGTAGAATACGGAGCGATCCAGGAGAGGATGCAGCCGTGTAACGGCGGGTGCGTGCGTGCATGCGAGCAAGCGCAACTGTACGCACGTACACTCACGCACACCCGTATTACCCTGCCGCTGAAAGCCGCGGCTCATTAGCAGGGGATTGCGGACGGGCGATCGTCCCCCGGACCCCTTTAAACCGCCACACGCCCAGTCTCCCCGCCTCCCTCAACTCCATCCCTCCGCCACCCTGCCATATCCTTAAGACCCTTTTTCCCCTCGTGCCTGCCCACATCTGCAACACCCACAATGGGGTGAGGATAAGGGAGAGGGGGGAATAGGGAGTCTCTGATCAGGAGAGGATGAGGGGATGCACCTCTCCCGCCCCTCGTTAAGCAAGCACGCGTGAGCGTCACATTGAATCCCGGGAACAAGGAGGGCGCGGAGTGTGTGGGGGGAATGGGGGGGGGAGGGTTCTCCTGGCCCCGCGCCGCCGATTCCCTCAAGCTATCATCGTCCAAGCCGTCGAAGGATTCGCGTCGAGCAATTACGTCGGAACAACTCGCGTTAACAAAACCGTTTCGCCGAGTGGAGGACTGGGCAATTAGGCACACTAATCACAATTACATTTACATCTACGTCGTAACACGTCTGTCACCACGAGGGCTTGCGGCAGCGTATTAAGGGCACCAGCCTTTCATTATGTAACTGTGGCTGAAATTAGTCCAAATCACCAGGCCACAGAGCCCGCCTTGGAGGAGTTTTCGGACATTAGCCTCTGATAATATATGTATTCTTACAGCCTCGTGAAAGGAAAATTGAAAGTTTCATACAAGTCGTAAAGTCACACTGGAGGAGCTATTATCTCTTCATTTTGTTCTATTAGCGAGTTATTATTTTTAAGAGCGAATAAAATGTCATGATTTCGAGGTCATATTTAAACCTAGTGATCTAATCAGCAATTATTCCGCGATCAAATCAATCAATTATTGACTTAGAGGAACTTCTGCGAAACTTGTCCAATTCCTAGTAATTGAAGCTTCTACCGGTAAGTCTCAGATAAGCGCGTACTCTCGCCCAATTAGTTTCGAACAGCACCTGTATGATGTTCCATTGGATTGAGTCTATGAGGCAATGATTTTGAAGTTAACTTTCTTTAAGCCGGTTCTATTATATCCCTATGTTGTTTGCCTGATGAGCTAATGCAACAGCTCAAAATCCATCCCCGAAACCGGACTTAAATCCATCTATGACAGGGCTGTCATTACGGCCATAGGACTTAACTCTCTTCCTCATTCGCCTGTTACTATTTCTCTCGTCAAGTTATCAACCTAAAACTGCTCATGAAGATCGCAGGGCACAGGTGTTAAAACGGTTACTCGTAGAACAGCTGTATCGCCTGTCAGTCTGTATCGTCCTTAAGTGCTCACGGTATCGTAATCAATTGCTAATCATAAAAAAATCCAATGCGCCTGGATGTTTTACTGTAATCGGGGATAATGTAACGCACATGCATGTTCCAGTTATATAGGTCCTGTATGTTCCATGCTAGGAAATACCAAAGGTATCTTTGACAGCAGCAGCTCGAATTAAAATGAAAACATGGGAGCTAATAACTACGAGTACATCAACAGCGCTGTAAGCATCCGCGAAACCGGTCACTTCCATCGCACATTTTTACCGCAAAAATATCTACCGAAAAATAAGAGAATGTTACACGTATCGAATACAGAAGTACATATTTGGGAAGAATAGGATCTGGATTAGGAAAAAGGTTAAATGGTAACGGTATTTTCTCGGATTCTCGCCCACAGACTTAACTTATTTCCCCACCTGCGGTAAATGCTCTTCGCACAGGCATGCACCATTTATATCTAGGAATTCCCCACCGGACTGAAATCACAGGCGCCAACTTCCCAGAGACCTCCTCCCGCCACTAGCAGGAAAAATAAACAAGACGGACAAGCGGCGCCGCAAATGCCACTCTTCTCCCCATTTCTCCACACAGGTTGAGGTGGGCACATTCATCCAAGATCTCTCCTGCGGAGTCGAACATTTTACCCGCAGCGGCAATATTTTCCGTATGTACTCAGTATATGAGAAAGCAAGGAGGGGAAGTGCATGAAATGAAGAAGGGGGCTGAGCGGGGGAGGACTACAGAATTCGAACGAGGACGAAGTGGCAAGCTCCGAGATTAACGAGAAATGAGGAAAAAAATATGGAGGAAGAAAGAGCTAGGTTGCGGGGTGGAGGCGGGGGGAGGGGGGGGGGGAGAGAGGATATACGTGGCACGCGTCAGCACATCCTTATTTTGGCGCAATTTAGGTCAAGCCCACAATTCCAAGCTCTTAACGTAAGAGAGCCGATACCGCAACCTCCAAAACGCCCCGCATGTCTCGCACCGAGGAGCAACCCCACCTATCTTTTGCAGACACGTATATCTCTCCTTTGTCCTCACCCCAACATGTTCCGATCCCCAACCTATCTTCCCATCATTAATGTACACACGTATGTAATGTATCGGGTCCTCTTTCGCAATACTTTTTATATATCCTCGCGATTATATTTTTCCTACATTTCGAAAACCCTGTGAACTCGTCGAGCGGAATTTCTCCCTTCCTCCCTTTATTAATCCTAAATCAATGGATTTTCAGGCGGGCGGGAGTGGAGGAAACCTGACGACCCTCGACGGAATCGATTCTTCAATAAAAAAATAACAAAATATATGAAAATTGAAAGGTTCTTGTGATGACCCGGAGATAGCAAGGGCGACGGTGACGCGACCAATCACAATTAAAAATAACCATTATTTCGCATCGCCCCAGACTACTCAATGATTGAAAGCATCAAAATTTCCAAGTGCTCCGCATTACTTTATTTTTTCTATCTCTAATGATGGAAACTTGGTTTTAATCCATGGCAATATTCAGATAAAAAAAATAGCACACCGTTTTGAACTTTCTCCGAAGAAGACATTAAAGATCAGGTAAGGAAAATTGCTGTTGTAATAGATTAAACCATGATGAGAGGCGTGATTGTGGAGATCAGGCTCCAAATGAAATTTTTATTATTATGAAACAAACAAACATAGGAAGAAGTCTATGCAAGGAAGGTATTTTCAAAATTCTCGAGATAAGAACACTTAAAAATATATTAAATTGATGAAATAGCATTAAACGACAGTGAGGACAAAGTTTCCTGATAGTCAAGTTTTAATGCATTTAAATATCATTTATCAAAAATTAAGAACCGTCAAGATAAAATATAAATAATTACTAGATCCCTCTTCCTAGGAGGATAAAAGAGACTAAATGCAGTAACATGACAAATTTAATCAGGGGAATTAAAAAAAACAACAGAAATGAGAGTTCGATAAAATAATGTCAACATGTGAACCTTCCTGCTTCAAGTTTAAGGCCACCATTTTCTGGAAGACATAATGTGTGTTCTGTCTAATAGAAAGTGACCCAAATTCTTCGAATTTGAAGGTCTATTAGTAAATAGTTAGGATCTTATACATTTGTGTTCTGACTTTCACTAAAGGCATCGATAAGTTAACAGTTCACTTAAGATCTATGGAGTTATTTTTGCGATTGGGTAATGAGAAATGCAAAAAATCCCTGCATGCAATGGCAATCAATGGTAAAAGACTCAAAATTTTCTTTTCAAGACTTTTCCATCAGGTTACAACCTCTTACTTATACTCGTATCACAATAAAAAGAGGCACACGGTAACGTGCACGCTTGGTGTGGTACCAACCCTGTGGCATACCGCAGCAGCGATGGGCTGCATGGTGCCATTCAGACAGAAGCGATATATTTTCATAACACTGAACATAGGTCTAAGAAAGATTGTGATAACCGGACATACATCGCAGCAAGATTTGGTTCGGTTCTTACAGAATGAGTTTTTAATGGGATAATACACCATGATGTCTCCATCCCTCGGGGAATGTTCGAAATCACATAGCAGAAATTGTCTGAATTAAGCGATGACGATTAACTCAGTGGGCTGCAAACGACGAATATGAGGCAACACAGCATAGGAGTGCGACGACAAAAGAATCGACTGATAAACGGTGAAGATCCAAACATTTCGAAGGTGGAGGATTCTCTTAATGTTCTCCAGACTCGATGATCACTGCCGGGCTCTGCTTAAGTAATTTACATATTTTGCTCCACCGATTGCAGAACTTCTCTGAGGTGACTTCCATTATTTTGTATTCACTAAAAACCTTCGAATTAACTCAAAACTATAAGAAGGTCATGTCATTTCGGCGTAGCGCCATACTTACCGGCAGGTCACAGACTGGTAAAACGCAACTATGTACACATATTACGCTTACAGGAGAGAGTTTTTCGTTTGATCGTCCTTAAGGCCAAGAATCCCCCCACTGTCAAGCGAAAGACATGCTCCGTATTACTCCAACCAGCCAATAGTGCGGAGGTGTCTTATTTTTTCCTCCAAATTTTTCCGTTGATGCGAAATCCGACCTATGTAATTTGGTCAAATAGGTTAGTGATGGGAAATCACAACGAGGGTCTTGTATTCGCGCGCGCGTGGGGGAGCAAACCTGGGACCAGATGCGTGCAAAATACCTTTAGCTATGGGAAACTACACACTTCAACACGATGAGGTTAGAGGAAGAGAAATAAAATACGAGGATTCTAAAAAAAATCTTCCTTGCTCCTACCCTTATCCTTAGCCTGAAGTCACCTCCGGATGAGAGATGCTGGGAGTGGGAGAAAGAGAGAGAGAAAGAGAGAGGTACGCGATATCCTTGGCCATTACCGGAATTAAAGTCAGAGGGGAGCGGTTAAGTGGAGCGAAGAGGTCGAGATGAAGACGGGAGTCGGGATGGGGAGGGCGGATTTGCGGGAACGGGGAATGCTCAGGCGGGTGGAAGGAGGTGGCTAGGTAAGAAAGTGTGGGGGAGGGGAAAGAAGAGTTGGGGGGAAAGGGCGCGCTGGAGGTTGCGGGTTGGCTTGAGGGTGAAGGGATGGAGTCAGATTCGATGGGATAGTGGAAGGGGGAGGAGTGGAAGAGGGGGCGACGGAGGGTGGACCGAGCCGGCAGATGATGGTTTGGTTCGCGGAGTCAGCGATATTAGGGCGGAAGGGATTCATCCACGGGGTTAAGTCCGTTTATTGGAGAAGGAGGAAAGAGAACGAGTCTGTCTTCTGTGTGAGTTGGCGGGGGGCATATACCCACAGAAAGAGATGATTTCTATGCACATGGAGTATAATGCACGTGAGATGCAAGACGAATGAGAGGGGCACTTTTTTCTCGGAAGGAAACGATTAAAAGGCGATTTTGAACCGAAAGCTCGCTTTTAACAGCTCGGATTGCGACCCACACTTTCAAATCCCAAACAAATAAATTGTGCATGAAATACTTCGCTCGCAAATCGGTTGAATACATCGAGTGTTTCGAAGCAATTACTCAACGAAAGAACGTTCTCTCAAGATCTGACCAATTCATATGGCATTCATTTTAAGTAAACATCTTCAGCGGGTTAAAATAACGTAGACACAATCTTCCAATAAGATTTGACAGAATGAAAGGCATATTGATCTGAACTCCGCCAAAGAAGCAATATAATGAATGCAGGAAACCTCTTTTCCTCATTCTACGACAGTTCCACATTTAAACAGAACACTTAGAAAATCACTCAGCGAACGTTTTTTAGAAAGCGTTGGTAGACATTATTCACGTCTCCCAGGCCCGACGATTAGAATTAAAACTCTATCGCCAGGCCACGTTAGTGTCGTGCGGCGGTTAAGTTTTTGGACACTCGCAGTTTTGACCTCACAAATTTGTCATTCAGTTGATTCAGTTTTCCCGATATTTTATTTTCAGTTTAAATACCAGAAACAAAGTTTATAAGACGCAACTCTAGCTACTCCCCCCCCCCTTATGGTTTATTTGAAACTAATCAAGACAGATAACAGGAATGGAAAAATATTTTCCAAAGAAATACCACCCGAAAAGCAAACATACCGAAGTAAGGGCGTGGAAGCATGAAATATTATGGCCATGAAAACACTTATATTCATAAAAAACGCATAATAATTGTAAATGTGGTTTTTCAAGACTTAGATGATCCAATTTAATTCAAGATGAGCAATTCTCTACGATTCTAACAAACCGGACTAATTTCAACAAAAATAGCCTCGATTATTGCATTTCCACTTAAATATAAAACTCATTTATGCGAACTTACATGTTAAACGAATCTTCGAACAGAAAAAGGGTAAAACTCAATCTACGAAACGCACAGCGTCCAAATCAACGAATGAACCCCAGAAATTCAAAAACAATCGTAAAAACACCCATCCTTTCCGCTCCTCGAATGGAGGAGGAATAAAATCTTAGAAAAATGAAAGAGAAACAAAAACGATCGAGGAAACGCTTGAATCCTTTAAAGATTTCCCCAGGGTGCATCAAAAAAGCGTCAAGACTGATCCAAGCATCGTTCCCGAGGGGCGATGATTCGGTAGAAGGAAATAATGACAAAAAAATACAGGGAGAGGAAGACGGGAGTTTTATGCCGAAAGGCGAATGAGGAGGGCGAGGACCGCAGACGGATGATGACGAAAGAGGAGATGTAGGAAAAGGGAGGAAGAGAGAAATAAGGAGGAGAAACGACGGAAAATAGCGGTAAGAGAGGACGGAGGGAGACGAGGACGATCTTAAGCAAATTCTTAAGGGTGGGGAATGCACGCGGCGCTCCCTCCAGCCAAAAGACCTAAGAATTCACGATACCGCGTCCCTTGCCGGGGCGGGAGGGAAGAAGGCGGGCGGGGGTGTGAGGGGACGGGGAGAGGCAGAAATACCCCTTCTCTGCCCACCACGAAATAACCCAGGCGGGGGAGGAGAAAAAACGAAGAAATCCCCCACGTCCTTACCTTTTCCAAAGAAATCCCCAAGGCTTCCTCCAATCCGAAGCCGATAGACTCATTGCCGTACCATCCCCCCCAAACCCCTACCCACCCCCCAAAAAACCCTTCACCACATCCCCCGACCGTCGTCATTTCCTTCTCGGGGAAACCGTGGGAGGAGGGCCACATCAACTCCTCCCTCACCACCACTGCAGTAAACCCTTGCCCCCAACCCCATTCCCCGCTCAACCAGGCAGCCTTTTAACCCGGGAGACTCTCTCCGCAGCACACACATAGGTATATATACACGCCCCGGCGGCCATTACACGCCACCGAGACCTTCGCCATCTTCAACCACTTGGACCAAACCGAAAGGGGAGGAGGGTGATCCATTACCTTTATTGGAAATCGTGGCGGGCAAGCAGCAACCTTCCCTCTCTCTAAGATCCCTCCAATCGATTTAAGCGAGCCTAGGAAGGACGGACCCTCGCTCCCTCCGCCAAATCCCTCTCCTTTCTTTTGATGGCAGCGCGGTGGTTACGACGTCAGGGGAGGTGGGGCGTCGTGCGGGGAAGAGGAAAGAGGCGAGGAACAAGGGAGAAGGGAGGAGGGAACGAGAAAGGAAGTGGGAGAGGAAGAATGGCGAAGAGACGAACTGCTACGGCGGAGGAATTTAGAGGGATATGAGAAAGGGTAAGGTAACCTAGTCAAGTGGATACCCCTGGAGAGACCACGTGCTGCATCATCAAATGATAAACAATTAAATATATGGAAGAGAAAAAACCTTGTGCAACGCTAAAACCCGTAAGATGGTAATATTTCGAATATATTCAAATTAACCATGAACACCAATCCTCACCCCAGATTTCTTCGAACTCTAATCCCATCTTGGCACACGTCAAAGTATTCAACTTTTATCAATTTTAATAAAAAGTAAACCAAACAGTTTACTATGGACTACCTTGGAGATAATATCTTCTACCTCGGAGGCAACAAGTTGAAAATACACTAAAGAGTCAAAAAATGGAAGCACTGGGCCCTCAGTATTGGCGACAAGAATGAAGACAACCAAGTGAGGTTATAAGACCCAACAAGGGACTTTTAGTAGCAAATGATTCAAAATTCCACAACTGCGATAAAAAAAGACCTGGAGGAGCCACAGGTTAAAATATTCTACCAGAGTCTAAAAACATTGTCCGACTAATTTGTCAGTAATAGTTAACTAACTCCTATATTTGACGGAATGGTCAAAACCATGATGGATTAATGAAATAGCGCTAAGCGCTAAAAGTAAGGATAAGCACATATGAACAGCTCAGGAAATGTTGCAAATATTGCCAATGTGAACGGAATAAAAACAGTATTCAACAAAGAGCTACAATTATATCAATATTGGCGTTTTTTCCGTGACACTATTGAGCTTCAGTTAATATTCCTTCCAGATTCTGTATATCTACTATCCGGACCAATTTAGTGATTTGTTTGCCACGATAGCAAATTAGGCACAAAATCTCTCATCAGCATAACATATCTCATACACCTGATTCCGGGGTTGTTCTCATTTTAAACCAAGAAAATTCAAGTGAATTCGAATGTCTGACGATCTTTTAGCGCTAAAGAAAACTATTTATCACTGTCAACACTGTACTAAATATCAAGTTCGAGGCAAGGGATAGCAGAAGAATGCGGTAGTGCTTGAGGGAAGTATTAAAGATGGATGAAAACGAGAAGGAAAATCTGAAGTTTAACAAAGGGATTAAAATGAGTGAGATTAGCATAATAGACGGCAAGGAGGGAGAGAGGAAAGAGCGCGGAGAAAACAAAACGAATCGAGATGAGGTGCGTTTTTGAAGTGTTCATGAGGTTCAAATGGAAATTTTTAGTCTCATGGGAAGAGCAGGGAAAGGGGCGTTTTGAGTGGTGCACAGGATTGGTCCCTGGGGAACGGAAGGAAAGCGCATGGTCTTACGTATTAAAACTTATTTCTACTCACCTATTTTGTAATTATATGAATGAGACATTCAACGATGAAACAAACCACAAGCCTTGAGATGATTAGTTTGCTCATCAAAATTGTCGCTAAAAGCAATTTCAACGACTTTCACAAACATTTTTAAACACTACTAAATAGATTACAAATTATTAGGGGGTTGAAAAATATTACGGATGATTTTATGCTAATATTATTAGGGTCCCACTAAGGCAGAAACAAGGGAACTCAAATCCTATTAGAAGATAATTAATATTTAATTAGAAGCTAATTGCTTGAATCTCGAATTCAGTCGTAAATTGACTAATTGTCTATTTATTATATTTAACGGGGGAAAATACACTTAAGATGTCAAATTTTATCCAGTTCATCTGAAACTATATCTTACCGAAACAATAATTCAACAAGTGTTTGAGCAACGAAATGAAATTCATTTATATTAACTTTAAAAAATGTAAAAATATCAACTTACCAATGAGGATCATTATTCGAGATTTATTTTTGATATACAGTGAAATGTTTCCTTACCTGTGGAAAAAAATAAAAACAATTAAAACTACAGAAAAAAACAAAGAATAATTCCCATTTAATACTACAATAACTTTTTTTGCCATAAATTTCATTGAAATGCAATGTACGCAACAATTAGCAAATTTCTCTTAATTTCACACTAATAATGGACGAATTGAAACTCAGCGGACTCCATTTATCAGAGGTCCACTTCGTTAAACCT
Source organism: Hetaerina americana (assembly GCF_022747635.1). Lineage (NCBI taxonomy): Eukaryota > Metazoa > Arthropoda > Insecta > Odonata > Calopterygidae > Hetaerina > Hetaerina americana. Next base: position 1,374,097 of record NW_027286730.1, read on the forward strand.
CCCTTAAAAAAGTTAAACTAATACGTTATCATTATAAAGTAATTTACCGGTTAAGACATGTTTGGGATACACACAACGACCAAATTTATATTTTGTGACTCCTATCAAAACACAATCCAGCAACCTACTCTACATCAAGTCCTTCTTCATATCTATCTACTTCCATCCTCGCGTAGTACCTGTACTTCCTCATTTTTTTTCCTTTCGGTACATTTCTCAGTCCTTCACGCCCACATTTCAAAACCTCCAACCTACGTATATCATCCGCCTCCAGTGACCACGTTTCCGCGCCGTACATAACTACGCTCCATACCAACATTTTGACGAGCCTTTTCTTAATATCCTTACACAACATCCCAGTCATCAACTCCCTCCTCCTTGTGAAAGCCTCTCTCTCAAGTTTAATTCTTCTCCTTACGTTCCTAATACTTTCACCACGTTGGTCCAAAACACATCCGAGATACGCAAACTGCCTTACTTGCTCTATTTTTTGCCCTCCTATGTTAATGTTGACCTTAGCCTTTTTCTTTCTGTAAAATCGTATAACCTTTGTTTTATTTGTATTGATAATCATCCCGTATCTATCGCACTGGATATCCAATTCACTCCGTAATGTTTGCTACCCCTTGGCTGACTGACCAACTAGATCTTGGTCATCAGCACACCTAATTGGTTATGCGAATTCCCCTCCAACTTTCATTCCCCCAGTCATTTACCTCCAGTTCTTCCTATGCCTCTTTAATCATTTCCTCCACATATATGTTGCCGGTGACACCGGACAACCCTACCTTACACCTCTTCCTAACACCGCCCATTCAGATTCTCCGTTCCCCATTCGCACCTGAGCAGTCTGAGACATGCACAGATTGCGGATTAGCCTCCTGTCTCTTCTATCTATTCCTACTTTCTGCAATATGAGGTTGTATGCTCAAGAGTCCCAATTCACTCTTGAATTGCGAAGTTACCACATATTTATATAAAAATAAAATTGTCATAACATTTCAAATGAAGAAACCTCAAATACAGGAAAATTAAATAGAGGAAATAACGCAACAATTTCAGAGCGTAAAAATCATTCGCCTTGACTGGGACTCGAACCCAGATCCCTCAATATCCGGTCGAGTGCTTTAGCCACTTAAGCTACCGAGGCGTCCTCTTAAACTCTGAAATTTTGGGGCTTTTAAAGGAACTAGATGTTATGACGAAATACCGTACATACAATGTCACATGCATTCGTAGTCGTGCGCGAGGCGCCACTGTCCACGAGGTTAAAAGCCAACTTTAAACACGTATGGTGTTTTCCCTTTGACAAATTCCAAAGAAACTGCGGGAGATGCCGCAACAGTAACTTTTAACGGAGTCATCCGCTAATGTGCATTTTAATGCAACCGCATTTGTTGCATTAAAATGCACATTAGCGGATGACTCCGTTAAAAGTTACTGTTGCGGCATCTCCCGCAGTTTCTTTGGAATTTGTCAAAGGGAAAACACCATACGTGTTTAAAGTTGGCTTTTAACCTCGTGGACAGTGGCGCCTCGCGCACGACTACGAATGCATGTGACATTGTATGTACGGTATTTCGTCATAACATCTAGTTCCTTTAAAAGCCCCAAAATTTCAGAGTTTAAGAGGACGCCTCGGTAGCTTAAGTGGCTAAAGCACTCGACCGGATATTGAGGGATCTGGGTTCGAGTCCCAGTCAAGGCGAATGATTTTTACGCTCTGAAATTGTTGCATTAAAATGCACATTAGCGGATGACTCCGTTAAAAGTTACTGTTGCGGCATCTCCCGCAGTTTCTTTGGAATTTGTCAGAGGAAATAACATTAATTCTCAAGTTTTCCAAGTTATTTTCAGGAGCGAAATAAATTTAAATATCTTCCACGTCATCTGGAGCCTTCATGCCAACATTTAATTAGCAATTAAATACATTTTCAAGTCGAATCTCCTCATGAGGTCACTTGGAAAAATACTGTAAGGGCTTACACTAAACCAATGCTGCCAAACTCCATTTGATTCTTATTGACATTTATAATTGTAATGCACAGAGCGGAGATCACGGACAACTCTATGTGTACATATATACATGTAGAGATATATACATACAGGCATGAGATGCAGAAGATACGGCCCACGAAATATACCCCTCGAACGAATGAAAAAAACAAGCACACAAAAGGAACGAGGATTGGGAGATGTCAGCTGCCGAGGGAGCAAGATAAAATATGAATTGTACGAAAGGAGACACGCAGAGAAGCAGGAGGGGAGGGAGAAACTGAAGGGAAAGAGATCTTATTTCCATGAAAAACCCATCCTCTCGATTGTCCCGGCATCGGGATCCTCAAAACATTTCTCTTCCTTCTATCGCATTAATTAGGCACGTTTTATTAACTTTCATCCACCCGCGGGGCCTTCCACCATTCCTCAATAATCCACCCTCTTTGTTCCCTACCTCCCACCCGCCCCTTGAATATCCCCATCCCCATTGTTACCTCTAGTCCCGCCTTGATTCCGGGATTTCTTCTCCTCTCCAGCAGCCGTCCTCTCGGCCCTCGCGTCTATCTCCTGTCTCTGCCTAAACGAGCTTCATCGGGATGCGACACAGTGCCTCCCTCGGAAAGTTATTTCTTGACGGAGGATTAATTGAATGCAAGCGGGAGGCATTGGGATGCCAAAAAGAGGTAATGGATTCCACCGAACATTTATTTAACGACTTTGTAACGACGAAGATAGCAGTTCGTGGCAAGGATTGGGTAATGTTCAACATACTCGTGAAGAGGGTTAATGTAAGTAATTTAAGAGTTTCAGGAAAAAATCTCTGGATTAGTCAAAATGATGTTTTAAAAGAAGATAGAATGCAAACATACACGACGTGGTTAGCAAATAAACTAGGAAAGGTGTGTTTGCAAGTTCACAAAAGAGACTTTCAAAGGGGCACGGGGCTCTACAGTTGACTCTGACCCCAAATGAATGAGTGGACTCCAATGACAGTTTAAAACATCCGGATGAAATGAAGCAAAGACTACATCACTAATTATTTTGAACGAGTTTTCTCAAATCGCATAATTCGCAATCTGAAGAAAACTACCACCAAGCATTATAATGATTTCATCTATGAATTTTAAGGAAAAGGAAAAATATTAAGCGTCAAAGTTATTACTAGAAGTCCTAGCAAACCTCAGCGACCGAATATGATATTCTGCGAATATGCGATAAATAAACTCCCGCAGAGGCTTGACTAAACATTTATCAAGGTGTAATTAAGTTTTTCCTGCTTTATCTTAGGCGCAAAGTGTCAAAATCACAGACATGGCACTTCGAAACGATTTTTAATGCCCTACATTGAACCAGTTAAAAATCAATATCATACTGCATCTACCAATCCGAGGAAGACTGCCGTATCTCATTGTTTCCACCATACAAACTCCAAACACAGCGCTCAGGGAGGATGTGAATCCGCTGTGAGAGATAAACCTCCGATTTAACTTTGCATATAAATAAACAACTTAGTATTTGCATTTTCACGAATGGTTTAATTTTGATGGTAACTGATGAAAATAAAGATAGTAAAAATCAGAACAAATGACATTTAAGAAGCGGATGAATTGTAACAAAAGAACGATAAAAGACGTCGGGAACACTTCGAGAAAGATGAGATAACCTATTCAAAAGTTAACATATAGGTATTAGGATCCTTACGCATACAAATCAAACACGGAAGAGGGAATTAAAACTAAACACGGAAAGAAAGAATTGAATAGGCCACGAAGATAATGAGAGATTTGAGTGACCGTAGTTCATCAGTAACGAAAAACCGAGGTGAAAGAAAAACCATTTATACAATCTTCGGATAGTGACCCATGATAATTTAAATAAATTTTTCTGGCTAATTATTGAGAAAAATACTTTCTAAAGAAAAATATACTCTACGGAAATGTATGTTTTAATAAACTCAACCTCTTTTTCAAGAGTGCCGACTGGCACATCGTTTTAGTTCACAACATTTACTTCCAGGAGATAAAGTGAAACTGTTCACCTAAAACAAAGTACGGGACAACAATCCTGAAAGAAGAATGGGACTACCAACGAGATAGAAGCTGAAAGTTCAATTATACGATACAATTATATACTCGTATGCTTAAATATTTAAAAGAGGAAGCAGGTATATTGACCGAAGCTGTGGTGAAGTAGGAAAGATTCTTAGAAACTGATATAAGAAATGGAAATGGCGGTTGTCTTTCTTTAAATACTGTATATTTCCCTCGGAGAACCCTCACCACCCTTATTTTCACAGAAATCCACGAATATTTTATTCGTCCACGATTACAAGGCTCATTTTTTAGACTTTTCCAGGACGTTTGTATAAATTTGAAACATTTCAGACGCCAATAAATCTAATACAGGCATTCTTTCCCGTTTTATTCGCTTCCTTCGACCGAAAACGCATTTCCAAAAGGGAACCCACCCCCTGCAGTCACTTATATTACCCTCCAAAATTCAACCTTCTCCGCCAACCCTCCCAATTCCCCGCCGACTCCATCTCCCCCTCCATTTTAATTCGCCCCTTCCCTACCCCCCTCCCCAGCCCGACTTCCTCGCTGCTCCTTAATCCGCTGATTAGGCCGCATATTCAAGCGGTTCAAATTCTCCGGCCGGGAGACCTTTCTTTCCTCCCTCCCCTTTCTTTTACTCCCTCCCCCTCTCTTCTTGGGGCGAGGGAGGAATGGAAGGCAATGGAGTGGGGGTTTTCTCTTCCTTTCATATGGGACCGTTTCGCGAGACAGGAATAAGGAGCAGTGGATGGAGCTTGCTAGGCTCTTTCGTGGGAGCGCTGGATGTCGGGGGCAAGGAGCGGGGGTGGTGAGGGTGCTACGCGAGGGGAGTGGGGGACAGACAAGGCGGCTCCTGGACGAAGGGAGGATGAGGAAGAGGAAAAAAAGGGGGTGCGGTGGTTGAGAGGTTAACGGGAGGAGTTTCAGCTGGATGATGAATGGGGGAGTAAGGGAGGAGAAGGAGGGGGGATGGGAGAGCGGAAAGGGTAGTTAGGAGAAAACGGAAAGACAGGACGGTGGTTTGGTGCATTACAGAGCTTTTGGCGGGGTATTTGGTGGATGATAAGTAAAAAAAATTCAAGAAGTGCACGTGGCATAAGGGACAGGAGGGAATTAGAGGCGCGGTACGCACATGGTTCTCGAAACCCTCTGTGTCCACCCCAAGGGAGTGAGGGTTAACTCCTCTGACCAGAAAAATACAGCATTCGTTCCTACCCATCTGCTGAGTTATTGAATCTGTATTCGTTTCACAGCTCTTAAAAAACATTAATATTCCGCATCACTCAAGTATTACTGTAAAACTGAGGAGTGTCACTTTTTACTCGACTGATAAGGAGGCAGAATATTGTCGTCAAAGTTACCAGCCACAATAGTGTTTCTCCTATTTATTACAATTACTATTATAAGCTCGATTCTCTAGCAAACTATTATTATGAAGGTCTACCGGTTGAATTAGGTTATGAATAGACACTGACTAAATAAAAATACATTTATGAGCCTCGTCTAACAAGAGACTACCTGACACCCTATATTAAAACAAGTTCCGCATGAATGCTACCTTCATTCATTCCGTCAATAATGCTTACTCTCTTCATACCAATCGCTTACCTGACATTATCTCTCAATCACATTCTTTAATATTCTATCATCAATCAAAACGTTGTGTATCCACTTTTTAGATGCATTTGAAAATGAGATACTGTGGTGCATTCAAAGTGTTTTATAGTTATCACCTATGCTTGAATTATGAAACTTTTCAGTAAGTTATATCTCAGTAAATTATGAAACTTCTCAGTAAATTATAGAGTATCCCACATTTATAGATAACTTAGAATTACCTCCTGTGACAGGCCCTCGCCAGGTACCCAACAAATGAAGACGTTTATGAGGGCTCAAATAAATCTAAGCATTAGCAAGAAAATGAACATCTTCAGGTCACTGATCTCACACACATTTTTTCCTTAAACAGCATTAAATACTTAAAGATACTACGAAAAAATGAAAATCAAACGGCGTTCCCTAATATTACTAACTTATATCATTTTTTATTACAGACCGCTTAAAATTATCTTGTTGTTGTAACTGCGCCATTTATCATAAAAGTGTTAAAAAAAGGAAAGAGTTCTCATCTAAGAAGGAAGTCACGATTTCCCCCCCCCCTCGGACTAGAAAATCTATTAACAAAACTCCCACAAAATTTTCAAAATCTGACATCAACTGATTTGAAGTGCTTCCGGTCCTTAAAAGCGGTTTCACAAGGGAAATAAAATATATAAACATTGCTATGAATTGCAAGCAGAGATCAACAAGGAAAAAAAAGTACATGGGGAAAAATTATGCTACACCCTTCTTTAACAAAAAGACGGTTACTTAACATTATCTTGGATAAAATAGCGAAAAAGAAAAGGGAAACAAACATGATACAAAGTGTCTAAATTTTACTTCCATATTGAAATCATAACCTTCAAAACATGCCCGCCATGCCCGTAACATAAGACACTATCGCAGTGTTTAATTAAAAATAGCAATTTTCCACAAAAATATTGTGGAAAACCACTATTTTTGTGGAAAATTGCTATTTTTAATTAATCATGATATTCCACCATATCACGCCTGAAACGTCTCTTTTTACTATCGCAGTGGTCATCAGGTTTTGCAAAAGAAAAACTAACTCCATTATACTCGCTTCAATTCTCCAAATCGAGATACCCATATCTCGATTTTGAGAATTGACAATGTCTCGGAGGAGGAAGATGAAGAAAAATGGGCAATTGAGTGTCGAAGATAAGCCTCAAATAAAGAAGTCACTACTCGAGTTATGTGTAGAGACACTGAGGGCTTAGTAGTCGAATGGAGGACGAGACTGGGGAGGTGAAATGGCAGAAATATTGAGAAGAGCAATAGGATGGGTAGGATTTCCCTTGATGAGGATGGTTACGGGGGTTCTGGAAGGGCCTGGTAGTTAAGGGAGGGGGAAGAGGAACTTCTCGGAGAAAAAATTAGGACGCAATGAGGGATGAAGACGGATTTGAGCGAGGTCGGGGGATGTCGGCGGAGGGAATCGCCTTTTCTCCTTCGAAGGACTTCGAATTAGGCAACGCTCCGTTGAGGGAGTTAGTTGGGTTGCCTACGGGAGAAGGCGAAACGATCCCAGTCCGTTGATTCCGAAAAGGCGAAGGGGAATAGGAAAATTTCGGCCCGTTTCCTGATCGCTCGCTTTCACGTCATGATAACCGTTAAAGACTCTCAAGCAAGTGAAAATGCGTCGGAATACCAATGTTATATGTCTAAACAGAAATGCATGGATTTTTTTCGATTTATATAGAAGCAACTTCTCTGCTCTTATTATGACTTATCCGTTTGCATTAACATGCGCACTCAAAAGATGCGGGAAAGAAATTTAAAGGAACATGGTAGGGGAAAATATACAATAAAAGCGGAGGATCATGCTACTCGAAATAGAGGACATCAAAATTCATATTTCCTGCCATAACATATTCTACAAATGTTTTCCATATATTCCCAAAGTGAATATTTTTTTATTTCTACCGAAAGCAGTACAGATATCTACTGTTACACTTTCCCCATCCTGTAAAAGATATAATACTCCATTTAACGATGGTGTTCTAAAAGAGCACGAGTAACAATGTTTACATGCGTTGAATTTTGTTTTGACTTTTCCCAACTTTCAACTGCCTATTATAATATTCACTCACTTTGCTACTGATATATTCATCCGTCTTAGCATTTCAAGTCAATCCAAAAATCCTCTTTAACTAAATTGAAAATACTCGAGGTCACAATCAGTCAACGTAGTACATTACAAAGCTTTATTTACGGATCTATTGAATGGCACACACGCTCTTATTGGTATCATATCCTGGTTCTATCCTCGGAGTGTTTTTCTTTGCAGGTATGTATTAGAAAGCATTTACCCAGCTCCTTATTTACAGGGTCTCATAAAAAATTAAAAAGTAAATCCGAATCAAAAACGAGCAATTAGAAAAACTCACTCAACTCATCAAGTAAAAAAGTGCAATATAATCCTTCATCTGCTTTCTCAACTGTTGAATGGCCAAAAAATATAAATAAGGGCATTGAAAAGTTAATGTTTTCACAATGACACCCCTCAATTATTTAACATCTTAATTATCCTACAAGTCAATGGCACTAAAGCTAATCCGATTCATCATCTCAAGACATTTTGACGTTAGCATGTAGGCAAAGATTAAAATAATTTATGGACCTCTTGAATCCAATGGAGTTCTGGCCACTATCCATTTATCCAAGCAAGTGGTGGACGAAATGCACTATTTTCAATAGAGCTAACCAATCCAATGGCCGTTAAAGAATTTTCACTGCACGGAAGGCAGATCTACCGCAGCAGAATCAACAGGACCCATTTGGGTATACGTTCTCTAAGCATTAAACTGCTCTATCATTTCAAAGCTCTTCACAAATGGCCCAGGATTTTAAGTATTTCTCCATTGGAGAGCATGGGCTAACAAAATAAGCATTATTCCACGTTGACTTGAATTAAGATTGCCAAAAATGTCCTCTTACTAGTCTGAAATCACCACGACACTTGCATGATGGGCGAACGGGAAAATGATTTGCGTATCTTATTATATTATAACACTTAATTTTTAATGGAATACTTTGGAGTTTTTGTGGCTCAAGTAATTAATATTTCTCTTGAGAGCTGAATGCAATACACTGAAATTGGTTTAGCTTGGAATTTCATGTTTTTGCGAGCGAGCGCTATCAGAATATTATGGATGGAATGAGAACTGCTTATCAAGCAGCTCGTGGCCAAGTTTATGCAGTGAATACGCAGATTAGGGTCAGCGGTACGGAGTTGACCGTTATAAAATCCTCACGATGCTTTAATACTTTTCCCACGTAGGAACGTGGTACATTACAGGCTCACGGTCAGAATGATCGATAGCTCTAGATGAAAACTTTTGAAAAGAACCTTTCTGTACCCTCCGGGAAGAATTCAGATTCATAAAGCAGCTCGCAATCACAAAAACATTCCCCCCGTAAACGATAACCACACAAACGCTCGAGATTTAGCAAATGCATACACGCAATGTGGAGAGCTGTGGAGCCAAGGAATACCTGTTCCCTCCGACGCATTTCCTCACGTGCAGCAGCCCTCAATATTACAAAACGGACGAGCATAGATGTATTTCCGGCGTTGAATGTTAATTCCACTAGAGGGAACGTCCGAAAGCAAAGTTCCCATAAAAAAATCCGCTCCGATACACGCGAAGGCTGCCTGACTGGCAAGGCGCAACAATGGCGACGCAGGAGGGCGAAAGAAAAATAAAGAGCACCACTAGATAGCCGGGGCAGAGTATATTTAATGAAAGAACAACGAAAAAGCAACCGAACTCGGCAAAACAAAATAAAAGCGATACGCCACCCGTTAATAAACACATCGACAGAGGTCTCCCTCCCTCTTTCTCTCTCTCTCCCTCTCTATCTCCCTCCCCGTCAATGCCTTTTCATTGCAACGCCGTTGGTACCCAAACGCGCGAGGGAATAATAGCCACATCGTAGCACTCGCACTGTACCGCGCCGTCAGAGCACGGAGGAATGGAAAAAAGGGCCTTTCATTACCAAACAGGAAACGCTACACACCCCTCCATCGTCAGCCCACCCCTTCGCCCCCGCTCCAGTTATATCCCTCTCTGGAAACCTCCACTCTTCCCTTCTCTCCCTTCTACACCCCGACACTCTCTCCCGGTCCCTTTTCCTCACCCCAACAACAACGACATCCCATTGGCCCTCTCCCCGCACCCCATCACATCCCGTACTCACTCCATCCGTCCGCCGACTCACCCCTTTTTACCTCGTAAGCTTTTATAATAATTTTCATTATTTTCGTCGCTCTTTTGTCAGCGAGACCCTAACGACAACAGCGACGGAGTACTCCCCGCCCCCCTTATCTCCTCCTCCCACCAGTGACGCGCCACGTTGCTCCGGTTGCAGGAAAAATCCCACACACACACACGCACACACACAAGTCCCCTCCCCAAACCCCTACAAAAAAAACCCACTCCCACCCGACCAATCCCTGAACCCCCACTCTCAACACACCCAATGCATCTCCTTCGACGATGGCGAATGCAAAACAAAACGACAGCGAAATCCGTTCTTGTTGCAACGAATGCACGAGGGAGGGTGAGTTTGGAGGGGAGAGTGAAAGAAGGATGCAGGGAGGTGACGGCACGGGAGATGGCGTGTTTGGGGTGGAAGTGAAAGGGGGAGCTGCGGGGCTGGGAAGGAAGGGAGTGAACCGACACCCCCAAACTCCCCATTCCGAACTACTGGAACCCCCCCCCCATCCATCGCGTTGTCACGGCCGAAGTGCGCGACTTTAGTTTCCGAGGGCATCCGCGAACCTCTCTCTCTCTCTCGCCCTTCCGGTGCCCCCCTCTACCGACCTCCCTCCCCCCACCCATCGGGACCGCAGATACTCTTGGGGGGACGCGCTCCTCAAAATCCAGCCTCACCCCCGCGACCAGCCCGCCAGCTCACCCACGTGACAAATCCCGTCCTCTCTTCCACCGAACACTCGCACACACACAAACACGTTTGCACGAGAGAGCGCGCGCCCCGCCTCGCTAATTCCTCCCTTTCCGCGTCCGATTGAACCTAATTGGACGGCTGCACCGCTCTCGTTGGGCATCGTTACGGGGAAGGGAGGGAGAGTGCGAGCGGGAAGGGGGAGAGTTAAGAGTGGGGAAGGCTAATCGGGTGGCGAAGCGGTTCAATCGCCGGGCGAAAAGGGCTAAAACTCCCGGCCGGGGAGAGAGACTTTTTCCTCGCGCCCACGAAATGGCACCCGATAATGTGACCCCTTCCCGTCAAAGACATCCAAGTTGTACCGGTCGTGGGGAAGGGGCGGGGGAGAAGAAATTATCCCCTTTATTATTTTTATGCCTCATTTTTAACAAACACGCGGTGAAACAAACGATAATGCACTCGCGCAAGCACGTGTAAACATGGGCCAATAATGGATTTAGCCACAAAGGCCCACACGCCAAAACATTGGTTCGAACAGACGGAAACTTCAAAGTTAAAAGATCCCCCATTAGCATATCAAACGCGAATGCCAAAGGTGGTGAATTTTGAGGGGAAAATAAGCGCGTGGAGAGGGGAGGGGGCGAGCGATAATGGGATGGGGCGACGCCGGCATAAGATGATAAGAGCTTATGAAAACGAAAACGCCAAGCAGATCACACGAAGCATGGTGTTTGACAGATAAACCACAGAAATGCGGAGATATATATCCATCACCCGTCGTCCTATATTCGTCAAAACAAAAACACAATTGCTGCATCAACTGTAATGAGTTCAACTAACTACGGGTATACCTCGACGGGACGTAAAGGCTTCTTTTGATCTCGAAGAATAATTACCGCAGACGCTAAAGACCTTAAAACTCATCCTATTGAGACCAAGTGTATTTCTAGCTGAAAAAACGAGGACGCTTCATACGTTATCATTCTACCTCCATCCGAAGTGGATTGCTCCAACGCACTCAAAGGGCGTTTGTACAATCTTGATAATTACAAGTGATATATTTTGAATGTGATTTATATGATCGTCGCACACATACGATAACAAATGCAGAAAATCGGCCTGTTAATGAGGTGCGATGTTATCATTTCCGTAATCAGTACAGAAGTAACTTACATCCGTAAATGATTGAATGAAAATGATATTTTCGTCAACCGCAGCATTACTCAAATTTCCGCCAAACTGTAGGAAATATTGAATCGAGATTTAAAATTCTCCGCTGCACCACAGATTCCGATATAGGAATCCCATTACCTGGCAACATAATATTCACACCCGATTGCCCAGGAGGTGACAGATGGAATCTCATTGACCTCCGGGATAGCTGGCATACTACATTCTAGGGTCTATGGTATCGAGTCAACTCAATATTTCTACTTAATTATAGTCCTCCAGATTTATTGCACATATGCCATTATTCCCCATCATTCAACGTTAGTTATCAATTGTAATAAATGAGATGCAAAATAAAACTTTTTAATTATTTCCCATTATCATTTGCTCATTTAAATTGTAAGGATGGTCTTCATAAACCTACACACGAATAATAATGTGAATTAAAGTTTATATTCTTGTGATAAGTAACACTTACATTGCAATTATCTCAAGGCATCGACGTATTAATACAACACAACGCATCGAAGGTAAATTCTGAGAAAAACCATGAAAATTAATACATGCTGCTCGATTTAGCCAATAGAACTAAGCAAAAAATAATAATAGCAGCTCTATAGTGAAAATTTACTCACACATACGAGCATATTATATAAGCAACTGCTAATAATCACCTTAAAATTCGGAATCTCGATAAAGAATCCGTCGGAAAAAGAAAGGTGAAAATAAGTTAAACCACTCGTCGCCTTACTGGCGAAAGAATAATACCTTATTAATATCGAGCGCAAGGTATTTCGCTGACGCTCATGATCTGACGAACGCGAACTCAAAACCAAACTCTATTGTTCCCCCAATAGTTAAGTGAAATGTTCACGCAGGGGGTTAAGGAAGGGAAGAAAAGAACGGAACGAGAGAAAGTAGCATGGCCATCATCATTCCAAGACGACGAATCATTCAAGAAAACTCACCATTTCGACTTTTTTCAGCAGACTTGATTGCGAAGCGGAAAACGGAGAGTCGAGGGAGGGGAAGAGAGCACGACAGAACGGAAGGAATCAAAAAATGAGCCAACGCCGCGGCAGAATGTGTAACGACAAAATAATCGCACCCCTCCCTTTCCTAAACCCTTCACCCTCCCACCTCCTTCCTGCAAGCCCACCCGGAACTCTCCCTACCCCTCCTTGACTTCCTCCCCGCAGACGTCCCTCCCTTTTAGCAGCCAAGGGGGAATGCTATTCACATTTTCCGCTGTTAATCCGTCCGCCCCCCTCCTCCCATCCCCCCTCCGTGCCCCTCTTCTTCCTTCAGCGGCTCGGCTCATTATGTCGGATTGATTAAGGGAAACTTCAATGCACGTATCCGCAGAGAGGAGGGTGGAGAGAGAGAAGACCGGGAGAGTGGTAGGAGGGAAGGCAGGAGGGAGAACGGGCCTCACGGCGCCGTAATGGATTTTTTTTAGATAAAAGAAGGGCGAACTGCGGCTGAGAAGTTTTGTGACGAAAAGAGGTCGGGGAGGGATACACACGAGAGGAGAAAAGAGGGAGGAGGGAGAGGCGGGTGGGCCGGTGGTGGGAGGCCATTGTGGGCGGGCGGGTTGGGAGGGAGAAGGGGTTTGTTTGTTGGGTGGGGGGGAGGGGAGAGGAGCAGGCGGGGGGAGGAAGGAAGGAGTATCGTAACTGTTATTAGCTGGAAAATAAACCGTGAAGTATGCCAGAGACTCGCCAATAAGCTTCCTTCACGACAACACAAAAGATTACGGGGATATTTATTATTTTTTTCTGCGGGTTTTTGAAAAATGAGGAAGGGATAGGAAGGAATGAGGGGAGTGGGGTGGGTGAATGGCTCGGGGATGGGATGAGGGTGACGGACGGGAAAGGGAGAAGAGGTAGTGGAAGGGGGTAGTAGGGAGGGTGTAGTAGGGAGGGTGTAGTAGGGAGAGTTTGAAAGAGGAGAGAAAGAGTGAGAAGGGAAAAATATTTTTAAAAAATCCCAGGGAGCAATTTTGAATGGACGACTTCCAAGGCTAATAGCCATCCAGACTTTCCCGTCTCATCCCCTACCGACGTGCGGGGTAGAAAATACCGCACCCGGAGGGTTGAAAAATTTTCTTTATGGAACCGTAAAAAAAAAATATATATATATATATAAGAGAAGGAGGATGGGTGGTTAGGGTGAGAGAGACGAAGAGAGAGAAAAGAGACCAAGATTCCCGTTTCTTGGCTTTCTTTTCGCTGTATCCATGATGGAAAGTTCTTCCTCCTCCTCAGCCTTGGGGAGGAAGGGATGAGGAGAGTTCTCATTTTCGGTCGGGACGTCGATCTTTCGGCTGACTTGCAAACAAGGCATCCGCCGCACCGTGTTGAGGGAGGGAGTGGTGCGCCATGGTTTCCCGAGGCGGAACACAAGGCAAGAGGGGGATCTTATGAACTGGAGATTCAGCCTCAAGAGCGGTAGGAGGGAGGGACTAGCGCATAGATTGAGGTGGCGAGTCTATTTGCGTAATACATTTACGAAATATTACATGCGGCCGAACCGTCATGAGATATCAATCACACTTCAGAGATCCCTTTCAAAAAACAACTTTTGATGCCCACTGGAAAATGCTAGCCCAGACCTCTGTATAAGCAAAAATATATTCCATGTTTCAGGTATGAGAGTTTGTTTCCACGCAAGTGAAAGAGTGCATGGTATAAATTCCGATTGGTTAGTAAGTTTTTAGCAGAAATGTGATCGAAAAAACTTTCCATTCAAACACAGCAAAAATACTAAATCTCCCAAATCAATAGCTTGTTAAGTTTTTCTGAAATCTTTATTCAATAAGAAATAACGAAGGCGTTGGTTTTTCCCCGCTTTCTCGTACGAAGAAATCGAAATATAATTAAAAAATATACTCTCGTTCGTAAGAGTAAGCGCGAAGTACTGAACTACACCAAAACATAAAATAAACCCTAAATATGAAAGGCAAAATAAAAATTTTCGATATCTGTTAAATAAACCTGCCAAAGATCCCAATGGAGAAACAATGATATATTGACTAGATCAATTAAATAATATTCGATTTTCCTGGTAAAAATTTCTTCAAACTTTTATATTGGACATGAAAGGATTACAAGTATGATTGGCTATGAGTGATAAATGAATTCAGTGCAGGACCACCCGAAAAATTGACATAAAAATTCCATTAGCGTTGAAAGAGATATCAGTTTTGCCGAAGACAAAGACTCAAAACCAAAATTCGTTTTTTCTAAATATTACCATGATGATTGTATGTTGATGGAAACAGAGCAAACGTTTGCTCATTAATTTGTCTATGAAGTAATTAGAATCACCCTCAAAAACCAATAAATCTTCCAAGAACTCGTGGGTTAAATGAAAATGAAAGAATGGAGAAACAAAAACAACTAGGATGAATTTTTTGACGTTCAAGTCAATAAGTCAAATTTCAAGAAAAAAGTCCAAAAGAAATCATCGCAGCGGGCACAAAAATCCCTTTTAAATACGTCTGCGACTCGGCTTTTTTATGGTCCTCGGTTTTTTACACCCCATAAAAATACGCGAGAGAGGAAAAAAAATCAATCACTTTTTTCGATGGAAACTTCATTCACCTTACCTTACCAATCCACGCAAAGACTCGCCTTTTATTAGAAATAAAGAATGACGAAGGCACACCCCTTCCACAAGATTTTAACGAGCTTGTTTCAGCCCTTTCTACCTCTTATCTGCCTCTCTCGCTTTAACTCCCTCTTACCTATTACTCACCTTTTTATGGCCTTTTATTCCTTCTCCCTCTCTTCTCTTCCTTTCCTCGAGCCGCACCATAGCCAAACCTTGCTTCCTCTCTTTCCTTACCTCCCTCTACAACAGTCTTTCGAATCCCAGTTCTCCCCATTTCCAATATTTCTTTGCCATTCTCCCCTGGCGTACCATTTTCGCACATCTTCTTTGGGCAGGCTTAACACTCAACTCTCCTTACTGTCAACGTACATGGGCCTCGCTTTGATCACAAAATAAAATATTCGTCCACTTCTTCGTAGCCATTCAGATGAATTAGGAGTCACTTTAGTCTTTCACCGAGAATGTTATACCCAGCATGCAAAGAGGTAGAGTTTTGCACAGAATGATGATTAAAGAGGATTAAGACTCTCTGCAGATCACGTTTTGGCTGAGAAAACATTCTAGATTCCGATTGAGCAAACAGAGCAAACACCACAAACTTTATGGGAAATTAAGTATCCTTTCACGAGCAACGACTAAGCTATGAAACGCCACTGAATTATCCTTAAATTGAAAGAAAGATTTTTATAAAAGATAAATATTACGAAACATGGCCCAAGTATTGACATAATAAGAATAGACCAGTAGTAATAAGAAGACTCATGCATCGGTATTTATCAGTTAATTTCAAGATTGAGTTTCCATCGGGGTTATTGCTACATGTTTCCCACGGGCCAGACAACGAGAGGTCAGATACCTGGGGTGGAAACCCGATTCCTTGAAGTCCTCAAGGTAACTAATAGAGTGCAATAGTCAATACTTAGTGCTGGGTTAACGCGACTGCAGGCATTTACTCAGTAAATAAACGCATTGCTGCGTATTATCAAGTCAGGAACGCGTCCGTTGTTCTTCTCACCATTTCCCGATTTAACGCAAAGTGGCTCGCGTCCTCAACCTTATCCGACCTTCGCACGTACATTTCCACATCCTATGCCTAGTATCATCTCTTGCCCCACTTAAACACTCTTGGAAGCCTACATCACTCCTCCGCCCGGCGAATGTATTTTCAAACCATTTTTCCGCAGCGAAATACCGCCAACTCCATCTCCTTAGCCACGCTGTCATTACCTCTCTCCTCCCATTACTAGTACCAAAAAGGGCCTCCGACGCCCCCTCCGCCGCTCGTTTGCCCGTCGCCCCTCTCCTCCAAATCCTGCCATGACTACTGAAATCCCCTCTCCCCGAAATCCAGCCCATCCCCCTCCGTCACCTCCCCACAACCTCGTTAGGCAACCATAGAGATCGGCGAGGGGGAGTAGGGACGCGGAGAATGGGGGTACGAGAGCCAGAAAAGACTTGCATCGAGATCTAATTTCTGCGAGATACAATAAAGATTAGAAGGAATGGGATCAAAAAGACGAGCACCGGTCTCCAGCGGATGCAGATTTTAAGCTCATTAACCCGCGAGCACGGATGCGTCTGGTCGTGTAAAACTAATGCAGCTAGACGCGGCTACTCCTTCCCACCCCACCCCCCTTAGATCAATCTAAATACAACGAAACGATCTAACCAATCATAGATTACTTCAGTTGAATGATAACTAACTACGAGATGGAGTAGAGGACAGCGAAATAAAAGTCAACCTTGATATACTCATATTCCACAGCTTCCAACGAAATATGTGGAATGATGATAAATTACCAGTAGTGCATTTAAGGCCAGGTAAGACGGGGGAACACATTTCATGAGCGAACAACTATTCTATTCATGGGTTTACAACTTTGAAAACTGTCAACATTCGGTGATGTTTTACGGTAAATACATTTAATGTTAAGTAAAATAGAAAACGTAAGGGATTCCAAAGATTGCTAAGGTACAGAAAACTTGATCATTGGTGGCATTTGCACTCAGAATATTGCATTTAAACGGCTACGAACAGTAACTTTAACACAGACAAATTTCATTTGGACCATGATTTGAAATTTATTCTAGTATTCCATCAATCGATAACGGCTCAGAAGGTAAATTCTATCTTCAACTATACCCCAACTCAGTCATATAATGATGCAACTGTTTCAGCATAATTCGTGGTATGTACGCCAAACAGAAAAGCATGTTCACGAAACCAGAACATTAGCCATTTTTCATTTTCTTTGGCTTAACGTAATCAATCTAGAGATATAGGCATTCATAAGCCAATAATCGAAGACCAAATATAGGACTTGCAGAAACTCATATCCAATTTGACAACTCTCCTCGTGTTATTTCCTCGCAGGAGAGTCAGCGAAATCCGCATAGGTCAAATGAAATCAGAGATTTCAAGAGTAGCATGCAAGAGAAACCAAGAATGGCATAAGCAAAATTATTACCATACGCTGGCAAGTTTAAAAGTAATAAACATGTATAAATACTAGAGGCCAGACGAAAGGTCACGACAAAATTCAAAAAGTAACTGAGAAGTTCGATGTCCTGATCACAGAATATACCTTTTATAGTATAAAAACCAGAAATATATAAGGAGCCCTAAGGTATATATTCATAATAGAGCATAGATACAATAAATTTTAATTCCATTTTAATACGAAAATCTGTAGAAAAAATATTGTATACGTGAATGCGTTTCAATATGAATATTAATGCCTCCTACGAGGTGAAGACTGAAGCAACCGAGTATACCACCATTTATGTTGATAAAATTCCATTGATAACACGCGAAAATAATGATTCCATAATCCCATGAACGATTATCTTGTAGCACTTCCCACATCTTATCTATGAAGATAGTATTTTCGGACGATTTTTATCCACGGGTCAGACGAAAATTTAAAGAAATATCTCGGGAGGGTACCACGCAACGTGGTCAAAAATCGGTAATGGTATAAAATGCATATCCTGAATATCCTCTTCTCGCTTTGCTGAACTTCTGATCCCAGTCTTTTTTTGCCAGACGAGTTTCCCTTAGAAAACAGGAGGGAAGGGTCGGCAGCAATTACAAGGCCAGCTCGCAGGAACGGCCATCCTTTTCTGCAGACGACTGCTCAACTGCTCTTGGATTGGTCGCAAAAATAAATAATAAAAAATCCAAGCAAAGAGCCTGGACGAAGGAGGAGGAAAAAAAATGAAGCATGAAAATGAAACCACGGCCTGCTCTCCTCGGGTAAAGGAACACGCTCTTTTGATCCCAAGTACGTGTCCAAGGAAAGGTTGACCCCTAATGGGAGGAGGATGGAGAGCGGGGGAAGGGCTAAGCGTGGCGAGGGAGAAACGGGAATGAAGGAAAACAAAAGATGAAGATGAAAACCATAAAGGGACGGAGAATTTTATGAAATGGTCACAGATTCGCGAACATTCAGGAGTTAAGGCAGAAAAATAAATGATTTACGGACAGAGACGAAGAGAGGCAAAGGAAGAAAAAGACGTCGACGCATAAATATATAATAAAGTAAAATATAACAACAATAATTACCAGCCCTGGTATAAAAAAAACAAAATAAACTGAGGACCAAGTATATTTACTCGGTTCATCTTACGTATTTAACGGGGCGAGATTGAGACTGTGTAGTCTTCGTCCACCTAACCCCTTTACATCACACTGAAGAAAATTACGAACACCCATGCCCTAGGTGGATGAATGCCCATCCACGCGGGAATCGAACCCGCGACTACTGAGTTGGAGAGAACGCTACCCCACCGCCACCGGGACCAAAGTACATATAGATAAATGTTAATACGGCTGGGAGAGAATAGATGAAAATATTTCTTTTCTAACTATACTGAAGTTAACTCTCTATCGCGAGATATACGAGAACAAAAAAATAAACTTTTACTTTGCTACCAACTAATTTACTTTGAAATTGATTATTTTCATGAGCAAGATATTTAGCTGATTTACTGCATAATGAAGACTCAATACCTAAGTTGTGCGTAAGCTTGAGTTTCGGGTATTTGCTTGGCGAAACGTTCCAGTCATAACCCAAGGAAAACAACTCTATGCGAGAAACACAAAAGAGGTTCATGAAATAAAAGCTGTACCGAGCAGATGGAGTTCAGACTCGTCGGGGGTTATAGTTTCAATCGGTTTCTAGTTTGCTATTGGATTATCCCTTTTAAGTTTGGTACTAATGCACCAAACCGAAAAGGGTTAACTGTCAAAATCGAATGATGTAAAATTTTAACGATAACGGGGATTTTGGGGACAATCGCATCGTCACGAAAAGTACTCACGAAGACACGATCGAAGAGGCATACAAGAAACTGGTGGAAGGGAGAATTGTCTCCCAAGACTGTTTCCATTTTCGCCCAAGTCTACGGTAGTGGAGTACACAAACGTACTACGCACGGCCAAGGAGGAAACATTCCGAGATTGGGGATAAAAATATGTCAGAAAAGGAAAAGTATATCCATTGCGCACGCATCTTCGCGACGGCCTTCAGCCGAAAGAAAGATGCACACTCCTTTTGTGAGAGCACCAAGACGGCATCAGACTCGAATCATTAGTGTTAGGAGGGGCGCACGTTATGAAGACGAAGCTGGCGCACTGCTCTGTCTTCTCTGTCGTGCCCGGGGCGCAACGACGGCGATGGTCTCAAAAGAAAAGGGAAAAGGGCGGAGAAGGGTAGTCGGGTGGGAGGGTGGATGCCTCGGTCTGCTCAGACGAGGTGAAGGGGGTTGCAATAGACGGAGGAAGTAAAGGTGGGGAGGGAATGACGATGCCAGGGTATTGTTTTAAAGGGTAAGGAGGAAAGATGGAGAATGGCAGAGTTAAAATTATTAATGAGGAGGGACGGAGGAGGGAAGAAAGGGGATGGAGCGGGAAGGGTATAGAAAGGAGGAGGTGTGACGGGCACGGCAGGGGAATTTAAGTGTGGAGGGGAGAGGGGGTAGTGCGCTGGAGATAAGACGTTGGTCTTGATCTTTTCGGATGCTAGCACAAGGGAGCTTAGGCGGCACTTTTTGTTTTCTCTCAAGATATACACATTGCCCTGGAATTGTCAGCTAAAGGCTGTAGCATGGGTTTCGTGGAAATTAGCATGAAATAAAATGATCAGAAATACCGAACCTCAAGTAATTCAGAGAATAAAAAATGAAATTAGGACGCAAACTATCGAAAATATTAGTTCTACAAGGAAAATAAAATAAATTATAATGATATCCTTTTGATTCACGAGATCAGGTTGTAATTGTTTCAATGCCTACTAAAGCTGTGGTTTTGAGAAAAGAGAGCATAAACGTTCAATTTAGTATGCAATGCAGACCAAATTCCACCTACCGTTGATCATTGAGTACATCAGTTTAAGCCAATCTTACGAAATTTTGGGAATGGAATTATTCTTTCTATGAAGCAATTAAATTCGAATAACCGATGCATGGAAGCTGAAGATAAATTCGCGGTTAAAAGTGACACGTTGAGAGACGAGACATGTGAATATTTAAAAATACAATGAAAGGTCTAAATTTAAAAAAATTAACGGTTTATCAAATACGTGCAACCGTATTGAAGTCAATTATGTGAATGCATATATTACTAATGAACAAATAATGTGGACGGTTGTCATAAAGGTATTTTATACAATCGAAAGTTAAACCTAATTTCGAAAAAAACGGACTAGTTCCTCTTAGCAGCGAGGAGAGCCAAACGGATTATTCAAACCCAGTTTTCTGCTTCGGGAATAGTTCAACATCGAAAAATTTAGCCCAGGTTGCTTCTCGAGCGTTCGCAAAATTAACAATGCATGAGAACCAAAAGGTTCCTTCCAAAATATGCGTTTTGATATTCGCATTGGTGATCTATCATTAAATTCTGACATTTCACACTTTTCATATTATTTTTGAAGAGCATAATAATCTATGATCCGCCCTCCTATTTAACTTTGATACAAACACTCCCTCATACCATTCCCAAAAGACCATTTTTCACCTCAAGAGACCAATTTCACACGCCTCATGACAAGTATCTGCGAATGCTTGAATGTTATCAGAGTGCCTTCGACAGGATACTTTGCTACGGACCAAGAAAAAGCAGGCTTATTTCAAAAAGCATTGTTCCATAATCTAATAATATACTTTAAATAATAAACCATTAGGTTAAACAGGAGTACTTACTCGTCCATCCGCATTTTCAGTTGATAAGTAACTGAATCTGTTTCGCAAGTGATGATCAAAGTAAGGCAAGGCCTACTAACGCAATAGATCCAGATTCGAGTCCACTAGTTGAGTTTTAGATAAACTCTAAGGATTAGATCTCCGTGCAACTCCGTGCCGAACGAAGGCTAATTGGTATCCTACCGGCCACTAGGTATTATCCTTCTGGTAAGAAAAGTAGCGGAATTTCACAATAAGAGATGTATATTTCTTCGTTCAAATAAACTTCAAATCCAGCTCAAGATGGCCGTAGAGTATCTGAAGTACGCGTTAAGTATTTCATTTGTTGATATCGAATTCAATAAACATGAAAAATTTTAAATACATTAATAGGATAGTGAATAATTAATAGGGTTATTTTAGGTCCAATTAACACAATTATTAATTTATTTAATAATATTAATAAATATTATTCCTGCAATACTTTCCGGGTGTATATATTGACAGTTTCAAGCTCTTACAGATCCAGATAGTACAATATATCATTGAAGAATGAACTTATGGAATGAACCTACCAGACCAATCTGATTTTCTTAAAAAGAAGTGAGCACTAATAACAATAGAAGATCGAGTTTCTGTTGAGCTGTAATAAATACAACAGCTCATTGCGTTAACATTTTAAGCCCCAAAAATTTCGTTTCCAAAAGTTTATTATGAAATTTAAACTTTTTCATGCTAATCGTTTTACAATCATTTAAGATTAACATTTTTTCCAAGCTAACTCCTTGATTACGAACTGTTGTACACAAACACACCTTATAATGAATTATATACATTTCAAATCCAGTTTCAGAGTGATTTTTTGAATATTAACAATTAAAAACAATGAGCCAATTGAACTTTTATCTACTTGGCCAGTTCGTCATTGTTTCTCAGAACTTTGAATTCTGAACTCAGATAATATTGAAATTGTGTAAGTTGTGGAAGCAAAGTTTCGTAGAAAACCGTCAAAATAGTATCGGAATGAATTTTAAAAGCTAATTAGTATTACCTTAGCAGCGGAAAATAGGGCAAATGACAGAAACACGATATCCACTGACTATGCGATAGCATGAACATACACACATGTGCCAATATTCATAAGCTATTCGGTACCTTGAACAAAATGGAACATTACTTTTCGGGGGTCTCGGGATTACTTCCGCATCCCCTTGACTTAACGGATGGCCGAGCTAAAGGATGCAGGGATCCTGAGACTCACCGCTCACGTCTGCCCCTGACAAGACCGCTGCTCTTCCTTCCCTTGATCCATCATCCCCGGACGGTCGAAACTTGCTGGGTTTGTTAGCAATGCGATTTAATGATTACAATCATAAAAATGATTATTTCGCTTTAATTAAAACAGCAAAGCAGTCAGGAAAGCAGCGAAGAAGACGGGAGAACAAACCGAGCGAGGAGAAAAAAAATGGGATGCGATGGGTAGAGAGAGGGAGGGGGTGCGGAGGAAGGAAGATTGCGGGATTTTTGTGTGAGGAAGATGGGGGACGGGACGGGAGATAAAACGACAAAATGAGCCGGGGACAAATTTCGAAAGGTGGAACGAAAGAGAGGGGGAAAGAGAAAGAGAGAGAGAGGAAATGGAAAGGAGGCGGATGAGGTTGAAAGCGAAGAGGAAATGGGAGAGGGGAGGGAAGAAATAACGGGAGAGAACGCGTGAGGGGAGAGGAAGATTTCTTGCGGAGTTTTCGGGGTGTTGGTACCGGGAGGGAACGAGGGGAGCCGGGAGCTGGTTGGGACGGGGTCTCCATGGAAACGCAATGCTCCCGCTCCAATGGCAGAAGAGCGAGGCGGGGTGTCCCACCCCTCGCGACGTACGCGTATGGGAGATGGGAGAGAAGCAGAGAGGGAGAGAAAATGGGAGAGAAAGGAGGGACGAAAGAAGCACGGAGTGGTTGGAGTGCGGAAGCCACCAAGCCGAAACTCCAAATGGGAGAACTAATATGATGAACCTAAAAGAGGTGGCCAATGTAATCTATTATGCCAACGATTTAAAAGCATTTATTTCAGCTACTCCTACATGGTGCCTTTCAAGCCACCGACAAGGTGTATGGCAGGTGCTGCATCCGTACCAGGGCCGCAAAAATCGAAAATGAGGGATCCTATTCCAAACATGAAAACACTATGATTAGCAAAATATTTCCCATCATATAATGCAAGGAAAGACTAGAAATATCGAATTCGTAGAGAAGAGATCATCAAAAATGTTGGAAAATCAAGAGAGTAAAAAATAAACATGCAATCCCTTTAATATTTTTAATGCTTTAAGGAAATAAAAAATTCTGAGATTGAAATGAAATAAAAAAGGTAACAAAAATGATAGAAGAGGGAGGAGAAAATAGATGACAATGGAGAGACAAGTTTCTCAACTCAACGGGAAAATTGAACAAAATACTGAATCCAAGAGCCAAATGGGTAATCACTTCTTAATGCGGCTTACGCCAGTTTCCGTATGTTTCGCTGCAAATTTGTGATTTGGGCTCTTCATGTATTTCCACACGCAAAATATTATAAAATTTTTACACTTTTTCAAGAGCACACTGCAGATTTCCAAGCCCTATTCATGTGCTCTAAAAGCATACTAAAATAACATTCACACGCTCGGGCTCGCACGCACCCGGAATTTCTCTCAGATAAGTAGCTCAGCCATAAATATGTCTCAAATTTATATGTGAGCGGTATTTCGAAGGGTAATCATGAAATGAGAGAATTTCACTGTCTATGCGCTCCTCGGCAGGAAGATACGAGGACAGAGGGTGATAATATACGTTTATTTTAAAGAAACGCTACGTTTGTCGTTGCTGTACTGAATCCTCTCGAGTTTGAAAAATATTCAGTCAATGACGAATTCAGATGTTCAGTGTATGAGTTGATTTAGTGTCTTGGTATGAGCAGCTTAACAGTTCTCGCATGGCTACTTCGGAAAAGGCTGGCTCCTTTTGAGATATGAACAAGTATAATCGTGGGAGAACACCAATAATGCGTGATGAATGCAAAGGGAAACGAGCGTTTAGGCTTGCCGATTGAATTTCCTCCATTCGGACGGCCTTCTATAGAGAGATACGGCTACCGTCCGTTCTTTTCGGTTCCATTATTGTTTTTACACCCATCCCAATGGTAAGAAACCAAGCAACCTCATTCACGTCGACGAAAAGTGATAGTCTGTCAAAAAAGAGAGAGAGAAGCGTAATAAAAAAGCCGTACACAGGATCGACTTCACGCGATCGACAGCAATTTTTTTTTTTAACTTTCCGCATTAACCGAACGACTAAGCTGAGAGCGCCACCGTTAATCCCATTTGGGCGCATTTGGGGACGACTGCGATGTAGCCTAGCGGATGGAAGGAGAACTAACAGCGAGGGAGGATCGAATTTTTCCCTCCCGCCACCGAACCTTGCGGGATTGACTACTTTGCAAGCCCCGAGCCGATCGTGGGACTCGTTCAAGAGACTTTTTTTCCTGGAATTACGGATGATGGAAGGGGAACTGACAACCGTCTGACGGTGGGATTCCGAGAAACCTTACGACGACAGCGCTCCATAGGAAGGGACGGTCGGGGACGAAAACAGCGAGCACGCTAAGCCCGTTCGCCTGGAGCAAAACGAGACCGGACAAAAGACAAACGATTTTGAAAGACATCCGCCTACTACATCCAACCACCCTTTTCGGCGGGCAGGCTTCTGTTTCGGAATATCGGGGCGGTAGTAGGTGTATACGTAACGAGGGAGCCGGAGCGAAGCCATCTATGGGGCCATTTTTACCATCTTTTAACTCATTTTTTTTCCTAAATATGCAGAGCGCACTTTGCGCCTAAGTTTCCGGAATAAACCGAGGCGACGGAAGCTTGCGAAATTCGTGCGTAAAGGGTCAATGACTGCAAAAATGTTGTCCTAACCATAGGAAACCCAACTCCCCGCAGTCTTTACTAGCAGTTGCCGCGACGTAATTAGGGAATGCACAGTCACTGCTGACTGAAATCTGACCAATATCATTGAATGAGGCCTCTGAAATCTTTGATAAATACTCAGAGGGCATTCTTTCTCTTAAGGCACTTTGCAAGATAAACGTTTCAAGTCTCACACCCATCCACCTTCATCCATCCCTTCTCTCTCCTCTATCACAGTCTTCAACATACCACCGAAAATCAAGATGCTCTGCATCAACTTTTCCAGACTCCTTTCGATTTTTCTCATTAATCTCCCCCTTCGCCATGTTTATCATGTCCTCATTTATTTTTATTTCTGTCCATTTCACCCATTGCACCCAAATTTCAAAATAAAGGTCAGACACAAGAGAGTATGATATAGTCCAAGTTAAAGGAAAATCTGTTATTGGCTCCGATAGATGTACAAACATAATTCATGTACGAAAAAATAACATGGTTTTAAATTGATGCGAACTACAAGAGCAAAGTTGGTATAGCACCATTTCTCTCTGGAAAAGCATAATCTAAGGAGATCAAGTTGACAACAAATTAAAAACCTTAAAAAACCCGTAGTCTTTACACCATATATTTCTTCTGATCCCGGCATACAGACAGAATTCCGGCATACGGACATACATTTACATATAGGCCGATTCGTTTTGAAAAATTATAGTCATAATCTTATACCCTTATGTCCTTTCGATCAACTCACACAGAATTTAAAAAAATTATTTTCCAGCAGTCAGGAATTTATCCCACTAGGTGTGGCTCTATTGGAATGGTTCCCCCATTCGGAACTCCGCGAAACATTTCAACTTCGCAGAATAGTAGATAAGCGATCTCAGCGCCTCGTCGGGATCCGGGTGGACTACTGACGAAGACGACCCCCACGTCATCTCCACCCTCTCGCCCTCCACCCGCTTCAACCAGCCACACCTACCCCACCCCATTTGAACTCGGCGATGGTGATGACGGGGTGACGGCAAAGGGAAGGGGTGAAGAAGAACGCAGGGAGGGGAAGAGGGGAAACGCGGGGGGAAATGGAGTCCTTCCCTCCCTTTGTTTTAATCTTCGTCCAAGCCCTTCCCCTCCGCCCCTCCCCCAGCCACACTCCATCGTCCGCCTCCGAACCTTTTTTCCCACCCCCTCCCCCCCGCATGCCCTCCCACACTCATTCCGCACACCTCCCCCGAAGAGTGCCCCAAATTCGTTCCAAACTCCATCCGAAATATAGTGCTCCTCCTTCCCGGGCGCCGCACAACCCCCCCCCCCCCCGCTTGCCCATACCGCCTCCCCTTCAACCTCCGAAACCCATCCCCTTCACTCCCATACAGTCTCCGTCGTTTACACAAACCTTTATGTATTTTTAGTGAAGCGAAAATTTCCTCCTGCCTTGGGATTCGCCGAGGATTTTCTCCAACCCACCCCACCAAGCACCTCCCAAAAACCCCTCCCCCCCGCTCATCTTTAACCTCCACCCTACGCGCACGGCCTTCCCCACTTCCCACGGAAAATAAAACCTCTCTCTCATCCTCCAGTATTTTCCTTCCACTCTTTACCTTCTCCCTCCACCCTCCTTTCCTCATCCCTATGAATTTAACAACTACTGCCTCTTCCTTCGGGCACTGCCGAGCCATCCACTAAGTCAAGTCGCTGCCTTTAAAGACTGCTTCCTCGACACAATTCTTGTAATGCCATCAAATCGGGAAGCGTTCCTCGTCCTCCCTTGCTCCCTCTCTAGAGAGAGAGAGAAATATCCTGGCGACGCCGCGTGGTAATGGAAATAATATTTTCGAATAAAAAAAGTGAAACGAACACGAAACGTTTTCAATAAGAGAAATTGAGGGGGAGCCCTGGGCAGGAAAGGCGGGGATGGGGATAGCGAAGGAATGTCGGGAATTTATTTTTCTCGCCATTTTGGATTCATAGGAGGTGGAGTGGAAAGATATCTTCTTTCGGAACGAATGTTGGAATAAGATGAACTCCCACTCCCGACTCTCACGACGCAAGATTAATCCGTATTCACATTCATAATATGGGCAAGTAAATATATTCATATCTGCCGAGGGGAACGCACTCTCCAACGAGGCAGCAAAATGCGGAACACGACCCGCGATATTCCAACTCCCAACCCCTCTCCTCCCTCCACCCCCCCTAGGGATGACCGACCCATTATTATTAATTTTTCTGCTCCCTCCGCCACTCTCACGACGACAATCTACTTTCATTGTGTACCCCTAAAGGACTTACGTTCATGATAACCTGAAAAAACCATAAAATAAGATAAGCACCGCACCTCGTGATATTCCATAAGTTTCTACACCTATTCACACTCTCATGATAAAGACATCATACTCGTAGATTTCGAAGCTGATGTACATTAAAATCGCTCCATACACAGAATTTTTATCTGTTAAGGATTAAAACCATTATACAAGTTCTCACTGCATGAAATAAGCAAGCGAGACAAGGTGGAAATATACGGTGAAAAACTAAGGCGATAAAAAACTCAGAGCTTGGTCGGGTTTGAAATAAAATTCAACTTGATGAAATAAAATTGAAGGATTTTCGGAAGAAATTTCTATGCTACTTGACGTTAACTGGGAGGTTGTCTAAACCTCAACCCGACCACAGCTTCTCGTGTTCGGGAACAGTATAACTGTCAATCCGTTGCCGTAAGAATATCTGAAGAAAGTTATAACTGAGAAAAATAGGGAGAAGTCAATAAAATGCAGTATAGGTAACCGGCCATAAAATTTAGGTGGGACTTGCATAACTGAAAAAATAATTCAAAATCCAATCACATTATAAGGCTAGTTGAGAAAGATTACTCTAATATTAAGAAGTGATAGCACCCATCGGTAAAAATTGAAAGAGGCAATGGTACTAATTGCACAAGTGCTATTACCATTCCATCAACATCTGGCAAACTTCAAAAGAAAAAGAATTAGCTATCAATAAAGTTGATGACAAATTATAAAAAATATTAATCAAGAGTATGTCCATCGGTATAGGTAGGTTTCAAATGGATTCATGATCTAAGGAATTCACCTAAAACCCACCTCATCCTACTCTAAATATATACTCCAACACATTGGGCTCTTTGAAAACCACCACGGCTGTAAGAACCACGAACGGCTATGATATGTGGACAACACCTACGCGAGTATGATTTCTTGGGGTTGTGGAGACAACAAGAGTGCTAATTTAAATGATTGTAGACATATTAGATACAGCAAAAGGGAAGAGACCTTTTTAGATGAGGAAAGCACGAAAGGAGCCAGGTGGATGTCCAAAAAAATTTACATTTTCCTTATAATAAAGACTATCCTTATAAAGCACGATAATTAATATTAAGACATCACGGAATAATGGTGTAATATAAAAAGTAACGAGTGTCGATGATACTTGCCACTAATACACGCGATAGTGGAAATATGGATGCCAACTACTCCTCATGTTGTGATAAAAACTATAATATTAAAAAAACGTCATCTGGATAAAAATATGCTTAAAAGATTTAATGTTGATTAAGTCTCGTTTCAGCACTGTTCATTCCAGTTCATTGCTACAGGATCCTACAGAGAAACACGACATAAAATATAGACATGTGCTTACGAGTACATAATAGAGACAGGAAGTGTAAAATATGGCGGCGGAGGAAAATCTTAACTCGATAATTAGGAATGAAAATGGATGTGCCAAAAAAACCTGCGAATCTAGGAAAACATCAGTTTATGCAGATTTCAGGAGATGGTGCTACGCAAACATAAATTGCCACCAAGTAACGAGGGATTCCACAGAAAGCTTATGATGATTAAGAGCCTGTGTCGGCATTACAAAGCCAGAATATTTCTACGCCAATTGAGAAAATCGAAGAACATTGACCAAACATTGATATATAACAGTTGAGTATCTGATTGTAGACTTAAATGGGGTTTCATTAATAGACTTTGTTTATTTAAAACATAGGACTTTTTGGACTTCGAAGGTAAAATTATGACAATTTTCCACAAAATTTCTAAAGAGACAATAAATTTTATGATATTGAACCTTATCGAACCTTATGCAACATTTATTTATGACATCAAATGATCTAGCCAATGAGATACAATTAGACACTTTCGCAGGCTCTGGGCAAATAAATTAAATGCACTTATTTACGCGATAAAAATTAAAGGAAAGCATTATTAGGTTATTCAAAGTTCAAAAACAGCAGTCGTTGGTGAAGTACCTTTCTATATCAGCATAAATATCCCGTGAGCCCCTAAAAAGGTGAGTGGCACGGGGTTCTTTAATATCAGTCATTTAAAAGGTTCCATTTTCTCCATGAGCCTTACCCAGTTTTCTTGTGAACCTTTATTGCAGCTTGCGGAGCAAGACAAGTACCATGGTATGCTATGGAGAGAATCCAGAAAAAGAAAGGAGAGAAAACGAGAGATGGAAACGGGGATGTGTGTGGATAATCACAGGGATTAGAAGGAAGGCCGAGGAAGGATGCTATAAGACTAAAGAGAAGGGGGCGAGGGTGCCCTGACAGGAAGGAAGGGCCATGGCCTTCACTACCCACCCCTCCCACGTTGAAAGTTCACCAATGGAAAATTCATTTCATCTAGAAGTCTGGGGGAAGGGGAGGGGGCCGAAGAGATGGATAGTTGGTGGGGGAGAGGGAGGAGAATGGAGGGCATTGTGGGGTGAGATGAGGGAGCGGTGGGCAGAGGAGGGGGCGGGGCAGGGAAGAATAGAAGGGAAACGGACCTAAAGGGCCTGAAAAGCAAATGCGATGGGGTACGGAGAGAGGGCTGGGACGGAGGGGAGGGAAATCCGGAGAGAATGGGTTTTCGGTGTGCGCGGAAGGGCGGGAGAAGGCAAAGAAGGGAGTGAGGGTGAGGGGACGGCAAGGTTACGTCTGCGCAAGGAGAGGGAGAGCATAAGTGATTAAAAGGCGGCTGTGGAAGGGGCGGGGGAGGGGAAGGGAGGCGTTATTAAGAGAGTGAGAAGAACGTAAAAATACGAGGCGGAAGCGGGGGTGTAGTGGGAGTAGGACTACAGGGGGAGTCTGGTGAGGGGGAAGGACGGGAAAATATGGTGATTCCATCGCAGGCGGAGGCAGATATTTCGGAAGAATGGGGTACGCAATGAAAATATGAAGGGTTACTCTAGGCAAAATAAATATTTGTATTTTTTTTACAAATAAACTTCGACTGATATTTCGACCGGGATCGTTGTGCAAGTAAGGCCAGACTACAATGTTTAACGACTACCAGGCTAAACTAACGTTAATGGCTACCTGGCTTAATGTTTAAGCTGAACTTTTCGAGGTGTAATTCTAAAATAAAAATTGATTCGCAACTCATGCAATTACTTTCAGGAATGTACTCTAGCATAGAGAAGTTAAGAAATCAAGTGAGGCAGCCTCACTTGGGGAAAAATTTGGTAATGGACAAGTCATAACCCAACCTCATCGTACAGGGCGTCCTTAAAAGAAAATAATTTTGGACAATGTTCCTTTTAATACTTGCTCGTTCAGTTCTACGATGAACTAAACTCATTGAGTATTAAAACAATATTCTACCAAAATTAAAGAAATTTAGCGTGCATTTCAGATATTAATTCCCACATAGCAACTTCTCCTGTTATTCTACGAGAAGCAAGAGCAGATTTTCCATTTAATTCTTCGATTTAATGATTCAAATCGTTTTGTGAAGCAGGAAGAGTACTAGAAATGGGATGAATTTTCCATGGTGAACTTTCAACGGGGAAGGGGTGGGTAGTGAAGGCCATGACTCTTCCATCCTGCCAGGGACCCCTTGCTCCCTTCCCTTTAGTCTTATAGCATCCTTCATTGGCCTTCCTTCTAATCCCTGTGATTATCCATATACAACTCCATTTCCATCTCTCATTTTCTCTACCTTATTTTTCTGCATTCTCTCCATGGCAAAATATTTATCTTAGCACGCAAGCTACAATAAAAATTCACAAGAAAACTAGGTTACGCTTACGGAGAAAATAGAAAGTTTTAAATTATTGATATTAAAAAACCCCTAGCCACGCATGATGGATCGCGGGGTATATCTGTTGGTATAGACCACCAACAATGAGATTGAGTAGCCAAGATTTATATGAAACATGTCCGATTTAAAGCATGAAACTGTAAACCTTTCGAAGAACTCCAATCGTTTATGTAGCATTATCACTATCAAACCGAAATTTAAAAGTCCTAAATACAGCAGTATTACTGATACCTAAGGAAAGAAAAGAGAAGTTATCTAGTAATATTTTCATGACTTTAAGAAGCTATATTTTTCGATAATGCAGTCGCAATTTTGAGTGAATAGCAAACAAGTCAGCCTCATTCAAAATTGGCTCTTAGAACGTTCAACATTTGACATAACGTACGATACCAAAAGAAATGTAATTGGGGAAACGATTTCCTTTTTATCGAATGATCCTACATGACAAATAATTTTGGAATAGTTTCCGTTAGTAAATCGTACGATTTAATCGCAATCAGCGAATTTCATACTCCAAAAAATGGTATGAATGGCGTAATTTCTAGCAAGAAACTTAGCTAGGTAATTAGCCAAATCTTACCAGCCAGCTTGCTACAATAGGTCAAATTAGTGAAGAAAGAGGCCTGAGTGATTGAAAGTCAAATAGAACGAGCAGAGACCTTTATAGAACAGCATCGCCCGTTGATGTCGTCTGCCGCCGCCTTCCAGTTGCCGCATTGCCAACATCAAACCGATTAATCTATCGACGAGAAAAAAAAATTTGGATGCCGATATTCCCATTAAACGCTAAAATACGACCATTAAAGGAGCGAAAACGTCGGGAAAAGGAGAGAAAAGGAGGGTAATTTTGGCCGTCCAACGGCCCGCATTGCAACCAATCAGATCATCCAGCCCGAAACTGTTTTCGCGGGCGCCTCGATAAGTATCGCCAAGCCGTCGAACAACACCCCACGGCAGCGTTAACCCCGCCTACGGGCCCAAGCCGCTGTGGGGCGTATAACAGCCACGGCTGAGAAATCCGCGCTTTCGTGACTGTGGCAATAAATTTCATCGGCTCCCAGACCCTGGGGCACCCATCCCCCCACCTCACCGCCGCCCACCTCGGCGGGGACAAAATAAAATCCCATCCACGGATCGCAAAGCCGCTGGTCTCCCCGCCCGTCAAAAATTCAAATTTCCTCCCACACCGGTTGTGACCATTCCCTCCCGCATCCACCATCCCCCTTCCTCGCGATTCGCCCTGGAACAAATATGGGAAAGGGCTTATCAAAACATTTGACACGTTTGCCGAGTTTACGAGGGCGGTAAACGCGCGTGCGCTTATTCCACGTCCGAGATACCAATCCATTAAACGTGGATACCAAAGGGAGGGCGATATGAACACTCGAGGGCAAGGAAAAAACGAACGGCTTGAGTGTTTACCCCGAATAAAAAAAAGACATGGAATAGGAGATTGAGATAGAGCCCGAGACGGTCACGCGTCACCCTCTCACCAAGAAAGGTGCGAGGTGAAATTGAGATTTCGTCGCTTGTGCGCGTGTAAGGTTACCGCTTTAAAAGACTTTTTGCACGAGCAATTGAGCCCTTGTCTTAATCCGGAGGCACCGCTGGAAACGCAGTGATAAGTTTTAATTAAGAAAAAAAAGGAAGATTTAAGAAAAGTCAATTGTAGGCACAGAGCCCGAACACGGATGCCACCAGAAGACCTTCTCTACCATATATATATATATATATATATATATATATATATATATATATATATATATATATATATATATATATATATATATATATACCACTTTCCACTATATATATATATATACCACTTTCCACTATATATATATATATAGTGGAAAGATCCGGTGTTCGAGTCCCGGTCAAGGAAATATTTTTACTCTTATGATCCGTTCGATTCCGCCTTCCCTACCTCTATTGCTCGTCCTTTATTTGTGTTCCTATCCCTTTTCCTTATATCTGTTTCTATATAAATGAGTATATATATGTATATATATATATATATATATATATATATATATATATATATATATATATATATATATATATAGATGATATAGAAACACTCAAACGAGCAGTATAATATTTGGACGACACAATAGAACACATAAAATACTAGAAGAAGGCCTCGGAGAAGGTCAAAAGCTCAAACAATCTACAATGTGAGTGTTCTTTTAAGTGTTATCGTGTGTGTGTATATATATATATATATATATATATATATATATATATATATATATATACTACCTTGATCAAAAATTTCCCGGAATTTATTCAGAAAATTAAAAATACAAGTTTATTCATCTAAATCTATATTGTCCCCTTCAAAGTAATCCCCATCGACTGCAACACACTTATGCCAGCGCTTGATCCAATCCTCGAAACATTTTTTATATTCGGTTTTCGGTATGTCCATCAGTGCTTCCTGCGATTTTTCCATTACTTCCTCTCGGCTGCTAAAACGCGTTCCCCGTAATGGTTTTTTAACTCGATTGAACAGAAAGAAGTCACAGGGAGCCAAATCAGGTGAATTCGGTGGCTGTTGGATGGTATTTGTTGCATTTTTCGTCAAAAAATTACGAATAATGATAGCACTGTGCGACGGTGCGTTATCATGGTGCAAAATCCACGAGTTTTCTGCCCACATTTCTGGTCTCTTTCGGCGAATTGCTTCACGCAAACGTCTCATAACGCCCAAATAATACTCTTTGTTTACTGTCTGGCCTTCTGGCAAAAATTCATGATGCACTACACCGTTGTAATCCATGAAAACCGTCAGCATTGCCTTCTTTTTTGACTGAAAACGACGTGGTTTTTTTGGTCTCGGCTCATTTGGTGAACGCCATTCACTTGCCTGATGTCTGGATTGCGTGTCGTACTCATAAACCCACGTCTCGTCTCCAGTAATGATCCTTTTGATGAATGTGGGATCGGATTCAGCCTCGCAAATCATGTCTTTTGCGACGTCAACACGGTCTCTTTTTTGCATGAAATTGAGGTCTTTTGGCACCAACTTTGCTGCTACACGACGGAAACCCAAATCATTAACCACAATGTCTTGGGCGGATCCATAGGCAATGTTCAAGTCCTCCGCTATTTCTCTGATGGTTAATTTGCGGTTATTGACCAACATTTCTTTTACTTTATCAATTTTTTCACCGACTTTCGATGTCGATGGTCTGCCACTGCGTTCATCATCTTCGATTGACTCACGACCACTTCTGAACAGCTCGTGCCACTGGTAAACGACCGTTTTTTTTAGAGAATCGTTGCCGAAACACTTTTCCAACATTTCCAACGTCCGTGCGCCACTAAATCCGTTTTTTACGCAAAATTTAATACAAGTTCGTTGTTGCAAATTTAAATCCATTTCTGAAATTGTAAAAAATCGCCAACACACACAGAGATAGATGTACTCTTGGCTACGTAACTTTTGAAAATGTCAAGTTATGACACTAAGATTTAAAGGGAATATCAACAACAGATGTACCAATTTAACAAAAAAAACAGAACTCAAATCGGAACGATGGGAGCGCCACACGGTGGTTATTCCGGGAACTTTTTGATCAAGGTAGTATGTACGTATGTGTGTGTATTATATCGCCTCATCTAGACTCAATTTCATTCAAAATTATAATGAACTGTATATAGCTGGCTAGTTTGGGAAATGATGGCATGAAACTAATTCATGAGCTAAGGAGATCCAGCGTGAAAAAATATTACACCACGCACCTAAAATGAAAAATCGTACATGATTACCGCGGGCAATATTTAGGCTCGAAAGGAAAACCACGGGAATACTCTACACTACATTTGTGTTTTCACGACATCTAAAGGAACTAAAAACTTCCCCAAAAAACTCACATTTCGCACATCACAACTATTATTTTCTTATCGCAATGACATAGCTGAAAAAAAACCTAAGAAGAGTCGACGCGATTTTAGAAGGTCATGTCAAATCTCTAATCACTTCACACCATAAACGACTTAGGTAACATTGAGATGGAAAAGAATGAAAATAAATACGTCCACAAAAAGCAAATATATGAATCAATGTCCAGAAAAACGTTGATGGTTGACATGGAATAACGTGCAAGACACTATGTAGTTAAGGAAGATAAACATTTTTTTTCCATTTTTAGCGTACTTAACAGAGCATATGTAACCATTTCACTCTCACACTACAAGTGCCCAAGTTTGGCATTTCATTTATGAGCGGAATTCTCAGGTTCCGTACAAATATTAAATGTATGTATTTACAAATACGCGAATAAATATAGCAATCTCTGAAGCATATCGTGATCACGACGAGTAGTGTCGTACTTAATAGGACGGAAAATTAGTTCTTCACAGATATGAAAACTTTATTTTAATAGGAAATTCGGATGTAATACGAAAAAATACAAATTGTACTTAGCAGAAGAGGAAATAAAGATATTTACCAATGCTTCCCTACAATTTTTTATGACTGTTACACACACTAATCTGACGATTGAATTCTCAGACTTAGTATTTCATAGTTACGTGCCCCTAAACTTGTAAAAATCTCCGGTATAACGTTTGTGATCGACATACCTATTAAATGGGAAAGCGGTGGGCTTGTGAGGAATACCCATTCTTTCCAATTTTACAAATGCACAAATTACAAGGGTGTTACGATATTAAAATGACCAGCTCTATCTGAAATGTCTATAAACAGCAATTCTCTGCTGTGCAACATTTCTTGATCGTGGTAATGTACACAAGCCTCGAGCCACCAGAAATACTAAAATTTCTCTGGAAATAGAAATCAGCCTCGAGTCTTGACAAGTAATTAAGCCGCCCCCTCTTAATTCCATAACCCTCTCCTCCCTCATAAATTAACGACAAAGAGGCGAAGATGGGGGAGGTCCATGCAGATTTGCGAGGAGGAAGAAAAAAAAGGCAATTATGACACTTAATAAAAAAACCTCCCCTTGAAACAAACATAAACTGGAGTCAAGAGGCGAAGGAAACAAAGGAAAATCAACTTCCTTTCCGGGCACTTATTTTAATGAAAGGGTCAAAAACCTTTCAGAATAAAAGCGATAGTATAAACGGCCCGCTCTTTGCGAGAATCGGTTCAAGTCTGGTTACACGATTCTTCGCTCTCCCTTTCCCCTCCCCGAAGCCTTATCTTAGCCGCTGGCTGCTATCATTTCCTCTCCCTAACCTCTGCACGCACGTAGTCATTCGCTTGTTTCCTCATCTATCTTATCTCGTGGGACATAATAGGGTTCGACAGGGCGACGGATGGTGGCGCGCAAATCATTTTGATAGAAGATTAAAAGGCAAGGGTGTGTGTGTCTATGGCAACCAGACACACTTCACCTCGTTTAGAGAGCCACGCCATTGATGAACATTCAAGTTCCATAATGGGGCACATACCCCTCAGAAACTCGATGAGTGCAAGAAAACAACCCCGCACCCTCACAATTCAAATACGAACATAGGGGAAGTTGAGTTCGAAGTTTGGCACATCTTAGACGAATTCACCATTATGACGCAACCATTTACAGGTTACCTGAGCCAAAACGTACTTCTCTCGGTAAGGAAGAATTTGAGTACACTCACACATCACCGTTAAATGCTTGAGTCAAACATTGCTTTTTTTACTCTAATCAATTTACATTTATGTGAAAACACTTTCCGATCAATAATCAACTCTTAGTCAATATACACGGTTGGTACATGCAGTGAAACATGAATTTCCCTTCTTCGAAAATTATGAATTTGCAGCATTCCATAAGTTTCACCAAGGGGCCATTTTATCGAGAAAATATCCCCCTTTATGCTTCCGCTCAAGGGTATTATGAGACGGGGAGAGATAATTTACAGTTTCTTTTCCATTAGCCACATAAAAATATACGGAAGATAGTGATAATAAATATTTAGATAAGGCCCTTGATCATTGGAGACGGCCAATCTCATGAAAGCCGTAAGGAACAGCAGGAGGTGGAGTGAGCAATCCGATTGCCCAGCGGAAGGGAGGCCTTTATAGTCTTAGAAAGGATTTAAAACCCTTTATTCTCGGTGTCGGCTGGGTAGCTAGTTACCACCTTATCTCCGTTCAAGTCGCTCCCTGTGAGGGTTGTGACGGGGACCATAAAAGACAAGGCCGCTCCAACCAGCAAAATCGCGTGAGCTTACCTGTGAAAGAAAGATAACCAAATTTCAAGATGTGCATCTCACAAGCCCACTCCGTACCACGGAGAGACTTCACATAATAAGACAAGCCAGACATTTTTCGGGCCTTCTCTTCGTCCACAAAAATATTAAAATTCGATTAATTCCAGTAAGAAAAATTGAGCAGGGTCCGCGTGCGCGAGTAGCATACAGCAATTGGTTTCATTGTAAACTTGACAAACTTCGCGGAGCTATATCTCTGAATATTTAGACCAATTTATTGTGAATTTCTGCACAAAATGTGCGCTGCCGAATTTCAATTCCTTGTGACCATGGGGGCAAATAAGTGAGTATTAATGAGACAGGAACCCGTAACCCCATCCGGATTTGGGGGTTCTAAGAAACCAAACTAAAAAAAATGATCATGAACAACATTGAGAAAAAATACAATTTGGGAACACCAGACGTAGGACTATTAGTATATTTTTCTGCCACTGAAAGGAACAGATGCGGGCTAATTTTGACTAGGGACAGAAGAAACTTAAGCAAAAATATTAAATTTTTGAATTTTTAAGAAAACGTTTAAAATAGTTTTGGGCAAACAAACGTTGTAATTCATATTTTTGTCGAGGAAAAATTTTTAGCAGTGGAACATTTTAGCGTTAGACTGAAGAGACTCTAATCGGAATGCAGTTTCATCAGGATTAAGAGCTAATGGCAAATTATAAACTCTAAATTTCTGCATTAATAAAAACTAAAAACGTAAAATCAAAGCTAGGAGACAAAGCAATTTTATAGAGAAATTCCTCTTTTGTCTCTAAGTTAACAGTGGAACTGCCTATTTAAAGAGATAAACGTTTTCCCTTGGAGCTCAAGAATTCTTTGCGAAGGCTTAAATGGGTAAAATTATTGCATAGAAAAAAAATTATATGCGTACAAAATTAACATTTATGAATAGTATTAAAATATTATACTGTTATTTACAATACGAAAATAAGATAAACGCTAAGAATTATATCATCAAAATATCTCCAAGCTAATCTAGTTCTTTGTGGAGCTGATAGTAACTCGATGTAACACAAAGACTAAACTATGGAAGTACTGACAGCTAAATCATCACCTAAAAGGAACATAAAATGCAACGCAAATATGAGCCAAGAAATTACAATGAGCTCGCATCACGAATTTCTTTCACGGAACATCAATCAAAATCACTTCTTAATGTTCATGTTAGGCGTCACTTCGGTAGTCATTCTAGTCAGAAAGAAAACAAAACTTTTCTCTGTTAACGAAAATACGTCCTAAGAAAATAGCGAATATTTCTGATCAGTCCATCTATCTCAAGAATAAGCTCTTGTTAAAAGAAAAGTAGAGAGCGAAATTCAGGCTCAAGAGTCCGTGATCCGAAACTTCTCACCCGATCGCTCACTTAAGCCTGAAATGTGGCCGATAGGAACCAGCTCCGATAGCCGCTCCAGTTCAAAACACCACCTGCGATCACGCCCTGCACCTGCCCACACGGGAAATCACAAGGGCCGCGCGGAAACCGCCCAAATCGTGTTCAAGTAGTTATACATATATTGAAATCAATTTCACCAAGATGCTGAGGTAGAACTTCAAAACAGGTCTGGGTTTAACACTGCGCAGAACGAAATGCTAGGGTACTAAGCTAACCTTACTTGCGAGGCCCTGGGTTATTTTTTTGAAATTATTGTTTAATCTGTATAAAACACCTAGTTCCTCGCTCAATTAATGTCAATCTATAATATAACATAAGTATAAAGTGTCCATGTCGTCCATTACCCTGTATCCGAATTAAAGTATGCAACTAACACATGAATTGGGAATATTGAGACTATAATTTATCCAATATTTTACCCTTCCACTAAATTGAAGATGGCGGAAATAAAGATGATTTCCTCCTCTTCCGTATTTTAAGCTTCATGCAGATCTTTGTATTTTACAAATAAAATTATTCCCTATATGAATACAAACCTACATTTTTCGATTGTTACACACAAATAACTAGAAACCAAATATTTCGAAAAATGTCTTCGCATAAAATATTTTAGCTAAAACAGGAAATTAAAGTATATCAGAATTAAATTGATTAATTCACTTATAGCTCCGACTCTATCCCTAGACACTACCATGTTCATGCTTTCTTCTTTTGCTCGGCGAATGCACATAAAGGAATCGCACCAAGAAAATTGAATACCAAGAATATCCTAGTGTATTCCTTACTTCGCACGGCGTCATAAATAAATGAGATCCCATAAAGATAAATTCAATATATGTTTTAAAAAATTGAGTAT
The DNA here is from genome assembly GCF_022747635.1 of Hetaerina americana. Classification (NCBI taxonomy): domain Eukaryota; kingdom Metazoa; phylum Arthropoda; class Insecta; order Odonata; family Calopterygidae; genus Hetaerina; species Hetaerina americana. The sequence continues at coordinate 1,414,118 of NW_027286730.1, forward strand.
TTTCAGGGGGCTCATTATTTCTAATCAATGATACTAATATTACAATAGTCAACTAGATGTACTTTAATTCGAAGTATGAGCATAAGTTAATTTTCTAATAATTTTAAATTGAAAAGAGTAGGTACATCGCTCAAATTTTATGATGAACTGAATACATGCCAGCGCTATATATTGAAGTCCAACTTCAAACAGCAGCTGTTTCATCCTTGATCTATGAGATCGGTTAAATGCACACGTAGTCAAATTACCTCATCGCTTAGAATAATTATGTAACCACAACTGACGTGGCTGCCCGAGTTTATTTTTCATATACCGCGAATAGGAAATGTGACAACATTCTTGATTTGAATGCTCCCTTTGTACTAATGCCTAGTTAATATTTCAATAGCTAGAGAAGTCAGTTCGCATTTACCCATGAAGACTAGAGATGAAACTAGCATACTTGGCCACTTGGTGCGACATTGAAGATCAGTGAAAAATAATGACATGAGTATAGCTTATCTTAACGATAAACTTTCACTAATCGATTGAATATTTAACCGATCCGGCTAGCGATCGATGGCACTCGAATGGTTATCTATGAAAAATAATTGGGGGGGATTAGATAGCAACAAATATTATTCTAAACTACAGTAAGACAATTAAGATTGGATAGAGATGAAAACGCACAAAGAGAGAGTAGACGGAATGGTGAAGAGGAAAAGTTGGAAAGGGAATTCGAGGGTGGAAGAGACACTGAGAGCCTGAAAGATGCCACGGATAGGACGATGTTACGTCAACAGGAAATGTTTAAAAAGAGAACGCGATGTCACGTAAAAATACAACGTAAGCGGATCAAGTCGATCATAAGGAGCCCATATTAAGCAGAAGTATTCCACAAGTTCAAAAGGATGTGAAGTGGTATCAAGAGACCGATCGAAACCTATACTCGCTAGGAAGGTTACCGATTCTAGGCATCGAATCCAGTCCCCCCGAGAAGACGTTGAATTAGTCCCCGCAGTGGCTTCTACTAACGGTTTTTTCCACTCTCACCACTTTGTCCAACCCAAATAAAAGAGAGGCAAAAAAAATACTCGCGTTCTCACGTAAGGCTCGACGAGCGGAGAGAAACGAGCGAGGAGCTTTCGACGAGAACTTCATAACCGCGCGTGACAAGCGACAAGAAACCTCCCTGAACTCCAAACCGTCCGGCCAAGCCCTATGCAAACTTACACCCCACACACCACCAATCCACACTTCACACTCGAATGCGTGGCATATTCGGAGCATAACCACGACCCCCCCTCCACTCTTCACTCCCGCTATAACCCTTTGGACCTCCACAACGACCTCCGGACCCCGAAATCATCCTCGACGCGCTAGCTGGAGAACGCTGGACGGGGGAGCAGAAAAACCCAGCCTCCGAAAACCCCCTTGGGCTCGGGCTGTCCTCCACCTCCTACCGGGACCGGGGAGCATGAGCAAAAACCTCACACAATGCCCTACGCCGAGGCAGTTATGACTATATTAAGCTCGCATTATCAATAGGACGCCCGAGGGGGAACGGGGAAGGGGGGTGGGAACCAAAAGGAGGGTGTACCAGAGGTTTGAGAGAGGGGGCCGAGATCGGCGAAGGAGGGAGGGAATTCGGAAGAGCGTTTCGTTATGTACTTGGGGGTCAGCCCCGGCGACGTCCCACCAACACGAGACCGCTGAACGCTCAGCGAGCATGAATGGATTCATAAATTGGAGTGAGGGTGGGGACTAGGGCTGAATTTGAAGGGCAGAGAGGTGGGGGAGGGTTGGGCAACGGACTGGTTCGTGTTAGCGATCCTTCCCCCCTTTCTCGCTCTCATCTGACCTCACGAGGCGGCCAACACACAAATACGCGGCACGCATCCCCTACGACCCTCACTGCCCTACCCTCCCAGACCCCAACCCCTCACCGCCGCACCAAACACCCTTCCCATTCCCCTCTCACTCCGTAATATCACAAATCCCACTCATAACCATAATCCATAACGCCTCTTTGTTGGCCACCCGTCCTGGGTTAGACTCCTTTCATCGCCACATGAATATAGCCACCGCGTCGGGAAAAAACACTTGTCTCTTTTTTTTCATTCGCCGGATGATCGCAGACCGATGTTTCGATTAACTCCCAGTCAACCCACAAAATCCTCCTCCCCTTGATGTATCTCTTACTTCATGGAACCTGCTTCTCCCCACGCCCTTTCCATTCCCCCTTCGCTGTATACTTCGTGAAGCGGGCTGATGGAGGGGGTTTCATGAGGGTTAGGAGGACAGCGGGGCAATCGTAGGGATACGCACACTTGAACGGTACAATAAAGCGACAAGTGGCCTGGTGTGTTTTTTTTGGTTCTTCGAAGTTATTGGATCAGTCCTCGGAAGATTGAATGGTTTTTGAGGGAAGGATTTATGTTTATGTTTACACACAAGTACATCGGTTAGCCTTGTCTCTCTTATGAGAGGTCTGAATACTGCATAACGGAATGACAATTCTCGGCTGAAAGATTACGCGATATAAAAACGATGAGACCTTAGCAAGAAGACTCGAGTAAGTTCGGTCTACTTGAGATGCAAGAAGCGTGTATGTTTAACAACTCAACATAGCAAACACGAAGATGACCTTTATAAGAAAACGATTGCTTTCACTGTAGGTAGGCGTAAAAAGATATTTATCCATTTTATAAAATTCCAGAAATAAACCACTACCATTATATTAAAAATGAAATCAAAGTCTATTTACAAACGGCTGAGGTTCAAACAATTAGGAGGGTAAGGCTTTTTAATGTATTCCCGGGAGCCCAACGACTTCGGAATACATGGTTACCTGAAAGAAAAATAAACGTCAAGTCTCGAAATACATCTGTTCAACTAATAGACAGCCTAAAAAGACTATGTAATTTTACTCTAGCAATTTTTACTTTTATACGAAATACATAATTGAATTTCCTATTACTGTTAACATAATACGTGTATACTCGACCTAGCAATATTAATAGGAAAAGTTACAGAATACCTTTTTACTATTACTGCCTGCCAAGCGATTAGCATTAAAATAGTTAATTATTATGGACATTGCTCTTCAGTCTCTTCATATTAGTTTAATCTTATCAACCCAACTTTTGATATTACTCATGACGTATACTTCTTGTAGGCTTAGGGTGTGGCAGAAACGAAATTCGAATTCAATAGGCACTGTTTGGAATAGTACGAAATAATTTGTTTGACGGTCACCGAGGAGATGCATTTCATTTCAATTATCTAATTACCAGGATACGATCAAAATGATTCTGATAACATTATCCACATTAAAATTCTATGTATGTGATCAAAAAATTGTTAGTAATTTTAATACTCGCTACTCAATCGCAAAATTTTAAATCATGAGTGAATGATTTCGCCGTTTAAGAAACGCTCATTCTACCTAGGAATACTTATTGTTAATAGGGAATACAGTGCATATAATGAAGTGAGGGCGAGTAAGCACGGGGACAACGTTCATTCCAGGATTACAATTTTCAAATCCCAAAATGAAGACGATATTCTCCTTTAGAATCGTCAGGAATGGCGAAAAGCACTTTTATTTCTTTTCACGACTTAATCGAGTGTCTCCTTACCGCGCCTGACGCATAAGATCGTCGAAGCAATACATTTTTAGCATTAAACACCATGAAAATCGAGAAATGCATATCCACCTCTTCAACCATGTCTTTTTTTCCAGTGTTTTCACAATTTTGAAGGTTCTACGACTCAAAACAAACCTTCGAAACTGAGTAAATTATTATTGCGAAGTTCTCGGAGAAATCCTCAAGCGATATCCATTTATCAGATGGAAATGTGGCGCTGGAGATGGATGGAGGAATCAGCATAATGACGGAGAATAAAGGAGAGACGAGGCCGTTGAGAGCCGTGAGAGGTGAGGGCGGAGCGGGGAGAGCACGGAGTGGGTGGAAAGAATATGAGAGGGAGTATTCGTCGCAATATTGGATTAGACTCCACTAAAGTGCTCGTCAAATACTGTCGCGCTCCGTCCTTCGATTCGCTCCCCTCGTTTCATTTGTTTTTATCATTTTTTTAAAACTCACTTGATATAGATAAGCTCGCCTAAGAGGAGGTCGAGATCGCGATGGCGCGTGTATTATGCCAGTGGAGAGAGAGGAGAAAGGTCACGTGATGACACGCTCTAGTGAATGAGATGGGGAGTGAGGGAACACGCTACTCCCGTGGTGCCGTACGCCTAACCGGGTCTCCCGACCATTATATGATTGTACAATACGGAGATGAATTTCAAGTACAAATACGAACGAAACTTCGAAGGGAAAATTTTATCCCTGTCTATTTTTTTATTGACTTGGCGCAAGGGAAAAGATATTCTAATTATTTAATTGAAACATGGCAGGCACCGCGATATTTCCTTGTAGAACTTGGGTTAGCAGTGATCCAATGTCGGAAATCATTTTGCACTACCACTCTTATTAAAAACAAAATTTAGCACTGATATACCGGAAACGTCAGTTTAGGAAAACTCAATCACATTATGTTTGAGATAGAAAGTGAATACTCGGTGAAAGGCGTGAATATATTTCAGAAAGTCTGGCGATTCTATTTGTGTGTGCTTAAAATTATTCGATTACTTCAGCAAACAAGTGATATTGGCGATCTCAAGATGGAATACTATATCCCGTCTTTCCCCACTGCTGAAATGAATACTGATGATGAACCTTTGAAATATCAGTGATGATGAACCTATGAAACATAATGCTACTGTACACTAATGAATAAATATAAACATAACCTCATGAGACTTTTCGTGGTCATAAATTACGACCATTATACATAGGTAAACACATGTCCACTGGGATTCAATACCCCAACATGTCGTTGTTGTCGCCAAACATATTTGACGTTTACGAATTACAACTCTCACAAGTATTTTTTTACAAAAGACACAATGAAAAAACAATGACATCATTTAATCAACTTCCTAACTTTATCAAAAGCTTTTTCATAAGACAGACTAGAAATAGCCGTTAAGCCAAGCTTGCAGGCAATCCTTATTCAGGATTAAAAATGAAATACATTGATATTTTTCGATATCGAAGTTACTGCGGAGATTAAATTTGAACAAAGAATGATCTCAGCCATTGCAGCTCAGTTGCGATGATTATTCATTCAAATAAATGTGAAACCGACTTTCAATTTAACTTAAATTAACTTCATTCTACTATCGATCACAGCCTTAGGTCGAGGACAAAGCAATAATAGTTGATGCACTTATTTATAATTGGTCAAAAAACAAATCAATTCATACAAATATGTACTCTAAATATAAAATAAATAAACCGCTATCGGAAACCTATTAAACCACCAGAATATTTAAGAGTAATTAAAAAATCCACATTTTTATCCAAAGTTCCGTTCACTAAATTCAATTTGTTCTCTCGGCACACATGCAGACCAGCATGGACGATTTGAGTTCTCTCTCTACGGAGAATATAAAGACTCAAGTAATGAGAATGCATACATATTTAGAGATAATTAAAACTCAAAAAGCCTCTTTTAAACAACCAGTGAATCACTGCTGCTACTCCATTTACAACTCAGAGCGCACGCCAATAACTACAGCAGACTCAGAAGCAAACCGAGGTGCATCTTGAGAGTGCCGTTATTTTTATGTAGACTGAATATCACCAGGTGAAAAAAAAGCTTGCCAACTCCTTCCACGGGAAGACTCCCTCAGTTATATTCTTCCAAGAATAAAACAGTGGTGGGGAATATTAGATAGGCGGAGAAGGTAGAAAAATAAAAAAAAGCTCCGAGGAGAAGGAGAGAACAAGAGTGAATACACAAGATAATGGAGCAGAGGCTACTGGATGTAATAATTGACAAATATGAATTCGACTCTCAACTATAGCGTCAAATGGCAATACATGGAGCCGCCTAACTATGAACTGATCAATTAGAACACCCTTAAAATTTATAACAACCTTTCGAAAGTACATATAAGGGACGACGTAGATGATACCACAAAGCATGGCATTGGATATACCAGAAGTGCTTGAAAGATGATGACGACTTGGTTCTCAGATTGACCGTCTACGTTTCACCTTTTGCATGAGTCTCCATGCACGGGGTGCGAGCTTAGTCTTTGCGACCCTCCCTTCCGTTATTGGATCCGCATCCGAGCATCATGGGGAATAATTTTCTCTAAATAAATAAAACACACGGACAGTGACAATACTTCTCATTCCATCAGGAAGGAGGGGAAGGGTGAGAGACGACAGGGAGAGGGAAAGGGGTTGAGCGAAGGAGGAAGAGACACGGAGAGTGCGAAGTTCGTAATTTTCGAAGTGAAAAAATCGAGCTGGGAGGTTGGAGAGAGGGGGAGGCGCGTGAGAGAAAAGGGCCTGGCCGGGTGGTGGAGGGGGGAGGAGAGCAGGAGACGGGGGATGGGGGAGGGGAAGAAAGGCGGCAAGGCCTGGGTGTAGCCCACTCACAACCATCCCCGGGGGAGAGAAGAGGAGGGAGTGAGAATGCTGTGGAAGGGGAATGGCGGGGGAGGAGAGCGTAGCAATTTGCGTCGTAAAAATAAAGGAAAGAGGAAAAGGGAGTTGGAAGCGACCGTAGTCGTCATACGATCCCCCTTACTCCTCCCGCACGTCCACCTCCTCCCGCCCCCTCGCACCCTCCCCCCACACACACACCAGTCGTCCACTTTGAGAGGGATTCCTCTGCCCCTACCTCTCCGCGCCGCCCCCAAGTGTACGGGCCTCACACCTCCGTCTCCCCCCGGCCCCTCCCCACACTCAAAAGAAGTGGGAGGGGAGGCTGAGAGAAAGAGAAGAAGAATGAATGAGCGAAAGGAAAAAAAGGGGAAGGGAAACAGAAACAACGAGAGAGAGAGAGCGAGGATAGGAGGAACGTAAAAAAGGGTTTGGCACGGGAAGGGTGGGGGCGAGCTAAAAATAATAGACGGAGCAGAGAAGAAGGGCGGGATGGGAAGCATCTCAAACAAAGGAGGGAGGGAAGCGAATTATAAAAAAAAGATATGGGAGGGAAGAAAAATATGGAGGGAGGGGGTCGAGAAGGAGGTTAGAAAGGGTGTAGAATGGCGTCATGTTAATGACGGTCCGACGAATGTAATGAGTGGAGATCCCGGGGTGACTGATGGAAACTTGAAGAGGCGACGGAGGGAATGATTAAATGCGAAAGAGAAATCATAAGACAATGTTTTGCTTCTCGCATTCATGCCGCCCTTAGAAATAAAGGAAAACAAATTGCCCCGCCAGACGCCCATCCCATGAAACTGGTGTATAGAAGGAAGAATTGTGACGACCATTTTACATCTTCCAACTGTATCCAGCATAACCTATGTCTATTACATTTTATGTTGAAGTGAAACTATCAATTCATCATGAAGGAAACGTGAGATGGTTTTTTAGTTCCAATATTTATCATCAGTTGGGACCATCGATAGTGAAACGTATTTGACATTTCACCATGAGACAAGCCAACTGGAAATCTACGATATTTTTTGCCATTCTCCTGTGTCTAATATAGCCATGCCACCTGAACACAAACCGCAGACAAAAGGAATTTATGAGTCGACCGTTAGCTGAGGTTTATTGAAATGTGAAAGTTGACTAACAAAGTCGCCTAGTACATATTTGCCATTCGGGAGTTTGACTTATAGCTTGAAATATTCTATGGATAAACAATTTCGAGTACCTGCCTGTTTGTTTAATATTTTTCGTATCTCTATCAAAGAAAATTTTCTTCCCTAATGTTATTTATTTGGACCATTTAAAAACTTCATGATATAGGTTTTCAACAAAATGACGCAAATGCAGGATGAATTAGTTAAGAGTTGAAAATGCTAAAAATCCGTTTATGTGTGGCTGAGCATATGCCAAAGTAACGGAAACGGGACTCTACGGTGGATTTCACAGTGGTACTCTTTGTAGCAGTGTGGACAACACTAGACGGTGAAGAGAAGGAATGATTAATGCAGATCCATGAGTGATTTTTGCTTAGAGTAGGACTTTCCAGTGTTTCCCTCTAACCGTTCTCGGCTTTCTCGTAACCTCCTCCTCTTCTTCATGATATCTCCAATGACGCGGAATCGCCATACAATGACATGAGACCGATTTCATAAACCCTTTCTGAGCACTTCTGGTAAATTTTCTCGCCGCTCGAACATTTTTTGAGACTCTCTAGTTCTTTCTTTAACATCAGCAACCAAACTAGTTGGAACTCTTGTTTCTCGGCCTATGCACGGCCTATCTTTTAATTTTTCTATTCCAAATTAATCTATTCATTGTGCATTTTAAAAATAGAGATAAACGTAGGGAGCTCACGGTGGATCCTTATCCCCACCACTCAAAATTTTCATCAATTTTGCAGTATCATCACTAAAAATCTGCAAATTAGTGTCAAGAAGAAGTATTAACTCTAATCACTTGACACTTGACCGGCTGAATTTCTCAAAGATCTACTGAAACCTGAACGCCAAAATACGAATTTAACTTGAGCAATTGTTCCACTCCTTGCCGAAAGCACACGCGGAAATATGGCATGGGTAGATATGCAAACGAATGGCGAAGAAAGAATTGTGAGAGAAAGCGGATGCAGGAAATCAAATTCTAAAGCAGTCGACAGTATTTCCTATGCCTTCCCTAGCTCCGAATATGCGTCTGAAGATGAACAATATGACAGCGATGCCTAATTAGACGGATCGTCCGGCAGATAAGGACGAGCCTTTCGACGGAAAAGCGCTGGGTGAAAGTCGGGGCGAAGGAGAGGCTATACCTGGTGCGAAACGTGCACGGATCTGGGAGCAGTTCGAGTCGTCAGAGCACTACTGGATCTTTACTTATTTCAACTTGCAAACATCCTGTTTCAACATCGGAAAAAAGCCGGATAACCTTCGCTCAGTAAAAAAGTATGGGCGTGTTTTGGTATCAACTATTATTGATTGACGAATGGGAGATCCCATAAACTTCCTTCAACATTCAACGGCTTAAATTATTGTGGATTAACTTTATATACCCTGTTTGGTCATTTTATAATATGAGGATCTGTCTCCAGGCTCCAGTTAATGCTCAGCTGTTAATTGTTTTGACAGGGTTTTTTAAGGCATTAACCTACAAAAATCTTAGCAAGAAATAATGAGCTCTACGGCCTCTCAATTAAATAAGAATGGGGAAAGAAAACTCCAATGGCCGTAAAAAAATTAATATTAATTATTATTAACATCTTATTAAAATTATCTTAAATTTATTCTAAAATTAAATATATTATAATCAGCATCATACTTTGTTTTTCAACGTTTATAACTCATCCTCCAATGTAAATATCATTATCATTATTTTTGCCATTCTAATAGTCAGGGTACGTTCTGTATGGACACATACTATACAAATGTACAATCGTATATTTCCTGGCCTCTACTAGAAACCCAGCCTTGTATCTGATACTGCAATAAATATTCCTCATACTTCCTTCCTACTTCAATTCGATCCAAAATTCCTTCCCTACGTCAACACCTCCTCGCTTGCCTGAAGTTCTACCCTCTTCAACGTCCATTGCCAATCAAAACAAAACCTTTAAACAGAATTTTCGGCCAAATTCCTCTCTCATAAATGCTATGAAATAATCCATAAAAATTCTTCCATCCACGTTTCCCCAAACCTTTCAATTCCGTTGGAATGTTACTACTCCCACGTCCTAATTTGATTACGATTCCCTTAATGCCCTCTCTATCTCGCCATCAAGACTATCTGAACCTAAGCTATCCTCATCTACGCCACATTCTTCTTCTATTTTAAAGCTTGCCGAACTATTATCCTCACCGTTTCTCCGTATATTCCTTTCACCTCTCTTGAATCTTTTGCGGTTCAATCAATAATTTCCAGACTTATAATTTATTGTTTGCACGATTTTTTCTTTCTCCATTCAGATAAATCTATAATCTTTCTGTATAGTGCACCAATTTCACCCTTATTTCGTAAACATTTATAATTCTCGAACTGCGTTTTCCACCAAGCTTCTTTCTCCCTTTTAGTTTCCCACCTCTGTTTATTACTTAAAGTGTAGATATGCTGGATTACAATTTATTACTCCTCTATTCTAATGAGAAACAAGTCTTAATTAAAAATCATATTATCAATCAGGGAAGTAAATTAGGATAGAACATATCTTCAGGCAGTGTACCAGTCCCCGTAAAAATATTCAGTCGCAGTCAGTCCCAGCAAAAATATAAACTAATTAAAACCCAAGGCAACAACAAATTTAAATTCAGGGCAGGGGGAGCCGCGAGTTGGTGGGGATAAAGCACCTCTGTACGCTCGGCAAATTTCAATATGAGAGCACACAAATTAATACGCCTTCCCTTTATCGAAGTAAAAATTCGGCCGGTTGCTACATTTTCCCACTTTTACCCTTGCCATGATTCTGTATTAAGTTATCATTAATTTGTAAGCGAGCTTGATAATTTTGGACATCTTCGTTGGCAGCAATAGCATTTGGAAAACATCGATAATCATTACCTATAATACAAGACCCTAAATTCAGTAATTACGGATTATTCTGCCGCAGGTAATAAATTCCAGCAATTAGAGTAATAGTTGCGAAAGTGATTTTTTCTAAGTATAGTGCTTTGGCCTCGGTCGACAGATTCTGGTTTCTCCGCAACGGGCCGCGGCGGGTCGCTGCGATACGAAATACGTATTATAGCTCCCGACGCTTTATCACGACTAGCCTGAACAGGGTGTAGGTACTCTAGACAACAGGACGGGTGAAGGGGGATAAACGGGCGAGGGACGGAGGGAGACACCCGGAACCACAAGGGGGGGGGAGGCCAGTATTGGTCGGGGAGAGGGGGGGCGTTGCCGTTCCGACCATCGGATTCCGACGGCCTCCTTTGCTGGACAAATAAAATAAAAAAGGGAGTCAGAGGAAGGGAGGGAGAGAGGAAAAAAACAAAGAAATTCCCCAGGGTTGGGAAAGCGACGGAGGGGGGAAAGCCAGGCCATCCGCCGTCGCATTTCCCCAGTGCCGCCGACCGCTCTTCAATTTTTTTTCTCTTCCCGTCTCACTTTTCGCAACTCCGGCGCCCCTCGCAATGAGGACCACAAAGACTTGGCACCCGGGAGGGTAAAAACTCAGCTTCTCCCCCATCTCGAACGGTCCGCGACTCCCATATGCCACACCCCCGGGCGCCCCCTTTCAATATCCCCTCCCAAAGCATGCACTCTTACCGCCTTGGCTGCAACTTCGAACCTCTCCGTCACTCTACCGAGTGATCAGTGAGCACTCTTATATTTCGTCATTATTACCTAAGCTAAATATTTCAAAAATTTGCCTAACCTAACAATCTCTATTTTTTGATACCAAAGGGGGAATATTAATTTTGTTAGGATTGTCCACTAGTGAACTTGATCTCATACATTCCGTACATGAAATCAGGGATCCGGTCCTTATTGGCCAATAAGAAAGGCCCATCAGATGCAGAATTAAGGAGCACCAGAAGGCCACAGCAAAGACACAGTTCTGATTCCCGGTAATTCGTAGAACATGCGTGACATTCAGAAAACGTGAATTAGGCAGAATTAACTCCACTGTAACGAGTGGGACTCTAATTATCAAACATTGAATATTTTTTCCGCAGATATTTCGCGCTTAGTCTAATTCACTGCAACCTGCCATCACCTTTATTCCTCCTTTTAAGTCGAGTTATTTTCCATAAATAATAGCCCAGGAAAATTATTACAAATCTTGAATGGCAATTGCTTTAACTTAAAATACAATTAGAACGGTTTGCCCGATTAAAGAAACCATCGCGAATGATATACCTTAACTTTCACCATCCAGAGGAATTTATTTTGCTGGACATGTATTTATGAAGAATCTGAATATACTGAATTCCATAGAACAAATTGAATATGATATTCCTCCAATTATGAAAAATTGAGTTAGCTTTTCAAGAAAAGTGGTCACACGGAATTGCTCGCGAGCTTTTTCAGACACCAGCACAATAACATGAGCTTTTGGCACAAGTCTGGGTAGGTATTTGAAAGAGTCCCTAAGCAGGAGTAAGAAAAAGCTGAGCCATGGATGTGAACATTGACTTCTGACCAAATAACCTCTTGTTTATATTTATTATAGGCCTAGCTTAGGACAAAAATAATTTTATTTGCCATTTCCAGGTAGCCACAGAAACAAAAGGAATAACAGAACTAAGGTAAACATCATATTTTCTTGGAAATATAAATTGGCTGACGACAATGGACATTCTTTGGCCGTAAATAAAATATGAAAAAAAGATTTCTTCCCTCTTTATCGGTTGTAAGTAATATCTTCTTTGGTTAGTATTACGAAATTTAGGATGAAAATTAAGGTTTTCAATTCCAAGCTAACGGGGACCGAGTGGGTAAATTCTATCTCTCCTACACGATAGACCAGCTCTGACAACATTCAGGGCGTGAGTAGAGAAGGCGAAGACTGGTGAAGAACAGAGTTAACACACCTCACTACCTGCGACAGTTGGGGGAGTTTCATAAAGGGAGAAAGGACGAACGCGAAAATATAAAGAATATTGAAACAGAAAGAAAATAGCTGATCCCGAAAAGTTGCTGCATGTATGGTTTCGTACATATCATATACAGTATTTTCATTGTATTGCATTTCTACTTATAACGAACATTCAGGTAACACTCAGTTTTGATGTTGCCAGTGGTTGCATCCTGCCGTGCCACACAATCTGACAGTTGCTTGCAGTGTGGCTTATGTAGATAAATGTTCATGTAAATCTGCGGCTAAACATGTATATTTCTGTAAATAGGGATTGTTTTTCGAAAATTAGACGAAGAAAGAAGACGGCAAATAATTGATCACATATTTTTCTTTGTTCACACTCGTGATGAAGAAACAGATGTATTTTTAAACATTATCGAAAATTTATTGGAAATTACTTCTTCCGCCTATCTGAATATATATGCAAATCATTAAACACCAGGATCAAAATTTCAAGCAACATACTTAGTAACGTAGCTATCCAACGCTTTTCATTGAGTTGTTACAGCAGTGGGAGGTAGGTATGATTGAAACCACTGTCTTCATCCAGAAAGTTGGCTTGATAGGTGCGCAATTTGGTCATCCATAAGGGGTGAGAAAATGACGGATGTAACTAGAGTAAAATTTTCCCCTGCCTTTACTGACCTCCATTCTTTGAGAATTAATAAAATTTGAACTTCCTCGTCCCTAGCTTAGTGTTATAGCCACCGATATCAACAAAATAAGACTATCCAGATAAACGGTACTGCAAACAAGTTCAAAATGTTTATTTTCCCCAGGCCACAAAGAGATAACGATACCAAGTTGAATTAAAAATCACTTATGAAATATTTTTCTATAATTGGAAGCTTAGGTTGAATCAATTATTCTCTTATTAGTCTCTTTTTTTACAGCACCCCTTTATTAGCTCGTCTCACAAGCGTAAATTGACCAATACTTGAAATTTAGAAACTATAATACATATGTGTTATAGATATATATACATACGGTATATATATATAGTATGTATATATATATATAGTATGTATATATATATATATAGTATGTATATATATATATATAGTATGTATATATATAGTATATATATATTATAAATACATATATATATATATATAGTATATATTGAATATATATAGTATATACACATATGTACAAGGGACATGGCAGACTAGAGGTAGCGTGAAGTAGATGTAGGAGAAGGTAGAGGCCTGTGGAGCCGAAGGTTGCTAGTTTAATTCCCGTGACCTGCGAACATTTTTTAGATTAGTAAACATTTGTTAATGGTTATTCGGAACGAGGAAACCACACATAAACAGAAAAACCACAATAATGGAACAACGAAATCTTCATTCATCTACCCTGATGACGATGCACGAGTCGGGCATCGAAACGTCGGCCAATATGGAGCACATGACCCGGTGGAAGACCCGAGAAAACTTGGTGAAATGGTATTTCGGAAGAAGACGAGTGAAATAGACTCCTACTAAAAAGCTGCCCTATACCCATGGTGAAAGGCAGCAGTTTCACCATTAGGCACTGGTGGTACAGACCGAAAGGGGTCGGCCCGACACTGGATCACAGCCACAGCAACGAGCGAGAGTGAAGTTCACGGTATCGGCGGCAGTACTACGATGTGGAAGGCAACGGGAGACCACCACATTAATCTCCCTAGAATATGCAGCCTTGTTTTCTATATAACCAATCCAAGATTGAAATACTGATAAAGATGAGTACATATAAAGCTGTTAGTTTAATTAACTTCCACGTTTGAATTATATGACTTCTCCAACAGCCCCTAAACTTTCAGTTCTCATTTGAACTGTGCTATGAAGTGTTATCTAGCAATAAATACTTTTTTCTAAAATAGGGAGTAAGACAGGGAATTTGCCTGGCTACATTGTAGCATATCAGAAATTTTGGCTGTAATAAAGAGATTGAATACGTAATAAGGGGATAGAAACTGATTGTACCTGAATTGCAGATAATGCTCATGAGGAAAGGGAGAAAGAAAGAATTCATGAAATATTTTTCTACGTTTTGTACAGCTTTCTCCGCGTGATAGCGAACATATTGACGAAATAGTTACCTGTAGCAATCTTAATATTACGAGATTCATGAAAATTACAAAATGAAAAAGGAAAAAAAATAATAACTCAGGGATCAACCACAGAGAAAAGTAAATGGATAACACTCCACAGTTTCTGCTACGCCGATGAAGTTAGGTGTTGGGAGTCCACATGCATACATTTTGACAGCTAATTATGAGCACATGAGGATGGGAAAAATATTGGGAGCCCGGAAGAAGAGTTGATTAGGAAAGGAAGAACAAGAAAAATTCTGCATTCAATGAGACATCCTCGCCATTCCTATATCCCTCGGAAGGCCCCGCATCACAATGAAAAATCCTCTTCATTCAACCATTTAGGCGAGAATTTCCTACTCATGCAGGCTAATTTGGAAATGGATTGGCATTCACGCGTGAATGGAAGGGTTAAGATGCATCCGAAATTACGTACAGAATAATTCTTGAAAAAAATAACAAGAACCACCATTATTGAAGGAGTCGCTTCGAAATTCTCCGGAAGAGAGAACCTAATTTCATCGTGAAAATTTGAGGAAAAGGAAAGTAGCGTGCAACTAGTGATGGCGGTTAGTCGAAAAACAGAGACGGACAAAGGATAATCAGGCAGCCGACTGAGATGATCATCGTGCGCAGGCCTTCAAGGAAGGAAGTGCACGAGCATTGAAATTTCAAGCGAATCGAGCCGGAAAGTCATCGTTAGGAAAAGTAAAGACGTCGATGAATTTCCTACAATGGGCAAGGCGACGAAGAGAACTCAATGCAAAACAATGGCAATGACAATAGGCTTGGGGAGAGGCGCGGATGTTGACGAGAGAGGTATGCATTCACCAAACTGTTAGCTGCACCCTGCTGGTAAAAAAAAACATGGCTGAATGCACTCCTCGAAGGAATTCAGCATCATTCCCGGTTAATATCGCCCTGGATCGGATACTCTGCGACCTTAACGGGGTGTGCACGCGATTTTCCCCGTCATACTCGATAGTTTATTACCCCCTCATAATCACGATTATTCCCTCATTACGGCACAATAGTGATGATGGGCAGACGAGGCGCAAACCCTGATTAAAGTTTTCATTGCTTTCTCATTCCCTTTTATTAGGTCCATCGACGCCTGCCTCGTCACCAATAAAGGAAGCGAAGAAGCAATTAAGAGGAAACATCGGCAGTTTCCGAAAAAATACAAAGGATTAAATCGCAACAGCGAGTCTCTTTATTTTCCAGTACAATACGCGATCATTTTCGCAAACAAGTGTTACCATATCACGTAATTCGATAATGAGGAAATAATTGCCTTTTGATGAGATGAATCCTATAAAAGGCACACTAACTTTTTTTGGAAACAATTTGAGCTCAGTGGGACTGCCAGCGAAAGAGGTGACAGGAAATCCAAATAAAGGATGTGCCCAGGAAAAAATCGAGGATTTGAACGAGACGGAATGAACGTAACAAAAGATTGGCAAGAAGAATGCAAGCAAACCGAAATGCGGAGCATTCATGGAATATTCTTGCTGGCAGGCTAAAGATTTCAAGACGGAGAGGTAAAATGAGCAGGTATGGAAGATTTGTTGAATGCAGCCATTCAAGTGTCTAAAGGGAACTCAAATACCTAAGTTCATTATTTAGAATCATTACATCACCCGAAGGCTGAAATGATTGCGCAATGCAAAATTAATTCAAAATTTAAAATTTTAATTTAAAAGAACAAGATGCTTAAGAACATAATACCTCAGCCTTATATGGAATTATGTACGTACACTCCTCAACCTTAGCAATACCTGGCGATCACGTTATGCATTTAAATAACTAGAATTATTTATGATACATACATTATACTACAAATGGCAAATGAATAACGGAAACTATGTTGAGTAGATGATAAAAAAATAGCATACTTTTCCATTGTTTCATTATGCAATCATACGCCCGACGGGGTAACTACCATCTCTAGCAGTTTCTTAATTACAAATTGTCGATTCGGGAAACAAAAGAAGACGTTATTCCACATAAATAACTGATTTACTCTTTGATTGCAACCATTGAGTACTTAATATTTCACATACTGTCAATCAAGTATGTTTAAATCTAATCTCATTCATTTTAATCTTGCCTCAAAAATAAGAAAGTTTAGGATGTACAATTTCTTATTCGGCTTTCTGCAAGGCCATCTAAAAATAAAGCAATACCTCCCCACAGAAAGAAGGCGGTGGATAATTAAAAAGAGCGAATACATTTCCAATAATTTCCAAAATATTATACAGAGGGATTTGTCAAGAGAAGCGTGAGAGGACGGGAACGCAGCGAGGAGAAACGAGGCGGAAAAGGGGAGATAGGTGGCCGAATATGGAGGAAAATACATGGGGGGAGGGAATGAGCAGTGAGGGAGAGAAGTCTAAGAAGGAAACCCTTAATATTGTCCCACATCCCCCGCAGAGACAGGGATACTACCCCCCGGAGCAGAAAAAGGGGTGGAACTGTGGGGCGTAGTGGATAGCAGGGGGATGGGGTTCAGGGAGGGTTACACAACGTAGAAGGGAGATTCGAGACGGAAAGTCGAAGGTGGGGCGAGGCGTGGGTTTCCATTCTGCCCGAAACGCACGTCGAGTAGGTATATAACCGACGCATGTCATTTCGGAGTCCGACTCCACTCGCCTCCTCCCCACATCCTTTCATCCCATCCCTCTCCCCCGGCCGCCGCCGCCCCTTTCCGTTCCCCTCGTCCGAAGCAGCCGACCCCCGGCCCACACTCCCTGTAAACTCCCTTGTCCCCTTTCTGTTCTCTTTTCATCCCTCTGATAACACAGGCGGGAGAGAGAAAACCCCCTTTTTGGCGACCGAGGGAGGATCCCGGGACAAAAGGGAAGTTCGATGCTGAGTGACAGGTCGACGTCACGACATCGATTCTAACGCCGCTGTCGAATCGAATTTCGATTGCTAAAAAGACTTTCAGCGGTTTTTCATTGTCAAGAGAGGCATTAATAAATAACCCGATGGTGAATCTCAACCTAGCCCGAAAAAATCTGCTCGATTTTTCTGTGCGGAATGGAGTATGATTTTACAACGCAACTGATATTTCTTCCACTGGTGTTTGTGTTTAATTAATTTAATTAAACACAAATGCATTCCGTAAAATTAATTATTTACACTGAACTAATATCTTACATGGCAAAATTCACAATGGAGTTGCAATCGCCTGAAGCCGATTACTCCAGAATGTTCCTATCAGTAATAACGTCTATGTAAGCTATTCTGCTCATCATTACTTCTAACAAAAATATATCTCGAAACAAATAAATTTGATGGAATAGGCGATAGAGATATACACATAGATTCTTATATGACAATTTCGACTAGATGTTGCATTCTTCTACCTTAGCTTGATACTTCGAGATTCTTTCTCTTCTTAATACAAATATACACACCTACAATATGAAAAAAATCGCAAGATATGGAATGATAAACGTACTCCGTCGAAGAAGTGAGATGTGATTCCACCAGAAGTTTTTCTAGACAATACCTACAACCCGACTACGTATTTTCGACCGAAGGATTACAGAAATATCAGCTGAAGTAATAGGAGTAAGACAGGAAAAACGCTCTTATACCAATGGTCATTTTAATTTATTGTAAAATGAAAATATCTCCTTATTACTTTTGTGAATAATTTCATGTTTTTATTTCTAATATATTTTTTTCATATTTCAAGCTGTGCCTGTAAGAATATAAAACTAAGGATATCCGTAAAAGGTACCGAAAATTCAGCTCCCAATGGAGGAATAAATTTCAATAATTTCTAATTTAGATTCATACTTTTAAAATAATTTTCGTTGTAGAGTTATCTTTGACCTAACCTGACCGTTGCCACCAGGAAATTTGCCTAATTGCAACGTAATTGTGTAAAATAAAAATAAAATAATAGCAGCATTTGTAACAATATATCCACATTGCACGTGTAC
The DNA here is from genome assembly GCF_022747635.1 of Hetaerina americana. Taxonomy (NCBI): domain Eukaryota; kingdom Metazoa; phylum Arthropoda; class Insecta; order Odonata; family Calopterygidae; genus Hetaerina; species Hetaerina americana. The sequence continues at coordinate 1,432,730 of NW_027286730.1, forward strand.
CTCTTACAATTACACGCAGAACCCATGCTCTTAAGAGTAGAAGGACAGCAGAAGATCGAGTGTGCAAACGAGATCGCTGCAATTCACGAGGTAAGTTCTATACGGTAAGATTAGAATTATCTACTAAATGACACGAGCAGCTGTGCTGAAATTTTCTAAGTTTTTAAGGAGAGGCGTGCTCAAAGCTACAAGCAACGATACTCTCAAAAAGGTTATACACTATTATGAGAGAAAAACCATTGACTATCCGTAAATATACTAATCTTGGGTAGAAGATAAACACATCCAGTCATATAAGTACCCATACTCCTGAATGAAAGAGTATAAAACGATGATTTTTCTCATATATGCTTTGAAATAAAAGTTTAAAAATATTTTGGAAACTAAACTTGAGCCTGCATACGCTTTAAACTCCTTGTTTCGTCAAACCAGCTTGCATGTTCCTTTTCCATTTTCATTTTTTTAGCTTTATTCGTTACATCCCTTCAGCCTTCACCTCCAGGGGAGAGTTTCCCTCACCACTGGAAGATAAATCCTTTTGTTTCGATGAGGGAAGCTTTGTCTTGGCTGTGCCTCTAAAAGGCATCAACTAATACCATGCCCCCATTTTCAGATATGATAACTTGCATGTCTTCCGATCTTTAAATTCGTCATTTTTGAATGGTTACACCCGTTAGTAAACTAGTTCGTATTCAGGTAATTGCTCAACATTATGAACTTGACAACACAAGTAATTTATGCCATTACTTACATTGTGTATTTACATCCATCAAACCTAAAGAAAGCCAACACAGAAAATGTGAGAAAAAACACTCACGTTACATGATGCTAAGAAAATCATTATTTTCTACGTTAAGACCAATAAGTCGGATAAATAATGAAAATTATGCATTGAAGATTTGCTCTTTGCCATTTATCGTCAAAAGACATTGCATGGAAGTGGAAAAAGAGATTAAGGCAGATGGAAATTGTGCAAAAAAATTACTTCTGTAACAATAATATTGATGCTTACTAGCTCTTGGTAAAACCCGAAAAATGCTACCAATAGCAATAAATTTTTCTTAACGGTAAGTATAATTTAATTACTGAACCAGCATAACATTCTACAATTTATTATTTATTTTCTAACATTTTCGGACCTATGAAAAACAACAGACGGTTGCGGAGATCCTGTAAAGAGCGGTCATTAAAGTAGGTTTCGACGTATACTCATGGGCAACTTCTGTAACTGCCTGGGAAGCGGTAAGCAACGTGCCACGCGCTCCAAGAGAGACGGCGACCCCATCCTCTCCTCGCACCCCCACCCTAATACATGGGGGCGCGGACACACCCGCCTTTGCCACACTCGTCAGCCCCACTCAACTCCTCATCAATTTCGTCCCATTGGTCCTTGCGATGGGAATAAGACTGGAAAACCGGGGTGGAGGACGAGGCGGGTTAAAAAATATAGTGGGGAAGTGGTAGGGGTAAGGTAGTGGGGTGAGATTTGGAAGGAGTTGGGGAAGATGAGGTTTTCCATGGTGGACCAAAGGGGGGGGGCACAATTTAAAGAGTGGAGTGGGGATTTTACAAACCCTTTTGTAGCCCTTACCCCACACTCCTCTCCCGGTCAACCCTCGGGGTCTCTCCCCCGCCCTCTCCCACTCTCTTTCCCCCTGCTAAACATCCGCACCCCTCCGGGATGAGGAGAGAGGATTCATCGAGAGATGGGAGGGGAGCGGTGCGTCTTTGTGAGACGTGGAGAGGGAGGTGGGGGAGGGGGAGAGATGGCAAATGAGAGCGAAGAATGAGTCATTCGAACGTGGTTCTGCGGGGAGGAAGGGGTCATGATGAGAGGAGAAGGGGGACAGGGGATTTTTCTTAACGTTTTTAAATTGAAGGGGCGGTGAGGGGGAGGGATGGGGGCAGGCGGGTGCGTTAGGAGGAAGAGATTGTGGGGAAGAGGCGTCGTGCGGCGAGCCTGCCCGGGACTCGTGTATCATGCGACGCTAGGGAGAGATATCCTTGAAAGAGGGAGAGAATTGAGACTCAGATGATGACGACCCGAACGACCGCTGCTCAGTTCCCGAGCTTATTGGCATTGCCGCTGACAGGTTAGCGAGGGCAGCAGGGGGGGGGGCGGCGACGGTGGTGGTTTTCGGATGGGGGCGGGTCGACCATTGATGGTGACATATTGGCGACCGTGGTGGAGTTGGTCCCGATTTTAAAGCGTGGCCATTACGTGCATGGGGGGGGGGAGGCTTACAATTGGCGAGACAAGATGATCCAGTGTGCCAATGTCAGCTGATGAAAAGAAGGGGCGGGATCAGTTCCAGGGGATTATGACGGTTGAATGGCATTATTTTATAAAAAAGCAAGAATGACAGACGAATCCGAATGCCTTTTCTGGCGTCATTGGAAAGGTTTACCAAAAGACGAATGTCACCTTCTCTCTCAAAAACCAGTAACAGGTATTTTAATCAGAGAGAGAAAACTTGCGAAAAAATTGATTCACCTATCCATATTTCATTCGAGGCAACGGTGCCTGCATAGCGATACTATAAGTATAACAATAAATGCGTCGTTTTTCGAAAATTATTTTATATTATCTATTCATATAGCAAATATACTCTACAATAGTTGGCATTCAATTATAGAAAAGATTCCATCACTGGCGTTTATATTCAAAATAGTATAATAGTAGTACTATAATCCTAATTAAGAGAATTAATAATTATAATGAGAAGACGAGTGATTTAAAATAATATTATGATTAAGGTAACTTATGGTATGTAAAGACCAAACAAGCAAATACATTTCCGAGTCAGAAAAAACTCGAAATGAGATACGTATACTTGATACGTAAGTAAGGTAAGAAAAATAGCGCATTATTGATATTTCATTTTGTCAATCACAGACGCGACGTAAAATAAATTATAGTCTCCGAACAGAACAAGGAAAGACGACTTACGCTAGTACTTGAAACGTAGGAATTCCATTCACGCCTGAATAACCATCTGGGCGAAATACAGCACGAGAAAAACATAACAGAGCGGAAAGGGAGCGAAAATTCCAAGGGGCACAATAAGGACAGGGGTTTAACGGGTTAAGGGAATCTCCTAAGGCCGCTTGGAGAGGGTCACGAGAGGCGATTCAAATTGATGGAAAGGGAAAGGAAATGAGAACACCGGCCCTCGAAAATAGGCAATAAAGGGGAAACGGGAACCTATCAAAGGGAGGATGGACCACTACACCTGAGGGGCGAACACGAGATCGGACAATCAGTAGGAATATTAGCTGGGGTGCGAAGAAAATGAAGAACTTGGGCTAGATAAAGTAACGACTAGAAAGAAGTATAGCAGAATGTAAGGAAGGATCAGTCAACTAGGAGCTGGTACATGAATTTTTCGCGAATAATTCAGTTTGACAAGAGTGACGAACGCTCAGCAATGCTATCAGAACACTGAGAACATTGAGTTTAAAAGATAATGATACCAACCATTCGACTTCAAAGCGCCAAGAAAAAATAGCCAACCACTGGCTTGAACAGTTGTTTACAAAGGGCATGAATGAGAGTTCATGCCTTTTACAAAATCTATCGCATTTTTAAAAAATCGCGAATCGTGCATGGGATTCAGCCGAAAGGAGTTTCGTGGCTCGAGAATTCTCAATACATGGTATCCCAGTTTCTTAAAAACTCTCAAGGTCAAATGAAAATCGTCTATTTAATGCTTGCAGACCTGTATTGAAGTCAAATTGGGATGGAAGAAATAATGCAAGAGTCCATTTAAATTCGTTAGCGTGATTTGATCAACTATTCGCAGCCCAAATTTGAAATTAGACGAAAAGTTGTCAAAAATAATAGAATCAAAAAACCCTTTTTTTTTAATTAGGAGAACTTTTGAGGTCCTATTCGTGATCTAATCTAAAAAAAAAACCCTTCAATTTTCTCAAATCTTGTTTTGGGTCGAGCCACATCTTTTCATACGTAGATTGCATGGTGCCAATGCATGTAACGAATGGCTGTGAATAAAAACAACACGTATTTTGCTCATTAACGAGAGAGAATTTATGAGAAACGAATCAGCCTACTCTATATTTAGCAAAACGCACTATAAAACGAAGCAAGTACAATGAAGACACCAAACGTCACAATTGTTTTAAAGTAATCTCAAAATCCAAATTTCGAGTTATTTCAAATATAAAATATTCCTACAATAATCGAAAGGCTATGCAGTATTGTGTCAAATGCTTAACCTTTGATTAACCAAAAAAAATAGTATTTCTAACCAAATGCCAACTAACTAGCAATTACCGAGAAATGAAAGCATGTCCGATAAAAACTTAGGTCATTCAAGGACATTTTCAGAAAGAAATGCTTTACAAACTATCCTTACAAAGTGAGGATGAATTTCACATTTACGGATTAAAAATAGATGTCGTTCCCAATGTACAAATACGCTTTAATCATTTATTCGGTGACTTTTCTCTAAATAAGTAAAATAATATGCTCTAATATGTAAAAGGTTCGGAAAGAATGCACTCGATGGATGCGTCAAAATATGCTTTCATATGGTAATAGATAATTCTCATATTACATTCGTTTTTTAAAGTAATAAAACGCAAAAATAAATACTGGCAAACAAAAATGAGTTAATTCTTCTAATAATTGGGGAAAGAAAGTTATAACTCGAAAAAATTAATTTTTATTCATGAATTTTCTCTTGCAATTTCAATCTTTCACTCCATAAGAAAATAAAAATAACTAAATTTATGGCAAAAATATTTATGTGCAGCTCAGTCGAAAAAAAATCAACAAGATCCTATTCTGATCTTAATTAATGCGTTTGCTGAGGTGTTATTACGAGTTCAAAACGCATTCCATTGGTAACTTCAAGGCAGGATGACAAAGTTAAAAAAAAAGATTCTCGAAGGGAAGTCGTCGCTAGCCCGCGCGGTTTTGGTGAGGCTCCATCCCCTCAACCCTTCAACCGCCAGTCGCCTCGGCTCCCAAAGCCTCCCGCATTCCCTTACAACTTGGGATCGAAACCTCCTTCCGCGGGGTAGAGACGTGGGGGCGCCTGCTGCTGCATTGTGTGCGTGGAAAAATAAAAAAAAGCAAAAGAAGCGAGAGCTAGAGCGGCGAAAAAGGCACAAACGCATGAAATGGCGGCGGAACGCGGAGTAGGACTCCTTTCTTCACTATATTTTTTCCCGTCCTCCTCCTCCTCTCTTTTTTTTATTATTTATTCGGCGCTTTCCCTCGCTTCAAAGGGGCCTACTCGCCTTTTTCGCCCTTTTGACATAAGAAATACAAACAAATGCATCGGAGCGAGGCGCGCCGCGCGCCTCCTGAAAAATCCTTTGATTGCGTCCTATTTATATTTCGACATCCGCGCCTTCAAACGGAAAATGCGGGCGCGCAGAGGCGGGCGGAGCCCCTTCGCCAATCGCCGGGGCAGGCGCGAGCAAAAGAATTCGGCTTGCCTTGGAGGCGTAAATTGAGGGAAGGGCCGAAGGAGGAAGCATGAGCGGAGTGAGGTGGGGGGGACGACGGGGAGGGAGGGGGGTCGCGGGGCAGTGCGAAAGGAGCCCCCCCCCTACCAACTAGATTTCCCGCATCAAAAAGTAACGTCGGGATGAAATTCTGTCATAATATCTTGCGCGCGGGACGCCCCAAATACACCTCACCGAAGAGCCAAGCCAACTCCTAGCTACGGCTTCTTGTATTAAATTCAATCGTAGTTAAATGCTCGGTATTGACATATAAAACAGCATTATTCATTTGCTCAAAACACAGTAAAAGCCATTTAGCATACTAATACAAAGTTGCTCTGACGAATGCGATTTAGTGATTTCCGGGAAAGGTTTTCACATAGTCACACTCTGGAAAGAGACTGAAGAAATCCGCGCATCAATAAGGCCATATATTTGCAATAATTTTCTCCCACCACTTTATGCTGTTGTTTTTCAATAGATTCCTATTCCATTATATTAATCGCGTCAACACATCTAAAAACTCTAGGTTCAGAGTTCAAACAGGAAAAAGAGCACTTAATTTTTCTTATCTTTTTAAACTTCGCCACCACTGGCTTATCCTATAACCTAATCGGGAGAGGAATGGATGTATATCAAGCTTCATGGATTTCTTTCGTCGATATTAACTTAAGGAATATATCAACCTAAAAAGCAACGATTTTCTTAATGCTCTCTCATAACCCCCATCACAATTTTTGCAGGAAAAGCAAGACGAAACATTATACTACAACCAAGCTGTATTTATACCATTTCAAATTACTGAGAGGTAGCAGCTAATACGTTAGTTTTAAAAATGAGCTTCAACAGACCTACCTACTGGTTTATAAATTTAAAATCTGACACAGTTTTTCACCTTCGAACATTGCGGTGATGAATTACTGTACGTCAAAAGTCGGCACTGGCATTTATACGTACGTATAATAACTACCGCGGAAAACACGACGAATAATCCTAATCTTTTACTACCAACGTGCTTTCTTTGATACAAAGTCAGCGTTGTCGCTATAATTACCCAGTAAATGAAGTCAAAAACCGCAACATGGCCTTTCAGTACAAAACAGCATTCAATAATGATCTATTACCAATATACTGGTCAGAAAAAATTGACTCACGGTAGAGGGCGGGGAAAGAAGTTATTAAGTTCAAAAGTGTGCAGAACTCAAGTTTTCACACCGTTTAAGCTACAACTATATTCTCGGCGGTACATTTCGTTCCGTTCTTATTCGTGGACCACTACGGTAAGCAGCCATCCTTCCCAAAGCGTCACAAAAACAACTACGCAGAGGTCGCTGGGAAAATACACACACTGCAAAGACCTACGAGCAGGAAATAATTTAAATAGGACGGATTATGCGCAGCGGAGGCCTACTCCCTCGTGCGCTCCTTTCTCCATCAGGGGCCTCAGTCGTGCGAACCGTCTCCGCGCCTTTCCCTCGCCTATACCATCATTGAACTCTCCGCGCTCTCCCAAACCGTTCGGCCGTGAATAATCCGACCTACCACCCTTCCCGAACCCCGCTCCCAGCCCTCACTCCCACCCCCATCTCTCCTGGGCGACCCAAGCGATGCCCCGCAAAGAATCCCCCCGCCCTTGCACTCCTCTGGGCCCTTCCCCGCACGCGCCCTTCTCCGGAGCGCAGCCTCCACCCTGCTTCCTTCTACGCCCTACTCCTTGCAACAGACTCCAATTAAAACTGAGCAAATAGCGGGGAATGGGGGAATGAGGTCCCGCGTCGCCTTGTTATACTATATAAGAGAAAGGGGCTACTGGAGGAGGGAAATGGAGAGAGAGAGAACGACCCCGAATGTTGTAACCGAAAGACAGGAGAACACCGTAAAGCGAATATTCTTCGCCTCTATACCGAGGTTTCGGACATTCATACGGAAAATACAATAAAAAGACTGAGAGGAATGTAGAAACTAACATATAGAATTGAGCTCGTCACACAGTTAGAAGATACTACCGATTGAAAAATGTTGATCAGGAGAGAGAAGAGGCCTCAGCTATAAATATGCCTAAAAGAGAATTGATTTTGTTAATAGAAGAAATCCCAGGAAAAAGTAGAAAAATGATGTTATAAGAAAAGTAAACTGCTTAGTGGGTAACAGTCCATAAAATAATTAAAGAAATAAGCAATGAATATGACGAAGGAACATCACACACACACACAATTCAATGAGATGTGGTACATTCAATTAACTTTTAACGCAGTGAATATGCATTGAAAGAGCTTGCAACTTGAATATAATTGGTTAAAAAACTTGTGTTTATAAGCAAGGGCGGTGATGTCTTAACAACATATTCATATCAACTCTTACTTCCACAACTGAGCTGATTCAGCCGTTGCAAAGCAGGCCCGGGAAGGATGAAAAATAAATACTTTTTCTCGTGGGATTGCGAAAGTAAATCATCAAAATGCACGCACTGCGAACTGCATTATACATAGGCTCACGCCACTGGAGACGCGGCTGATTTCGGGCAAGTTCAGCTTTTCAGTTTGTGGGCTCGTCCCATCTCACGCCTTATCTCACGGTTTGATTTCAATCGCCATGGAATCGAAAATGATGCACGCTAAATAAAAAAACGCACATCTGCCGTCCGTACGGGACGCCATATTAGAGCAAATCCCGTTTCGGCTCCCACCCCCTTACCCCACAAAACCTCTCCATTTCCCCTCAACTCATTTCATACACCCTTTCACTCTCCCTTCCCTTCCCACAACCCCTTCGCCAGATACCCTTTCGCTCTCCCGATTCTACCCTCACTCCCATTTACCCTTTCACCCTTTCCCCGTTTAAAAGGATATTTCGCTCAGCCCTTCTTTACCATTGCCCGGAAAGTCTGTCATCTGTGCCACCCCCAGAAGAAAAGGTAACGGAACGGTTTAAGGTTTCGCCACACTACTCGACCTTATTGTCATTGATTGCAATCCCAAATAGCTTGGAAGATTCTGCTTACCATCTTCAGACACACTTCGGTGTGCGCTTCAAAAACAGCGGAAGAATTTCAACAAAATTTGAAACTGGAAATATCTTTCAATTGGGAAATCCAAAAGTAATAAAAACTGAAAAGAAGACCTCACGTAATAGGTATTCAAACCATACCAAAGTAGTTACAAGATGAAGTGTAGTAGTTTTCCATGTTGTTGTTTTTGCATGTCGTATTGTTATCTTTTACAAGTGGTGACCTAGCACCTCCCGCCACACGCCCTTGCGGCGGGTCGCGGGGTATTATGTAGATGTAGATGATCAACACGTGAATAGACTATTAAAAACATCAATAAAATCTCCCTGTACCCGATTACCATTGGCGTGTACTGCTTAAGCACTAATCAAACTCATTTTTAACATCGCCAATTCTGATTGCATTAGTATAACCTAATTGACGAACTGGAAATATAAATGTACCATTATTTGATTTTTGCCATTGAAAAAGTTCTCGCACAGTTCAGGTTACAGAACTGAAACTTTTTTCCTTCAAATTTCATGAGTTAACTCGTAGCTACCAAACAGCGTCCCGAAATGATTTAAATTACGCCTCAAATTATTTCAGTTTTCCTAATTGCAACCCTTATATGTATCTACATGCTTTGAACTAATATTTTTTTCGCCTCATTTCTGTACATTAAGCATATTTCTTTGATTCCATCACAGTCACCTCAAGTAGTAACGAAATAAAGTTCATATGCATCGGCCATTTAGTCGTTGCATGCATTCATGCTCGAGTTGCACTCGGTGAGTTTTCTTGCGTTAAAAACACAGGCCGTTAAAGAAACTCTCCTCCTAAATATACTAACTCACACGAACATTAAAACTCCTTCTTCGAGGGTGAGTTGATGAAAAAACATTGCACGACTCGCGCTTCATGGCGGCTTGAAGGGTACTCGTTTCAGATTCTATCCCTTCTCTCCCTCCTTTCCCCGAATTCTCCGGCTCTTTTTCCACCCTCTTTCCATTCCTCTGCATTCCTCCTCAGTCTCAGCCCACTCCCTCCTCCCTTAAATCATTCCCACCTCTCTACTTACCCCTACAGCCCCTCTCTATGTCCCCTCATTCCACTAAAGACCTCTTCCGTAAAAAGTTTCCCTCCCCTCGACCCCATACTTCCTCGCCGCTTTCCCAAGCATTCCTCCTCTCTCTCTCTCTCAATCACCCTCCCTCCTCCTTCCCTCCACTGCCCCTTCTCCTTATAACTCCCCCATCCCACCCCCAATTTCCAAAGCCCCATTCACAGTTCCCTGCCAATCCTATCGAATTTCACAACTTAATGGAGCAATAGATTACATGCGCTAGATAATACTCTGAGCGAAGAGGCGGATGTTGAGGGCGCGGGGGAGTTCGGAGGGTGGCAGGGGGGCACATCACCCGTCCTGGGGGCGAAGGGAGAGTAAAGGGTTCCGCAGGGGTGAGAGGGTGGGGGTGGGAATACGGAGCCAATGAGAGGGATAAGAGATGAAAGCAGGAGGGTGAGGGAAGAGGGAGGAGGAATCGAAATTTTGCCCAGGGAGGGGTGAAAACGGGGGGAACGGGGAAGGAGAGGTAGGCTACGTGCGGGGGTGGCGGAGAATAGGGATGGAGGTGAAGAGTGGAAGACTGTGAGAGAGGGAGAGATGAGAAGGAGATGGGGATTTGGTTTTGACGGACCCAAAGGAAGAAGAGCGTGTTGGCGTCCAATGGCAGTCGTGGAAGAGTCGAAAAAAAAGTATTTTTCCATCGGAACCGATAAAACAAAAGGTGATTGGCGGATGAAATTACGAAAGACGGGGAAAGGGGTAGAGGTCAGGCGTCCCATTTTTAATTACTAATAAAGACCAAGCTCTTCCCATGATGGGGGCGTCATCTAGGAGACAGAGCTGGAGTGCAGAGGAAAGAATGGGATGCAAAAAAATCTTTTCTCGCGTATTTGGATGCCAGTTAAACATTAAATCTATGGGAGGGAAGAGTCAGCTTTTGGAACATAAAAATTGAATAATCTGTAAGTTGATGACGAATACTGATATTAATATTCGTAGCCTTCGATGATTATTCGGAGAAAAAAGGGTCATGAAAAATGCTCACGATGTAATAAAAAATTTTTACTGTGTTATGATACCATTTATTATAACATTTGACCAAGGCACTGTGCGTATGGGAAGAAGGACTTAGCCGACAGACCAAGGAACTTCACTAAAGAACAAATTTTACGCAAGGATTAGTGAATGTGAGGAGGGACTAAAGATATGTAGGAAATATTAATGTACTCCAATGAATGTTGATGATATTTATAACCTTACCTAGCATCCTCAATACCTATTTGTATTTAAACTGTGCGACGCGAGTTTCGATTATAAATCGTGGACATTTTAACACCGCGAAGGCTTAAATACCGGTATCTACCAATCACTGGTGAGTTGCGAGCTTAATATTCATTCTAGGGGATGTAGTATTAAATAAAAAAACCTATACCCCAAGAGATTTGAGCGTCAAAATTCGCGTCGCCAGGGAAGAACCGTGCAGTGGCCTCAGAGCGACTGCCCCCGAAGGGTTAGGGACCGAAAAACAGACGAGGGAGTAGTAGGGAGAGAGGAAATGACGGGCATGGCCGTCCAATGCGTGGGGAGGACGCAGCGGAAGATTTGGTGCGGAAAGGAGGCAGCAATGCGCGTCGACTGACCTCATGCGTGAGGGAGGTGTGGCCTGGCGTGGAGGTGTGGGGAAGAGACCGCTGGGGGTCGGGCAGTGAAGAGGTAGAAGGGAGGAAAAAGGGTGGAAGAGACATTCGGAGGCAAGGCTAGAGCGGGGGATGAATCGGGTGTGGGAGGCTAGGCGGGAAAGGGCAAAAGAGGAATAATGGGAAGAGGAGGAGAAAAGGCAATTGTGGAGGGCCTGTGGGACCCGCAAGGAACACGGGAGGAGTACGAGGGACACGTAACGTATAAGAGATTATACGTTTAACAATTATATATCTGTCGAATGATTCTGTTGCCTTTTAAAATATAATTAGTCAACCAGCGGTTATTTCCTTATAGTATTAATACAAATTCGAATTTATTGATTTCCCCAACTTAACCACATTGTCAAGCAAAAATATTTTTTTGCAAAAAAATCGGTTTAGGTAACTAATTAGTGTGAGAACTTAGAACATAATACGGAACCTTTATGCCATTAGATACAGACCCAGCTACCGTGTCTGAGCGCATTCACAATGATGAAATCGCAGAGGTATACTGTAATAAAAGGCAACTACCTGTTCTTTAACGTTTACTCAAATATTTCAGAAACTTGTTATGTAGGATTCTTTTGACCTATCTCATCATTAGCTTGAATTTTGATGACTTATGCCAATCAATAATTTACAGGTTTTCCATGATTTCTAAAATTTAACATATCCTGTCTTAGCAGTACCTCAAAGTCATTAAGCACTGCTTTCAATGAATTTCCAATTATTTTTCATAATTTTCAATTTTTTTCACTTGTGTGTCAAGAACAAGAGAATGATCAATGAATTGTGCATTTTACATTTAAAGGCGCCAAGGGGTCCCACAGCTTAACGTCCCAACCGACGGACGGCGCACTCGCTCTAAGTGCTCTCCACAAAGCACCTCAAGTAGGAATCGGGATACCACAGAAAAATATCAGCCACCACCGGGATTCGAACCCTCTGGTTGGGAAGCCAGTACATTAGCCACCGCACCATTCCGATCCCCAACTAAAGGACCACGGCAAATATTAATAACAAGATACTCCATCATCCCATTATAATTCGTCAATTTATTTATTGGAGATCAATTACTCTTTTCCATTTTTTCATTCTTGCCTTACCTTCTCATTCATAAATAGGGGTAAATTCCCGATGACTATTGGGCTCATTGGCTCTTTTGGGACTAAAGCAACGGAGTGTATAAACTTAATTTGAAATGCGTTCAAATTATGCTACTAATTTATGGAACCCTGGACATTCAAAAAAGTTAAGTGACCTTTCTATAGTTTACTATTATTTAAGTTCAATATACAACCAGAAATACGACGTACATTTTCTATAATGAACGGAATAAACATGAATTTTAGCTACTGTTTTGATTCTCACTGACCATGTCGATGTAATATTTTAAAACTATCCTAACGCTCAATGAAATTTTCTTATAATTATATACTTTTAGTTGAGGATTTCGCTATTTTCAGGGATACAGATGGAAACACATCATGCTGGTTACACCAAGTCTTAGTATAGATTGGACAACTTTTACTTGAATTGTGCGAATAGCATTTCCTAAGAACTGCCATCTGTCCGCATTCAAGACGCTAAATATTATCATAAAAGAGCTTAGATATGAAAGAAATAGCGTGATAGAAAGTGGTTGGAAAATAAAACGAAGGAAGATGGAATAAACGCTGCCTGGAAGAGACGGAAACTAGAGTAAAAGGAAAGAGAAAATGGAGGATGGAATCAGAAGGGTGAAGATCCGTGACCGGAAGAGGAAGAAGAAACGAGAAGAGAAAGGCAGAAAACGCGAGGGCAAGGGGGAATGGAACCAGGAGTGAAAAGGGGGGAGAGGAGGTAGAGGGGGCCAACCCACCACCCCTTATATGCGCAGCCCGCTGCAGCAAGACCACTTCAAATATCCCCTTTCTCTCTCTCTCTTTCCCGCTCACACACAAACACACACCGCCCGAACCTTTCCCCCGTCGATCCAGTTAGTACCCAATCCAGCCGAGACGACGGCTACCTCCTCATTTCCCGCCAGGGGCCCCTGCCCAAAACACATTGTTACAAAGAGCGTATTCAATATTAGAGTGGAGAGGGGCTGCACCGCCCCATCCCGCACCACTTCCTTCCTCCGTACCCCTTCCCACACCCTCACTCCTGGTGAACGCTCAAACCCTTCCTCCTGCCTACCCCCTTCCCCTGCTCCACATGACCCACCTCATGGCCCTCACTGGTTTCATCCCACGGCCCCCGTAGACCTAAAAAACACCCCCCTCCGCCTCCTCACCTCCTAACCCCCGTGTGACCTCTTCTCGAATCCCTCCTCCCTCCATCCCACCCCCCCTCGCATCTAAAACCTTTCCCCGCCTCCCTCCGGCCTTCCTTCCTCCTCCTCCCCCCGTCCGACTACTCTTTCGGCCGGAGTTTTCCGGTTCGCCGGAGCCAATTCAGGCCCTGGAATTTATCCTATCAATTTCTGCTCGGTGGACCAGGAAAAAGGAGGAGGGGGGAAGGGGCAGGGGGAGAGGAGGAGGTGAGGATGTAAGAGGGGTGAGAGAGGAGGGGTTTGAAGGGGGAGGTGGGCGGAGGGATGCGGCGGAGAAATTCGTCGGCAGCGGCAGGGCTGGCGCTCGGGGGGTTGGCGGTGGCGTGTGGGGGTGGGCGAGGACTTCGGCAAGGGTTCGCTCGGGGGTTTTCAAGGGGAAAGAAAGGCGGGAGCCACGGCCGTGGGGAAGTCGTAGGCGTGGATACGGTGGGAGAGGAAGGTGGAACCAGGAGAAATTTTCGGATCCCGAAGAGGTGGCGGCGGGGCGGGTTGAGTAAGGGATCACAGGGGGACACGCACACACTAGTCTACACCTGGATGTGCATGCAGAAGTATATTTTTTCTTCCCCACACTTCCTTCCACTGAGGCGAACTCAAATCCGTAAAACTACACGGGCACATTAGCACGCGCCGGTCGGGACGGTGACGTTTGGGACCAAGGACAAATTAAGAGCGTGAATTAATGAATAATGGTTTATTGCAGCAACATATGAGGCATACTACATTACAGTACACACATGAGATTATTATTGGGTATAGTTTCCTTTGTGGCGCCTGTTATTAGAATGTTTTCCCTTTCGGGCTGGACGTGCTCTGTCATGTGTGTCCTATGTGATAATTTGCATGAAGAGTACTAGTAATTTAACATCTCGATCTTCGGGGTTGGCTTATGGTATAATATTCACCCGAGGAAAGGGTAAGGTCGAGAAAACCTGCGATAGACCCACTGATGGAACTGGATTAGTGAATCTCAGAAGAAAATGATGAATAAATTAATAGTTATTATTTATCCTACCCTCAAGGCTTCTTCCGTTTTCTCATAAAAAGAGCAAAAAAATTCGCGAGGTGGATGATAAAACCTGAGCCGGCAAAAATGGTCCAATCGAAATCCGATCCGACGGGAGCGACAGGCGTAGTCGTGACGAAGAATTAAAAAAAAGGGGCGCGATCTCTCTTCTCCCTTGGAATTCACTGAGCGTTCATGGCACGTTATCCATGTAAATTGCCGAAATATCATCGTCAAAAATCGGAGTACAGATATATTCGTTGGTATCAGACGGAAGAGACGCGTGGAGGAAGGACTCAGATGGGAGTGAAGGGGTTAAAGGCTGGGAGGGATAGGCCCGTTGCGGATCGAAATGAGGGCCAATGAATGGCTGTCACAAGCAAGTTCGAGTCGTGGGTGTTTCCACAAGGGAGAGATTTTTTAAAAAGTCCTTCGTATTATTTGGCGATCAAAACAGGGAGCACCACAATTAAGGATCATTCATAATATTGCACCATACCCAAGAGGGCAGGGAAGGATACAATAAAATGTAACTTGGAGGTTAAGAAATGTTCACAGAAATTGAGAGACATTAACTGGCATCAGCTAAGCCATCCATCCATTATAGTATTAGGAAATGCATACTTACTAAGCGTAACGGGATTAATTCAATCTTTCCATTAAGTTACAATTACAATCAGTAGTTTGTTTTAACACAGTTCAAACTCTAGGAAATCTGCCAAGAAAAACTTTAACAACTGGGAGAGGTTGGAAGTCGAAGTTAAACGTTGCAATAAAACAATTAAAGCTCTTTTATTATGACAAACAGGTTGAGGGTAAGCTGTCCCTAAAAAATCAATAACCACCTTCGATTGGGGAATAAAATCATCTAAGAATGCCTTTCAAGAACGAGGAATGCATTAAAATCAGACTCCCCCAATCGAGAAATTTAGAGCAAAATATTCCTTGAGGTTTTTCAATTGTACCTTTTCAAATTTTTACTCGAATTTAACCTCAAGTATTACATATAGGGAACTGGGGAATAATTTGCCGCTAACTTATTATTATTAGCCATTCAAAAGTAAGGAATATAATGTAACCAACAGTATAAAAATATTGCAGGACATTGAGCTTACAATTCTAAATAGAGCACACTCAAATCGAAAAGGCATTTCTTTTTGGTCAATTTACTTTTTTCTATCTGCTTTGGCAGGAAATGCGGCTTAAGTTATCTCTGAGAAAGAGTTATTGCCGAAGTTTTCAGTTCAATCCGTCTATGTGAACACTACTATTGAGATTCCTATAAACACCCGCTGTCAAATCAAATTAAATTGCAACCAAAAAGTTCAGTTTAATTCTTAACACGGTTTTTAATTATCCGAGAGCAAAAAATTATTTTCAACTCAATGTTTTTATTAGGAGACGTGATAAACAAATTTATTCTCAACAGCATGCAACAAAGTTTAGTCATCCCAAATAATACTCATTTAAAATCACAGTCGAATTAAACTTGGAAAGTCTACACTTGGGGAGCTCTTGATGAGGAGCAATTTTCTCCGAAAGAAATATTACATGCATGCATGCCTTCACCAAATAATCCGATGCCGAAAGAAACCTAATTTCCACTTAAGGTACAACTCTAATCGCATACCATATTATCCACGACTGATGAATTTATCAACCTTTTACCATTGATTAATTTATCTGGTGGGCTCTACAATGCACTTCTGCGATCTTAGATAGGACGGTTGTGATTGAGATGAGGCCAGGATGGCGGAAATGCTTTCGGGGGTGAGAAAAGGGATGACATGAAATCTGTCGGGGTGGTAAGGGTTGAGATGGGTTTATCTCCGGCCCATGGCAGCGGGGAACTCATAAGGCTTACGATCATGAGGAGCACTGAGAAGACCCGAAGGGGGATTATATCGGCAGGGGGCTAGGACAACATGCAGCCTTCCCGGGGCTATAATCGGAGCGAGCGGCATAAAACCTGCCTAAAGAGCCTACCATGACCCCACCTCCAAGCCATCCGGTTTCGGCGTGGTATCCTGCGGACAGAGGGAGCCCAGGGGATACGTGAAATGGGATATGGCGCACAGGCGAGTCCTATTCGGAATCGATAGGGCATCGATTTTGAAATAATAAATCGAATCCTGCTCACAAGGCTCGGATGATTTGGGAGATTTAAAAGTGCAACGCGGACCCCACTCATTAACAATCTATGATATCGATTTCAAATTTTGGGTCTCTCATTTCACCTAAGGACCATATTCCTTGTTTTGAACTCTATTCAGAAATTCTTTGCAATACCTAAAGCCCTTTGCAGTACAGCCTAAACCGGTAGATAGACAAAGGACTTAGCAGCGGGATTTGGGCTATGAAGAAACGAAGCAAGGTACTCACAGTTTTCAAATTTCTCACCCGCATTCTTGGGAAATCGAATTTAATTCCATAAAGTACATTAATTAAAAAAGAATCGGGTGCAAATCATCCACAGCTCATGATAATGAATTTCAGATAACTTTGATCATGGAAACCAGCATGTGTTGCAGATTTTAATGCGTTCCGTCAAGGGTTCCATTTCAGGTGTAAATTCACTCAGTATCTAAATGATAGCCATTAGTGGAAGGTTAATTCAAAATATCGCCGCAATCTTGTTAAGTTAACAGCGAAAAATGGGAGATAATTCTTGCCTTACGTGATATCAGTGAAACTAACATGCAAAATGTGGCCCAGGAAAGGAAATAGTTCGACTCTTTTCACGCAACTCACCTGTAAAGGAAAGAAAAAAATATTAACCAAGAAATCAATCAAAAGCTAAAGAATAACAAATTAATTGCTTAGAATTGGTTTAAAACTATATTAAATAGCACAAGAAAGAGAGGACTGTATAATTTTTGATACAATGAAGCCGTTGAACGGGATTGCATTTTTTAAATTAATACAGGCAAATAATTTGATATGGATTTCTTTATGAAAAAAACAGCAAAACATCACCATTAGCAATTTTCCAGAGAAAGTATTAATACAATTTTTTTCTTCCGAGGCAACGCCCAATAAGCTACATTTTTTCCACAAATCAAATCGCATGTCAAATCCCTTTGCAAGGCACAAATGGTTGACAAACTATTTGTAACAAAGCCTCTCATAATACCATCGTGCATAAAAGCTACATCAACTGCCAATAAATTGCCTTTAAACACACAAAATAATAATATTTTCAATGTTGAAAGAACTATAGAGAACTGAAGAATGAATAAAGAGGAATATATACTCCCTTTACATTCATTTACTTCGGCATTAATTGATGATCTTTTCAGCTCACGGGTCTTGATTTAAGAGTTCGATATAAAAATAACCCGCGAAGTAGAAACAAAACCCCATTTCCATAAATGTTGTCCTATTCTTGAATAATTTCAATCATAATTAAGTTTTCCGTGCATGTGATATACGTCAAAGTAATTCGAGAGCTAAATTCATTGGAAAACTTATAAGTAACTAGGTGAAAAATGACGCCATAGACAGAGCCACACAAAGAGACGACTTGGGACGATTTGATAAAAAGAAACGGCATAATCGCAAAAAATGTATCGTAAACTAATCGAAAATTCGTGAAAAATGGTCATGTTTAACGAGAAACCGAAGAAGATAATAATGGAAACGCTGCATTCACAAAAGCCGCACCTAATGGACGAATGGAAAACCGTCGATAGACAACTAAGTTCCCACAATCGGTTTCCACTACCTCCATTTAATTCCACTACTGGAGTAAACCGATATTCGGTAAATGATCTTGTTTGCAATCACTAACGCGTTGACAGTGTTAATTGAAGACAACAGTAGAATATAGGAGGAAAGAATAAAATTATTAAAATATATGACTAATGAAAAAGGTTAAATTGTAAACGACTAGGTGGGTGATGATGAACTCTCCGACACCAAGGAAGCAAAGGAATACCATTCTCCTTTTCCTCGCCAAACTTTTGATCCCAAGGTGAGATGGAAAGAGATGCCAGTCTTCAGGAGAACCTCCAAGCCAGTAATGTAAATGAGAGGTTGGTATAACAATGGAAGAATGTCAGTCTTAAGACGAACAGAAAAGCCGAAGAGGGGAGGGAGAAAGTGTGTCGACGGAAATAACTACTTAAGGTCAACGAGCGTAAAATATTACGCAAGCAGATATGGGCAAATGTTCTTGCCTTTCATTATTCTCCCCCCTGCGACAGGGGGAAACTTCTGAGTAGGAGAAAAAAAACAGACATTAAAGTAACTATCGAGGCTAATAAAACGTCGTTTTTTCATAATGAGCACGATTTTTCCGGAGCTATACTCGCTTTAATTCACATACTTTTCAGGTATTTAAGTGGATAATTGGTAAGAAAAAGATACTGCAGACAAGATTGAATAATTGTATTGTTGAGAAAATTAGCGAAAAGAATACTCGGCTGGATTGAATCAGGACGTGTAAAGCAAAATGGTACGGTATGACACCACGGTGTTCTTGATACATGACGGCTCGTAAAAAAGTAGAATGTTTACGGGAATCACCTATAATTTTGAATTTTGGCGGTAAATACGATAAACGATTCAACCGTATAGTTCGTTATTCTGAATAGAAAAATTGGGCACTAGTAACTACGATGCTAGCAATGAATTGGAAATCTCGCTGAAATGGCTACTATAAAACGGGTTAACATACACTGCAAGCTGTCTGTGTATGAACCACAATACCATAAATACAAGGGCCTAACCAACGCACCATTTCTGTACGCCACAAGAATAATACTTCCATGAAATTATTTGGCTCAGTTTAGGAATTGATTCGAATGTAAGCTTAGGGATATAAGGCTCGATTTGAGACCGGAACTGAAGTGAATTGAGATCATACTTCGACCCGACAATGGCGACTTGAGGAAATATAATGCGCTAGGTAGATTTTAATGGTATAGGCGTGATAAAATTCAGGGCTGACATCGTGGCTCACTAAGTGCGCTCGATAGAACAACCACGGGAAAACCGGGCAACGGATCGTTTTGTGGCCAGTGACCTCATGTATGGCCTCATCGCCGTAATCGTATCCCTCGGAAGGGAGGTGGGGGAACTCAGCGACGTGGGTGGAGCGGCGTGGGTGGGGTCTGGGAGGAGGATAGCCTTCACTCCTAGGGCGAGGGGAAACCAAGAGCTGGATCGTGGGAGGAGGAGGAAGCCAAAAAGACACGGGTCGTCCCAACCCCCGCGGCACTCGCCGCTTTCCCACGAATCAACCCCCTGACCCAGGGCGTCCACGAAAAAATCCCCTTCCCCAAGATTGGACACTTTCCACGAAAGTAGATAGGATCGCCGGGAGGACAATATGAGGGACGGTGAACAGTGGCACGCATTTAAGTGGGAAGACCTACCATGCCGGTGGGAGGGAGGTGAGGTGAAATGGATAGCCCCTGCGAGGACCGGGAAGTGAAACAGGGACATTGCCCCCGCACGCAAACTGCCAACCAACTACAATTAATTGAAGAAATGTTTTTATGAGCAACAATAAAATATTCACAATACCCAGGTTTCAATTATTTTAAGCATCGTCATCACGCAAAACCCGCATTGAAACCAGGGTCTTGCGCCTATTTGACTGCGGCCCTATTAGCATTATCCGAACAACAAATTGTATTGGAATACCACCGAGTTTCAAAGGAGCGATTTTTATTTCTTCCAAATACATCGGGAATATTCGATTGGGGGAGAAAATAACGATAAATTATTTGAACGAGGTTTCCAGGTAATGACGTGCATTATTTATCCCTGAGAGTTATTTCGATGATGGCGTACATAGAACGACTGAAAAAAATGTTTGGGCAGCCACATTGGATTGCCATTAATTTGGGGAGCATGCTTCCTCTTGAAGATATCCTTACTGTTAGACCTTTAGAGAGGAACAGAACAGCCGAGTTTGCTTGTGACCCCGAGGGAATTATTATGACTCCGAATTTTATAGGCAGTTTCGAACACCGGGATAAAATAAGGGACACAACACCGTCATTGACAAATTCAAAATCTTGTTCTTCCCTTGCACGATACGCAGCCATAAGAAAGACGAGACAAGGCACTCGGATATTTTCATTTAAGAAACAAACTTTTATACTTTAGCCACACTCACCCCTGATTATATGCTGTACACGGCATGCATGAGTGACTGAGTGCACGTAGTTGGGTGCGTGTATTTCTTTACTTATGAAAACGTATTGAGACATAAGAGTATATTTATGAACTCACAATGGTGCGTCTGGCAGCCACCCTAACACTCTCCACCACACGCCCTTGAGGCGGATAGCAAGGTAGCAAGGTAGATCAACTATGGTTGTCGTTGCAATTTTATATGAAATAAATATTTTTTTCTCAATTCGCATCGTAACAAGTGTAAAATTGGAAATGACAGAATTCGTTTCTATTAGTATTCTCGCAGCCCATGAGTACGATTCTAGCCGTTCGTCGAAAATTATCATAGAAATGAAAAATTAAACATACAGCGATAAAGGCGCAATAGACGAGAGCCGTGTTTTATGTCACAAGAGGAAGGGTACATTATCACGCGAGGAAAGTGGGCATTATGACAAAAAAGAATAATTATTAAACTATTATTTTAAATCGTAAAATGACCTAAGTAGGGTTCGAGAACTGCTCTCGCACATTTCATAAAAATTGAGGAAGAATTGATTGCCCAACTTCCATTGATTATTGAAAGAAGTAACATCTCCCAAATGAGGAAACACACCGGTCAAGGAATTTGGATCACGGCGGCGTCAGAAATGAGAAAATGCCTTAAAATGCGACTGTACACATTCAGTATTAATGAAATCGGACACCAGTCGAGACAAGTGGGCTTGATGCCGCTTCTATTCGAGCAATCTCGCAATCCTTCGGGTTTCTCGCGCATTCACATGATGCCAATTCGTTTTATCTCTCCGTTGCGCATCCAGCGAAATTTCAAACCGCAGTGAACGCTTAGCTCGAAGGCACAGAGGAAATGCGCGACGCCAAGATCAGTTTTCTGGCTGTTTCCCCTTCCGCGTGCCCGTTTCACGGGAGATTTGGAATATCTACGGGGAAAAGGGCCGGCCGGACCTAAAACGCAATTCCGCACGGGAAACGACACCGTGCTCGGTTTGGTCAGGCGAAAAGCGGCAGAGGCATTCACCGTAGGCGTGTGGATGGGGGTCCCTATTTTCCGGGCAACGGCAAAAAGGGATGCCCAGGCGTTTATTGCTAACCGAGACCATTTGAGCGCGAGAATTGCGCGGAGATGGAATGAGGCGAATGGGAAGGGAATGACGGGGGAGGGGGAGGAAGAAAGGGGATTTTGTGAGGTGAGGAGGGAAGAGGTGGGAAGGAGGGAAAAGGATGGCAGGGTATTTACAGGGCCGGAAGACAAAGGAACCACGTTCCGAGGAAAGCGATCAAAACCGTCAAAAAGGCTCAAAGTCAACCGCCGTACCATGGAAGAGCGAGATGAAGGGATTCGGGTGAAAGAAGATTGCAAGGAGACGCAACGGAATGCGTGCTTTCGACTGATCAGTTTCAATGACAAGATGTTGGATTTCTATTAGCTATTGAGATTCGAAATATAAGAGTCATTGTGATGAATCATTCGTCAGTAAGTTTCTATAGAATCATATCATCACACACAGCTATTTCTTCCAAAAATACTAAACAATGAGTGGGAGATAGACGGGGCCTCATCACGAGTGGCTACTGCGGCGTCTGATGATGAGTTCACACCGAACGATAAACGGCTTCTTAATGCCGTTCTTTCTTAACGTGTGAATGATGCGTGACCTTTCGATAGGGGAATGAAAACTCATTATGATGGTAATACTCCGGTGAAGGCCTTAGTTTGCTTTTTAAAACTGGCATTTCGAGCATCAGGACGAGGATAGAAGAAAACTAAAACGGACTAAACTATATCGAATCCGCTCAATAAAAAAAATATTTCATCTAATTGGCAATTTAGCCTATAGATCGTGAAAATTTTGGAAACCTACATGAATTAAAAAATTGCGCACAATGACGCTTGCGTGTGTTTATTCTATTTGAGGGTGGTATCTTAGTAACAGAAGAGCCATTACGATGTAGGATTTGCAGGGAAACATTCATTTTGCGGCTTGGCTCAAAATTAAAAGCCACAGAGGAAAATGCTATCCAAATGTATCTACTTTATGAAAGAAATGTGTTACTTTTCAACTATAACACTGGCCGAGAAACTTATTCTGTTTCGCCAATAGTCGTGGATTTATATTTTGGCGATGTAAAAGGACTCCAATCGGAAAACTCAGAAAAGAAATTTTAAATAATCAAGAAGTCAGCTGTCTAGCATTTTTCCCAAATCGACCAGCACAACAAAAACGTCAAACGGATGCAATAGAATACAATAGCTGACCTACAGGGCAATCGCACCATCAATCAATATCAATTTAACTTCTTTGTCAATTATCGGATGAAATGCCTTCAACAACATGTCCTTAACAGATTCCACCAAATTAGCAATTTACTTAAAATACTAAACTTTGGCCTTCCGTACTTGCCTTCCAAAATGAACTGTACGAGTGAATGATGCACCGTCCCACACCTAAGACGCAATGCTGTTTATGTCCCATTACGAAGTAGAGTGGAAAAAATACATTTTCATAACAATTCCAGGCATAA
Source organism: Hetaerina americana (assembly GCF_022747635.1). Classification (NCBI taxonomy): domain Eukaryota; kingdom Metazoa; phylum Arthropoda; class Insecta; order Odonata; family Calopterygidae; genus Hetaerina; species Hetaerina americana. The sequence continues at coordinate 1,455,935 of NW_027286730.1, forward strand.
AATGTTGGATCCCTTCCCTGGAGGCAAGGTGCACGCATAGGTCTTAAATTCCATTGTACCTCCAGGCTTTCGCATCGCACAAAGCCATGACATTGCTATTCCATCCCCTCAACCTCTCGTCAAAAAACCCGCTACAATCCATTTCCCACTCCTAAACACCACTCCCCTCCACCAACCCATTGAACACCCTATAGCATTCTGAACGCCAAGGTCCTACCGAGGAATTGAAAATTCTCAACGAGAACTCAATCCCATTCAAGCATTCGGTGAAATCTTCGAATGGCGGCCGGTTTTCCCGGCTACCGGTAGGTAGATTACCGCATCCACAACAGTGAGACGCGCTAAGAAATGGATTCAAAAAATCCACACGGAATCTTTCATTTTTCCCCACTCGATTTCAATCGCTCAGAAGTATTTGAGGAAGATGGAAACCAAATTCTGGAACCCGAGAGTGAGGAAAGGACAATGATGCCCAACCACGAAGCTTCCCTGCCTCATCGTATTAGATTGATTATTACGAAAAGTTTCCATTTTCAACTACAAATCATGCATGATGTGTGGGATCCGCGGGTAGCTTGGTTAACTTTTTGCTTACCGTGAGAGCCAACAGATTTTTATATTTGTGTGTATAGCGTGGATTTGCAATTTTTTAAGAGTAACTCAGAGGCCAAACGTATTCTATTAGTCCCAGATACCGGATAAGGATCTTTATACCATTCAATTTATCATATCTGTAAGCGAAAAGGTTCTACTCATTCGGAATAAGTCTACTGATACCCGTAACTCTTGGATATTTGTCTCATTGAGGTTAAGAAAGCGTACACGAAGACTTGATAGTATTTTTTATACAAATAATATTTTTTTGCAGCAATATTTTAATATATATATATATTTTTTTTTTCAAACTAATAATATGCACGTCCTCACCATAGCTACTAATAGTCAATATTCGCGAACAACCCATTTTAAAATATTTACTTAACATTTTTGTTCAAGAGCTCATTAAAGTAAAACTCAAATCGAACTGCTCAGAAACAAATTGTAATGGCAGCATTTTAAATTACTTGCTTCCAGTGTACAATGTATTGCAAGTGAAAAAAATTAAGCCTCAACAGTACTTCCTGGCCACCGATCTTAACAGATCTTGCTCACGGTAATAATAGTCAAGGACACTTTTATTGAAAACTTCGCCCACACCGATGATCAAAAATAAAATATCCGTCTTTATCTATCAAAGCAAACAATTTTTTCTTTAAGGAGCGACTGTACCCTGGGAGAAATATAGCGCAAGTATTGGAAATATTGCTGTTTAAGCCTTATTTAAGAGACTCCCAGCATCCAAGATTCCATAATCCGCATCGGAAATCTATAGAACCCTACTTGGGATGGAAGAAATCTCGGAATCCACACAATGGTTCCGTCTCAGACGAAAGCATCCCCCATCAGAATATGACCCACCCATTATCCCCGAGAAAAGGGAAAGACCCCATACAACCCCCACTATCGACTCCGTGCGCCTCGTTTCTTGGGCCACCCCACCACCCGGCACACAATGGACGGCTGCTCCCCCACAGCACCCCTTCCAACCCAACTCTCTCCCCCCCTCCGAACGCCATTTCTGCCACTCCCTCCCCAAGCCTTGCGCACACACACACCAAGTACACCTTGCACGTCGGTGATTCCCATTCGCGGGAATCCCTATAGTATGTGGATCCCGCTCAGCCGCTGGATTCCTACCCATCAAATGACCCGTGTGGAAGGATCCTGGTACTGGAGATGGAATTGGGGTTCAGGCCTTGAGGAAATAAGGGACACGGGGAGGAGGAAGCGATCGGAAAAAGGATTGAGAGGGAATAATATAAAGAGATAGCTATTACCCAACACGGCGCAATATTAAACCATCAATAAATAAGGAGGGGCAATTTTATACGACGGTCTTAGAAAATTTGACGATTAACTCGGACTGAGGAACCACCCCAAGGAAAGAAAAGCATTCAAATTCGAATCTGATGAAATTGCAATGCCATCACAGAGACCTATTTTAAATACGGTGTACTTCAAATCAAAAAATATTCCGCTTAATTTTACTGTCTGGTTAAGCCAGCAAAAAACACTTAAAGAGCACAGATCAAAACTAGAATCGCGACTAAAACTGGAACTTGCCGCGTGAGTGCCTGCCTCTGGCCTTCAAGTGACACATTTGAAATTATTAAGTATTCTCAGCAAAATTAAATGTTTTGAGCATCATTTGAGCATAATGATGAACTGGTGAAATAAATTTTCTGATTTCATGGAATTGCTGACTTAGATGCTATACATAAGCATGCTCGGGTTGGCTCAGTCAAAGGTAAGACATAATTAATGATAAACATCCAACATTCCCAGATTAGTTGGTGGTATTATTTCACTATAAACAAGTGTTTCAAATACAAATTTAAGCTCACATCCGAAAATTTCTCACACCTAATAATAATAAATATTCATGGTCTAAATGTAGGATGGAGCAGATTTAAATAAATGTTCCCTGATGATAGAATGCTCCTGAAAGAGACCTGGCAACCAAGTCGAAAGACGATTTGGATACAGGATGAAGGATAATAGGTTAAAATGCGGGCGAAGCCGACGGACATTTCCAGTTAATACGAAACAGCATCATTTTCTAGGTATTAGAGCTTAATAAGAGTCCGCAGGCCGCTCAGAGAAGCAAGTGCTCCGGCAGAATCCTACGCCACAGGACAACTGGTAACAGGCGAGGTTTTATACCCTTCTATCAGCTTATCTGGCTGAAAGATGACGCAATGTCAATAAAAAGAATGAATATTATGCAAATTCTTGTTTCATATCCCTTTAATGAGAAACAGACAAATACTTTGATGCACATGGATTTAGATAACTGAAAAAACTCTGACCAAAAAAATACCTCGTGGTTTTTCATTGTCAGTTATCCACAATATTGTTAAGGAGACATTTTGTAATGATGCACATATACTTTGACTTAGGTAATATTTGATGAACACACTAGAACTGTTAGATATCACTTAGTTATTATTTATTTTCCTAAGAGATATGCAAGAACGCCATACTATTTTTAATTGATGTGCTCCACTGACTTTTTTGGAATAAATGCTGGAGACAGGTGTGCCAAGTAGTCATTGCCGGTCTGCAGGTTATGTTATAATAGCAGACAGGAAATGCATACAGCACCATCAAAGGGACTTGGTAATTATATTATTCCTGGATACAACACATTACGACTATTACCAGTCCAAGCGCCGATGAATTTAAATTACCATTCTTCTGTCATTTTAGACAATTTAAGTGTAAATTCAATTTTTTTTTCAACAATGAATCCCCAAAGTTTTCTAGCAATGATTCCCAGACGATAGCGATATGACCACCATAGGCTTACCGGGGCACAGACTATGTCAGTAACGCCTTCCTGGACACCGTCCTTTGCTTCGAAAACATTTGGAGAGCCATGATAGAGTCCTGGTAAGAAGCAAAAGGAGAGAGGAAAAGGGTTGTTGGATTGGAGAGCTAGGGCAAGGGTGGCCAAGGAAAGGATTCCACAAGCTCGGCAGTAGATGACCAGGGTTTGAAGAGGAAAGACAGATGACCGAGAATCCCCCCGCGCCAAGAATTCCTCATTTTAATGGAAGTATCCACTGGGCGAGCATCAAATTTGAATCGAATGGAAATTCCGGGCCAAGGCTTGGGAAGCGATGAGAGGGAGAAGAGGGATAGGTGAAGTCTGGGAAAGAAGAATGAGGGAGTGGAGAGGTGGAAAGACGATACAGAATGAGAGGGAACGAGGCAAGCAGTGGGAGGGACGAGGGTGAGCGGAGTTGTATATCATAGCAGCGAGCAGAGCAGGGAAAAAAAAGAGAGGGTGGGCATTCGAGCATTATGAGCTCGGGAGGAATTGGAACGGTCAGAGCGGTAGAAATGGAGACGGAAGGCGCGGGAGAGGGAAAATATATATATTTCGGAGCGGGTGGCGGAAAGGGGGAGAAGCAGGGTCCTGGTAGCGGATTCGGACGGCCCTCACAAAGGCAGAAAACGGCCGGTGAGGAATCTTTCATGACTTCCGCCTCGATTGCAACGAAGGGGAGGAACGGGAGGAAATAAAGAAATGGAAGTGGGAGGAAAAAAGAACAGCCGAAGATCAGAGAGCGGAGGAAAGCATCACGTGGCGGATTTACTCGGGGTAAGAACGTCGGCATTCGAGGGGGAGGGAGAGAAACGGGGGAGTGGAGAACGGCGTGGATTTTTTTTTCTGCAGTGCGCTCGTGTGTCCGTGTGTTTGCGACCGTGGAAGGGATCGAGGATCGTAATTTCCCACAGCGCGGGGTCAAGGGTGAGACGGGTGCTCGGAGAAGGCTGTTACGAATCTAAAACATCGAGGATCGGAGCGCAGAAAATGGTTCGGACCCTGGACCACGGCATCATTGAAAAGGACGTGCGCGGTCGTCGGGAACATTGGTTAAGTAAAACCAGCCAAAGGCCGATAACAGAATATTTCACATTAGTGCCTGACTCGAAAAACGTATGAGAATAATCCTTCCTCGCTCAAATTTTAACGCGATTTTCTTTCAAAGAAGTTTTTTCCCACCCAAATAATCTAAGATATCCTCTCAATCACCCACGCTACAAAATAAAACATACGCACTTATGAGTTAAAGTTCTATTGCAAACGAAGTAAAAAATTTTCTCTCATCAGGAACAAACACACTGCCTTGATGTATTTCATTTTTTGGTATGTTTACCTTCCCATTCTAGGGGAAAACCATCGATATTTACTCCCATGGAGCAATTATGCACAATTATGACCTCACAATAAGTTCCACGTTCCGGCTGAAACGAAAAGAAATTTTATCATTCCCGAGGTGAAACTTATGCAATTTATCTGCCTCGGAATAAAACACAAACATAAACTACAGAGGTCCAGTTCATGATCCTTATCATAAGACTTCGAGATTAATTTTACATTAATTCATAGAAAACTACGGCTAACATATCCCTGAGGTTCACCTGCATCCTCAATCCATCAAGATGATCAAATTGATGGACGCTGTTGATGCTGACAAAAACTTGGGATGAAAAAACTTAGCTCAAAAATATTTGCACAGGGGTTTAAACCTTTTTTTAATTTTTGGATAGGAGTCGACTTCTTTTCTGAGAAAATATTCAAAGTTGATCAATAACATCTCACACCATGAAGAATTTCTATCATACTGTCCTGATGGATCTTAATGAATCTCAAATTTTAAGCATGTTTTTATCAGTGGAAACATATATGATACATACCTGTATGCTGAAGTAATAAGTGCTGATAATTTGATTGATACGTGAAATGGTTAAGGTTCATTAAATGAAAGATTGACCTTTTCAATTCCACCAATAAATACATCTTAAAGAGTCCTTCTGCCGCTTATTGACATTTTAAAATCTGTAATGGAGGTGGTTTTTAAACTCTTTGTTTTTTCAGTGAAATGATGAAGTCGATGGCTGTTACGCAAACATAAACTATCACAATAGAAATAATTTATTCGTAAAATCCTGAATTTAATATCCACTCAAGATATTGTACTTAACCAACATAACTTTTGGACGATTCCTTGAGACTATTACCTAATTCTCAGGAGACATTACTCTAATATGGCCTACTTTACTTTCTTCTTTACTTCTCCGTTCCCCTTCGTTCTACCTACCCTCGTACCGTTAAAAAAGCTCTCTTCCTTTCTGTAACCGGCATGTCTAACTTTCTCCCTTCAATCCCGGTCTTCAACATCCCATTATCTTTCAATATTTCCTCCACTAATTTTCTCAGCTTCATCCAGATTTATTCCTGTAACTTCCACTTTACGCCCACCTCATTTCAAACAACAAGGTTGAATGGAATACAAAAAAATATGTACTTTTTGTAAAGCAATTATTTCTGTGCCAACAGAATCCTAATATTACGATTTCATTCCGAATAACACCCATGTTTTTTCATCCATTACACTTTTGTACCCAAAGTTTTGTAATTTTATAAAATAATCCCGTGACTATTACATGCACAACGCAGGAGAAACGTATAATATGTGACTTTGTAAAAATCAAATATGAATAATCATGACTTACACGGCGTTAGGATTTAAAAGTAATAAAGTTTATTTCATAGGCCGCCATTCTAAGATGCTCTTAAATCAACTCGTGTACGGTACAATATCCTGCTCCAGTTTTAACAATTATCCTCAAGTCATTTGGTGGTTGCGTGAACCCATGTCTGTTCACGCTCACTTCTGCCGGTGATAAGTACATATATTGAACACCTAAAAGGCAAGGATAAATTCTGGAATATCACTAGTGCAACCGTCCTTATTCTTGCCCTGCAGAAATCCTGTCTCCCTTTACATTTCGCCCGCGATTAGTGAAGAAAGGGAGGGCGAGAGAGCGAGCCTTGTGCAATGAAGCGGAGGACGAGGCGTGGATTCCCGGGGGAGCATCAGACGAGAAATTCCGTACGCATCGAGCACCATGGGGGTATGAGGAATCACATATCCACCGGGGGTGCACACACATCCAGTAGCCCTAAACCCTTCCCCTTACACTGCCCTCGCCCCACCCCCTAACCCCACTCCGCCTGGCCAGTTTAATCCGTTCCCCCCTCTCCCCGAATCCTCAGCTTCCTTTCCGTCCTACCGATTCGGACCGGCGCCGGGGCAGGGCCAAGCCGCTTCCCAAGAAGTGCGCAGAGATGGAAAGACTTAGTGGGTGGGGAAGAAGGGAGGGGGTGGATCAAAGCGACAGCGACCCGACGAGGCCAAACTTGGGGGTGGTGGTTCGGGGGTACGCTTTTGGGAAGGCGTGGGCACCCCAAATTTAGACCCGAACGGCAGATGTTTGAGTTCTCTCTCACGCTCCAATCACGAGGGATTAAAATTTCGGACTCAATTAATTCTTTCCAAAGGGGTGTTTCAAAGGAAAATCCTTGAACATATTGTGGCCAAAATATAAACGGGAGTACGTGGCGAATACATGATCGCACGATCACATTACTGACTACATCTAATTTTTTTATCAAACATGATGACGTGGACCAGTTTATGTTGCTAGGAACTCTGACAACGGAAAACAAAATTTCAATGAGATACGATGAAAATGTAAAAAAACGGCTATCCGAGACCAGTTACACGAAAAATTGGCACCTACTCTTCAATGAAACGTGACGATACACAATGCCTAATTGACGTATGTGGTCAAGTAAGTAAATAAAAATAAATAAATTGATAAGCCATAATACCTCTTTTTCATAGCAAAACAACCTTCCATAAATAATTATTAATTTCATTATTACTCAGGGGGGCTTATTAAAAAACCACTGCATTCATGATGAATACATGATATCAAGAATTATGCAGCCGCTTCTTACTTCTCTCTCAAACTGAATGGTGATGCTCCTCCTACATTTACCCGATTGACATCCTCGATACCACACATTGTCTCTAAAAAACTAAAAACACCACAGTACAATTTTTGTAATTTTGCTGCAATTCGAATATTGCGAAAATCATAACAGTAAAAAAATATTATTGGAGTCAACTACATCCACCTACATAATCGTAGGCAATAATTCCATCAGTTGGTAGTTACTGAATACTATTATTATTGGTTTTCTACCGTTTAAGGTAGGTTTTTGATGAACACACTGAACAAATATAAATTTCGTTGCCCCTACTGTCAACCTGACATCCAAACTACATTAAACCCTTTATTAAATTCTACATACTCACTTCCTTCATTCCATCTAACATGCTTATTTTATGTTTCAGGGGAGTGGTAACATAAATTGGATTTTCCAGGCTATATAAATTCGGCTATTGTATAATAATAAAATGATGTCCATATTTCGCTTTTCAAACGTTCCTCCCTCAATTTCAATCCTCAACATTCCATCGCCAAGGTTTAGCAAATCTTTTCTTGATACCTTTACTCAATGCCTCCGCCCCTTCTTTCGAAAGACTCTTAACGAAACCTAGACTAACGAAATTCGCCTTCTATGTCCCTGCTACTCTTACCATATTCGTCGAAAATACTGCCACGATAAATGAACTACTCCGCCACTACTCCAATGCTGTTTTCACCATTTCACCAACTTAACCTTCCACAAGTGAGTAAACATCACCTGTGAACTAAACTCGTTTGCGCGTGATATTCAAACATTTTAAAGAGGCCTATTTCCTTTCTCTGAGACACTTTCGGTCTCCAACGATGCTCTGGCAGGTGCACTGAAAATTGTACCACCTGAATACAGAACTCCCTCCCAGAAGTCCCTCAGAACTTGAACCAAGACCCCCTGGACAGTAACCGTATGCTCTACACGATGAGTTATCAAGCTGCTAATGTGAAATATTAAAATCAGAATTTCGTCTCCATGGCTACATTGAGGAGTGAAGGTTTCACTTGTTGGCTAACAGTGAGCCATCCCCCTTGGCACGGCTGAGCACGGAGCGTCCACAAGGAGAGAAGGAGCGGAGAGCAGCTCGGAGATTGCGGAGAGGGTGGACACAAGATGACCACAGGGGCGAAATTGCAGGAGGGATGGGAGGGGACGAGGGAATGAGAACTGACGGAAGACGAGCGGAAAAGTGCTGTTACAAGGGATGACGGAAGAGGATTGAACACAAAGCAAACGGATTTATGAGGCGAGGGAGGGACGGGGGAGGATGGGAAAAACGGGAGGTAAATGGTCAGTGGGGGAGGGGAGTGCGATTTCTGGGGAGAACGAGATTTCACGTGGCCGTGGTTGGGAGAGAAGGGAGGAACGGGGGTGCAGTGCCCGTCTCTAATCTTCAAACAAGGCAGGGGAGCTAAGGAGGGAGAGAGGATGGAGGGAAGGGTCAAGCAGTGATATTTTTTCTTCAAGACGATGTAAGTAGGTAAAAGGCGTCGACGTATGAAATCACCACAGGAAGGATGGGAGGAAGCCAGGGGCGGTCATTGTCGGAAAGAGAACGGAGGAATGGTCAAGCCAACCAAAAGCAAACAAAGGGAATTATTGCTGACATGAAAAATACAAAACTAAGCATGAGGATTTACAGAATAAACACACAAGCACCCATTAACTGTGACATAGAGAAACTGGAATACTGCTGGCTTAGTTGAGTAGATCGACGAACATTAGAGTAAGCTCCACACCAATAGTAAGCGCAAAATGAGACATCCATTAAAATACTATTTTCTGGATTTCCATTTCAAATTAATGTTTTATTTTGAGATTACATGCAGAGAACTAATCAAATTCCTTCCTTTCGTGAATAGTTTATCGCTTTGTCAAAACAAGTACGTAAAAGATATGATTAAATGAAAATAATCGTTCGCGGATCTATTTCTTGAATTGTTTTAAGAATTAAAATTGAAAATCAAACCTATTTCAACGAAAATAGTAGCGATAACGGATATATTTTTGTAATGAAATTTGTTTCGCTATAAGATTTATTGCATTTTTGTTTCATTAAAACTTGGAACATTTAAAAATGGGTATCAATATCCGTAGGAATTAGCCTGAACTAGGATTAATTCAAACAATTATTTCGTCGAATTTAAGCATCATTATTGAAAATATGAATAAATATTCGGTAATCTCAGAAAGACGTTCACATAATCGCAGCGAAGAATTTTATGCACGGTCATCTCTGTGACGTAAAATCTTTTAGTAGAACCACCACTGTCAGTTGCCTACGGACAAAAGAGAAGAAAAAGCACAAATCCCATGAGAGAGGAAAGAGGTCAACGGAGGGTCAACTCTTGCCTGGCCTAGCACTCCCGGACCACAAATCCGCAAACAAGGGAAGAGGACCGAAAGGCAAAGTTTGGACACCGTGTTGCTTGAGACCACTTCGGAAGGGAAAGTGGAAGCACGCGTGCGTGCGTGAGAAGGAACTCCTGAAGGGGAAGATACCAACGGAAGAAGATAGGGGGGTGGAAGGGGAATAAAGAAATCCGCAGAAGCGGAAAAGAGAGGACTAGAACGACGAAATGCTGAGGGTGGGAGATAGTGAGAGAATGGGACAAGGGATCCACTAACCAAAAGAAGAGGGTAAGGGGGGGGGGGGGCGACAATCCAATGTCGAATCAGTGGGGGTGGGATCATTCTTGAGTCGGGAAGTGATGGGGGTACTACAACGGCCCGAAACACGGTCCGACAGATCGGGTTTCAATTGATGATATTTTTTATTGAACGTTCAATGACATCACAGAAGATTCGTCGCTATGATTCACTGATTCGATGAATTCAATTATTATGATGGACTTATTGAATTCGAGATTCGATTGCTTTGTTAGTTTCAATAAATCGATGGTTTCTCTCATTCGATTTTTGTCGATGATTTGATGGGTTCGACGATTCGATGATTTCGATAATTTGATGGTTTAGATAATTTAGTTCGGGAAATTTCATGGGGTCCAATACTTTACGGGATCAATGTCAATCATCGCAGTTGAAATGCTTTAATGATAGAATGTCACTGTACTCCGACGGCAAAATTTGACAACTGAAACCATGTGAGTGCAACACGTCCAGCAGGAGTGGATCAATGCATGGAAGGTTGCCAAAATACGTTTAATGAACACCGAAAAAACCAAAGGCGAAAACCAAATATTTTTCATTATTCATAAAGATCGAAACCGAAGTTTTACACCACATCTTCAACAAATATGGTATCATAGATAGGAACATAAGAGCCTAAAACTAGATGTGTACGACAACTTAAGGAAAATAAGATTGGATATCGGTTTGAACTGTGAAAAAATTATGATAAAAGAGCAATTGCAATAGGCGTTGCCTTTACTCACAAACGCAGCGTTTCGATATTAATACTGAAGAATATACAATAAAACACTATATCCAACCACAAGTCAAGATTCTGATCGGCGGCCTTTGAGCTAGCTGACAATTTGATGCATATGCCAGCCGCCAAGTTAAAGACACATCATGTAATTCCTTTATTGGATGTGCCTAAGAAAACCGAAAGATAATCCGGATCATGTCGCCGATTTCTCGTTTTCAAATAAATCTTTAAGCAGTTCCCAGAGAGTTATAACGCTTCTCGCGCGTTTAAATTAAATACAGAAAAACTGTTGAAGCACAATCCTTAAAATTAAAAGTACACATTCATTTCACATTTAATAACTTTTCTCTTCGGCTGGTGTCAAAACACACCCCATGGGAAACGCTAAATTGGCTGCATTCAGGATAAGATATGTTTTAATACGATTTCAGCCAGGGAAAACAGCCAAGAAAATCAGAAAAGGAGAAAATCGACAGTAAGTTAATCGTGTAATGCGTGAAGCATATTGGACGACGTGGTAGCCTAGTAGGTAAAGCAGCTTTTGAAGTCTGAGCTCGGGTTTGATTCCCTGTGACTATGGAGACACTCAGATTCGCCCAAGCTACGCATTTTTTCCAATTTTCAAGACTTATGAGAAACCACAGGTGACACATGGAAATATACTCGTTGTCCTAACTTGAGTGAAGTTTCAAACGCCACGCTATTTAGGGTACGCGATGAATTCTACCCTAACCTTTCAAACAAATCTTAGAATTGATCCTATATCCTATCGGTGCTCGTCCAAAAAATCACCAACCCTTCGAAATGGTCATTCATCCATCGAACCATAGCGAAACGAAAAAGTTTACAGACCGTTGCACTCCGTAAATAGTGGGGAATACTAAGGCATAATTCCAAAAATTGGCCTGAAAGTGATATATTATAACCACATTAGACCTTCTAATGCCGCGCCAACAACACAGCACGATCCTGCTAACGGATTTTTTTTCCGAAATCTGACACGGACTTTTAAACATTCTTTCGCTGTCCCATGTGCCGAAAGGAACGCCACCCGTCGAAAAAGCCGCGGAACACAAATTAGCCCATAATTTATACATCAGAAAATTATTTCGAAGCGGGGCAGGGATGCCAACTCGGGCGTGACATTAATTTCGGGGCTACCTCCCGTTAATTAAGATAGGCTGTGCGTGACAGGGAGTGGAGAGGGTTGAGGATTCAAAAATCCCCCCCCCCAAAAAAAACAGCGGCGCGGCATAATGACCGAGCACCCCCTGAGGCGCGCGTGGCAATTATCGCAACCACTGTATAAGGCAAAGAAAGGCCGGAGTCGTGGGCAACAGACCGAGGGGCGTTGAAGGGGGGATGGCGCGGGAGGGAGGACATGGCGAGGCCCATTAGCAGTGTGAATTGTGATGAGAGGGTGAGGTCGCCTGTTAACATAATCACGTCATACGAGCTGAGAAGAGGAGAGTGAAAGCGAAGGACGTAGCTGCTGTCAGCAATGAGTACTGATCAACCAGGCCGGGGGATACATATTGTTTTCGCACGAAACTTTCCATCATACATGTACTAAACCTGATAGAGCCCAATACTAGTCCTTATAATGAATTAGAAGAAAATTCATGGAAGATGCAAATAAATATCTCAAGTTTATGCTAAGTAGCAAAGAGTCGCCATAGCGTGGAAATCATACAAGGAACAGGAATGTATCGATGTTACAGCAATGGAGAAACATAACATACTCTTCCGTTGATTTGAATCTAAAATAAAAAGTGCAAAGGCTTACACCATAATCGGTTATCAAGTTTCAATTCGACCCCATGAAAAAAAACAATAATTAACTCTCGTTCTCTCTTTGGCAAACAGTGGCATGTCAACGTGGTTAAAAGGGGAACCGATACTGCAATTACCTATAAATTATAATTTTCTCTCATTGAATAAAGAGCGGGATCGAATCCAATGAAATTGTGTTCGAGCGTCCATTTGTAACATCTAAATTGCGGATTCGTAAATTTTTACAGCAAAACTTAGTGCATGCATACATAGAACATAGGTAATATATTTTCTTTCTTTCGTAACACTGGCTTTTATTAGCCCAAATAATTTTACCCACACACACTCGGAACTTTCACGCTTTGTTTAATAATTTCTGAATTCTCGGCATCGTTTTTGTTAATTCATCATAATTGAGTTTTGAATTATGTCCGTTTAATTTTTAACGTAATAATTGATTTAACCAACATAAAAAAGATAAAAAAACGTAAAATGTGACAAATACGTAGGAAGGAGACTTGGCCGAAGCACACTCCTTTGGATTCCCATGGAATAATGACACAAAGAAGGGTGTGGTGAGATTATGGTACGGGAGAAAGCAGTGGTAGGTTGACGGGGCGGGGGATGGACAGGGCGAGATTGGGGGTGGGGACGATTAAGCGTGCGCAGTGGGCCGCAGAGGCGGGAGGATAAGGGGGGCGGGGAGGACGAGAGAGGGTTGGAGGCGGCGAATCGAACGTGCCGGGCGGCTCGCCGATTGGACCGGATTTGGAAAGGCGTGGGGACGCCTCGGTGGAAAAAGACGTCGGAGCACCCGACAGAAATATAATTCGGCAGCGCCGGAATTAGCGAATTAAGACACGACTGCATTTCTAAACGCACTTTCCGCCATCTTGAAAGGCTAGACGAATAGACCGCGCACAATTTCAATGGACAAGAAATTTTTACATGAAACTTTTCTTCAGTTTCATAGTCGGAGAAAAGCCATGCGACTGCCACCTGCTAGTCAGAACTGTTATTATCTGCTAATTATTTGCCCATAATATCCAAGAAAACCGACAGAATTCAATGAGAAATGCAACATTACACTTTATAATAACCTTCAATGGAATATTTAAAGAAACTAGAAAATTAAAGGAATATGAACTTTAAAAAATTATTTCTTAGCATTATAACTAATTGTCTTAATCAGAACATGAAAATCCACTCTTCAGCTTAAAGAAAGTGAAATTAGTTCGTCACGACTGAACGGAGAACCAATTAAAATTTAAATGATTACTGCCGGTGAAGCTACCGTCGATACTTTCTTGGTAATAGTTATGTAACTTTTGCTATCTTAACGTAATGATATGGAATCATCCTTATGCAGGAACCCATATAATCCTACAAGAGAAGATGGATACAAAAATATGGGATATATATATATACATATACACACACACACACTGATACAGATTTTTAAAAGATATAAACACAAAGAAAGGACACGCACATATGTAGATTTGAAATTTAGACGGCACGGATATCATCATAAGAATCTGATAATGACGGCCGTGCCGTCGAAACGTTAATACTGCATATGTGAGGGTCCTTTCTTTGTGTTTCTGTTTTAAAAATCTATATCTGTGTTTTTAAATATTTGTGCGTCGCCGAAGAGCGTTGTATTTCAAAGATATATGTAATGTTTTCTTCGCGGATTTAAAATTAGACAGGAGAGAGGGGAAACGTTTGATTCAGCATTGCATGCTATAGACCAGAAATACGAGTATAGGTTTCTCATACATGATTCAGGCTGTACTTATTAGTAAGGACCACGGATGGCGGAATAGTAATATGCCAGAAGATTAGGCATACCTGTTATACGAACGCGTCGTATATCGCCTGTGCTTTCTAACTTCTAACGCCGAAGAAACTGTATGTTGAGCACATTATGGGTGGACCAGAATATTCATGAAAAAATAAATGAATCCGACTGGGTGATTTGAACCGATGATTAAGCTTTATTTGCAGAGAGAGGATAAAAATATTATTAGGGAGTAATTAAAATAAGGTGAAGATCTAAGAAGAAAACGAAAGCAATGTAATTATCAAAAATTCCGAAGATTTTGAAAGTAGTAGACTACTACTAGCGACCAGTGCTAACAACAGAAGTAGAACATAATTTAGAATACGTGGGGCAGTTTTAATTATTGAAGAAGTATTTTTTCCAGGAAGGGTAAGGGGATGACATTACCTCCTTTATGTAAAAGATAGCCATATTTCATTCTCAGTTAAGAGCTTGATGGCACTCTGCATGAGGCTTTTGGAGAAATATGCCGCTAGAAAATGATGTAGTAACGAAGTGGGCAGACGGGATGACCGAACTACAAAGTAAAACATGAAAGTAGGAAGGGGGGGTCCCTAAGCATGGGGAAATGAACAGAGGAAAAAATTGTGTGTGGCTAATGTTCTTTACTTTGAGCGGAACTGCGTTAGAATTTCATGACCAGGTGCATGGATTTTAAATAATAACCCAAAACCTAAGGTTGGCTACCTTTGATAGCAAACCCCATGGCCCAACAGTCTTATCCCTAATATTTTGCTTGGCTTACTCTACCTAAGTAATTCGGGAATCTAATACTTGCCGTGTCAGAAATCTCTTACAAGTAAGTCAACTCCGCATACGGCGAAAAATCCAATGAAGATTAACGCGAAGAGTTGCGGTAACATATCGTACATGAGAGATATGTATAAAATTACACAATGGGATTGAATTATAGTTTGTCGGAGTGGGAGTAGCGAGTTGGATTTACCGTTCGACGTCCAAAAAAATGAAATGATTTTTGTGTTCCTAACGAACGACACAAATGATGAGTCCTGTCACTGGGCATGGAATCGATCCCTTAGCACTGGCGTGGTAGGAGAGGCCGCATCACCTAAAATATAGAATTGAGGGAATGGATTGGCAATACCCAGTGGGCGCATCGCCATCTCCGGATTCTAATTACATCCGTCGACATTGACGAGGAAAGCAAGAGAGGAGAGGGACTTGATATTGAGATAAAACGCACGATACGATATCGTCGACGTGAAAAAGTGAGAGAGATGAAGAATAAAGGAGAGTAAAGCGGAAGTGGGCGTTCACAAGGGGAAATACACTCTTTTCCCGACCCCCCCCCATTTTTCTCATAAAATACGGAGAGGACAGGGAAGGCCTGGATTGTGTTTTCTCCACTAGTTCCAGTGGCTGCTGCCTCCAATTCCCAGGCGCAGCGGCGGCGGAATACGGGCAAGGACCATTCACATCTCCTGACCGCCCTCTAGCGGGAAGCACCACGAAGTGTAGGGACAAGGGCGAGGGAGATCATCACGGGAAGAACAACAAGATCGCAAATGAATAAATAGGAAAGAAAAATATAGGGATAGAGGAGGGGACCTCGAGAGAAGCGGGGCTGGGGATAAAGAACATTCCGTCCCCCTTACCCCCACACAGGAGACCTACGAAAGCGAATGTGATGTGGAAAGAAACTTCACTCTCAAAGTAATGAGACTTTCTTGACGTATATTCATTTCTTTCCACGCACTACTCTATGCTAATTCATGGCGGCCAGTCGTGCCGCCGAAAAATCTGGCACGATTCCGAATTAATCATTTCGAAAAAATGCCAAAATGCGAAAGGTTAAAAGTTGGTCGATGAATAATGTAAATGAGGTATTGGAGTAGTTCAACTATGGCAATTGTACTAGGTCTACCATGACATTCTCCTAAATATGGTTCACCTTAACTCCAATGTTCAATTATCTTCCACAGTAAACTTATAATAAACTTACAATATAATTACCGTGGAAGTGTAAAGTTTATTTTAACCCTCATAATGAATTAATTCCACAATATTAAACCTGAAACCGTTATTTTAAATTATTTGTTCACACAGAGCATGAATTTATTGAAATTGAACCATGATCTCATTTTGTATTAACATCAATGAAAATCAACGATATAGTCATTTCCTCATGTATTCATTGAATGCTATTTTTTCACATTGTTTCCATAAATCTCAGTTTTCCTTTAACCAACTCGCATGTTCGAATTACTTCCATGGGAGTGACATGTTAAGCAGTTAAGATCTTCTGAAAAATTCACATATTAGAATTTTATAATCTTACAATAAGCACATTTTCAAGAGAAATTACATAAAATAATATTCCATCCTAAACACAATTGAAGTAACCTTGGAAGGAAAGAATCACGAAGGAATACCAATAATAGGCTACGGGGAGGGTGTGATGGAAGCAAGAAATAAAGCAATAACGCGCAAGAACAACACCCCCAGAAATTATAGGAACTCAATGAAGAGAGGGTAAAGAACTAGATGGCTCCGTATACTGCAAAATCCCACCCTAGGAATGATCACCAGAGGTGATGATGATAATCTGGCTTTGATCTAGTACATTCTGATCCACCAATGCTAAGCGGAATAAATATTGCCCGCTACTTAATTTTAGTAGACAACTCGAGGAAGTCATGGGGCCTTGGGGAAAAGACGTCTCCTGAAATCAATTCGAGACTTCATCGATCCGAAATAATGAGGTTGGGATAATTCTGGCAAGGGGAGGACAGCGAGAGACAGGCAAAATTACTGTATACAATCAGCGAACAAAGGCGAATGAATTAGACTGAAAGCATTGGCCAACTTCGTTTGCAATCTGCCTGTTGTCCACTGTGAGTTAAGAGAATCGAATCAACGCGAAGTTTAGCAAACAAAGAAGAGTGTTAAAAAGAATTTCCGATTACAAGCGCAACAGACAAAATACACGAGAGAACGAACGGGTGAGAGCTTCCTCAGCTTTCGGCTGATTGGGATTGACGCTTACGGAGCAAACTTTCGCGATGGCGAACGTATTCATTCGCTCGCAGTTACGATTAAGGGCATTACACGACATTATCCGTTCGTTTCGCTTCTTTCTCTTAGTATTTCTCAAAAGATGGTAGTTGATAGAGAATTGGTCGGACGAAGGAGCAAAAGTTATCGATATACCGAAATACAGTGCACTATACAGTATTATCTAATCTGTTAAATTTCCATTCACTGTACATTTTCAAAGACGAGTGTGCCCCATAGTCGTGGTGACTTGTATATTTTCTAAGTGAGGCCAGCCGAGTACCCATTATTAAAAAACGTTCGCTACTATCAGACTCGGAAGCTACAACTGGGTAATATAGAGATAGATGTCATGACTTCTCCAAGTTTTCCGTACAAATGTCATTCATTGGTCGTGGATTGTCCTTAGTTCATTTATGAAGACAAATGAGTGAAAGAAAATGGTAAAACATGCCATATACAACAGTATCTCTTTTATGTCCACTAGTTTGATTACAAAATGGTACATCTAAAATAGGAACATCATTTGCACTCCAACGTGGACTTTTTAACTTAGTTTAGTAATACTATGGAGACAATTATTTTCATAATTTCTATTTGTCATATATGTATATATGTCTAATCACAGCTTACACGCGAAAGAGTAATAATAAACCGCATTTCGAGATGAAATTACACGGCTTTTCTCAGTCGAGTAGGCCACTGTACAAGGAGTGATAAATCTGGAAACTTAAATTATCAGTTAACTACCATGAGTGAGAGATTGAGAAGGTTGTACAATCTTTGATTAAAAAAAAGGAAAATGAAGGAGAGGACTGAATAATTTATGCATTTCCTACCGTGTGAAAGACTGATTTTATATATAATCTAATTTACATAAAACGACCCCAAAGAAGGCATTAATTTTAATTTACTTATCAAACTCGGGGAGGCATACGCTAACCCGTGAGGCCAGAGAAAAGACAACTCGACCGAAGGACCTCTCTAAGATAAAAGTCATTTTATCTGAGAGACAAATTTCGTCCCGGACTAAAAAAAAGATTAAAATTATTTTCGCTCGGCTAATCATTCAACTTTTCCCAAAAATTCACGCAGACTATCCATCAAATGGCCGTAAATTCAAACGACCAAAACAAAGTCTCCCCTTTGGTGAACACATTAATGTGCGGGATATATTTTATGTTACACGACGCGGTGAGATAACATGTCGATATCTAGTACAATCTGATTGGAATATGATAATTTTACTATGTAAATCTCGAGTTTCAAGGAAAACGGCACACTAACAAGAAAACGCAATTGGTTAAGGGAATTGCTCAGGCGTGTCAAAACCTGCCACATCAAAAATTGAAAAACCAAGCATAAACATTAAATTTTGAATTTGATCTACTTAACTATTTGCCTAACCAGTGATGAAAGAGGGAATTTTATTTCCATTCACTTATAATGATACGTCAAGAGGTTGTAATTTCGCAAAGTGAACCAGCGAAAAACCCCGATTGCATAGAAAAGTGATAAATGGAAACTCGGTCGGGTATGAAGCATTAAAAATTGTTCGTTTTAGTTCAGTCGATTGAATGGCAATGAATTAACTCGTTTTGATCAAGTAAAGGCTAAGTGACGAAAGGACAAAAATTTGACACGTTGCATTCATCAAAATATGCCGTCCCTATCGTGCTTCTAACATTTTCAAGAGTCGATAATCTGGCCTCAAAATATTCAAGTTGAGAATGAGCCAATGAATTTGATTTTTCATTAAGATACCTAAAGGTTAGCTTAGAGAGAAGGGAAATAACGATAATGTAAAGGTTTTTTCGCATAATATCTCTTCTACGGAATGGGAAACATTAAGAAGTAAGTTGTAGAGCCAAGAAATACCAATCTTTAACTATACATATTTGAAATTAAATATAATATTTTTCTTCCCCTCACTTTAACAGCCAGTTTTTATTTATGTAGTGAAAGTAAAATAGATTATGAAATGAAGGAAAAGGTGACGACAACATTGCAAAAAAATTAACGAAATCGGAAACAGTAATTCAGAGCAGGTCTATTATTTAGGATTTGTTCTTTCGTCTAACATTTCATGCGGCACAAACATCAAAAGAATATGAAAGTCTTTATTAAGAAGTTTAGTGTGATTAGGCGTGTTTTCGCTAAATGAAGTAGCATAGTAACATATAGTGATCTTCTGTTTCGTTAAATGAGCGAAATGCGAAATAAATGGCCAAATTTGAAATACTTGAAAGCTATTCGGGATCATTGGTGGATAAGACTAATTATGGACCTTGACATCAAAGTTCAAAGAAGAGCCACTAGGTTTGGGAGAAGTTGTTACGAGAGGGAATGTTAAGAGAAGAATGGCCTGAGGAATTAAGGCTGGAGTCCCTTTCGTGCACACTTCACTTTTAACTGCTCACAATTCATTTATAAAGCGTCCCACCCTCTGTAAAGTTTACATAGTACACGGTATAGCGAATAAGGAGCAGCGGTGCCTGGAAGAATTTTTCTAGATTTGAATCCGGGACCCTTTGTCATTGGTCAAACGCTCTGCAAACGACTGTACTTTAGATACAGTTGAATCTAAAAGTGAATATCAGTATTTTTCTAACCTACATATGTTATAACTGCTTATCCGCTATCTCCATATCGCCATTTCGATTTTCTTTCCCAACCCGCTTCACATTATTCCATCTCATACGCCAGCAAATGCATTCTCCAATTGTAGACATCTATTCTTAACTATGAATGAATGGAAAAAGAGCATGCATGAGGCCACCTATGAACATGACAAGCGAGTGTGCCAAAACTGAGGGCCTGCAACGGAATCGATTAACAACAAATTCGCTTCACCGATGGAAAATGTTCTCCTCTCTCTTTTCCAGCTCGGTATTCACGACGACCAAAGGATAAACCACGAAGAACCCTGCGATGTGAAACAAGAGGCTCACAAACGAGGGATCAGATTGGGGAGGGCAAAGAAAGGACGAAGGAAGTGACGGGAGATGCGGAAAATGACGCCGACGGAAAGCGTCCAGGTGAATTGACTCTCCCAGTTAAACTCAACAGGAGGGACAAACGCACGCTTGTTTACTAAATCACCCGGCCCTCACTGGCTTATAGCAAACCTCTTCCTCATCCAAACCACACGCCCCCTTCGAATTCCCCTCCCTAGGCTCCACTCTCATCCGTTTTCTGCGCCCGGGACGGACATTCACTATTTTTCGAAAGGGAAAACAGTAAAAGAAAACGAAACAAAAAAAGGAGGTGGATAGGCAGTCCGAACTGAATTGAACGAGAATAAAATAACCAATGCGGCTTCAAAAACGCATTCCAACAAACCATTCACGGAGATGGAAGGACGGAGAGGTAGAGAGAGAGAGAGAGAGAAGGCGCCGTAAATGAAGCATTCTCGGCCTCCTGCATCCCACCGTGTGGCCCCGTGTAGTTCGGGGAGTGAAAAGAGAGGTGGGAAGAGAATGCCACCACCGCCATACCGCCCCTTGTTCTAAATGAAAAAAAATCAAGGAACAAAAAAATATAAGCAATCCTTGTGCGAGTCTTCCTAAAAAAACAAGGCGAGGGTGGCGGTCGGGGGTGGAAAAAACCAGGGCGAAGAGGTGAATGGATGAATGAAAAGAAAAACGAAAAGAAACACTTGCAGACATACGCCAACAAAACGTCCAGAGCGATGGAAATGGATAGAGAAGCGGATGGCGAGAGAGAAAGAGTAAAATGGAGACCGAAAAAGTAAACAAACGAGGCGGAAAGGGGCGAACCAAAGCACGCGAGGAGGGAGAGAGCGCTGCTTGAACGCAGAGAACCCTGGCGAAAATCCGCGCAGTGCCCACGCGAGGGGATGAGGAGGAATGAAACTAAAACAAAAACCTGGAAACGCTCTTCTGTGAGTGAGTATGCCTATGTGTGTGCGCGCGCTAAGAAAAAAAATAGACCAAGCGAACACACAGGGCGCGCGGGAAATAAAAAAATCGAGGAGGAAAAGCGAGACGGCAGAAGAAACACGTAGCGAACACGGGGGAGGGGCGCCGAGGGAGCGAACAAAATGGTGTGGGCTGGTCTCGCACACAAGAGGGAAAAATGCACGTCGTCGTCCGCACGCAAATATCACAGAAAGAAAAATTTAAAGAAAAAAGAGGGACAAGCGACTCCCGCACATGTACACGCTGCTGAATCGAATGAAGGAAAAAAAATTGTTCGTGTACGTACATACAACCAGGAGTGCCGAATAATGCAACGAGTAATAATGGTGCAAGTTCTTGCAGGATGAGGACGATGATGATGATGATGATGAAAAATAAAAGGAATTGGGACCAGAGGGAAGGGGGAGAGAGTCGAGAAGATTCCTTGGAAAATGAATAAAAACGCATTCACCGCGACCAGATATGCGACGGGACGAGGAGTGTGGCAAGGGAGGGGTGAGCTGTTCGTGGGGACTCCGCGGGGAGTAAGAGAGTGCCCCACCAGGGGGGAGGTGGTGTGGGGGCGGAATCCCCTTCACCCCCGCTCCCACTGCCCCCCCCTTTTTGTTTTCGGCTACCGTGGCGTGGCTGGCCTCGCCGGTGCCGCGACAGCGCCGAGCCACGCCATACCACCTGCCACTCTTCTCCCCGCTGTCCCTCCCCCCTTCCCCATCCCAGACCCTCGTTTTAAACATCTCCCCATGCTTTTTTCCCCGCGTATTTTTTGTGGTCTCAATTAATTTCTCGCCACCCCTACACCTATTAAGAATGCGAAAAAGGGAAGAAAATGAAAAGCACAGCAATACCCAACACACCACTTGCCTCATTCCATCTCTCACTCTCTCTCACTCTCGCCACCACCTCAATTATTATTTAACTCACCTCGCATTTCGTAACTCTTTTGTCCCCATACGAAGTCCTCCCCAAATCCAACATCTTTTATTTTCTCCTCCACTACGTATACATATATATTTTTTATTCACAAAACATTTCGACCTGGCCACCATTTTTCGTCTCTGTCCCTACCCCCTCCACGCTCCGCCGAAAGCATTCGTCCCCCCTTGATGGAGGAGCCCGTTGCCCAAACTACCCCACGAACTCCTCCCGCCACCCCCTCTCCTCCGGGTCCTCATGGAACCACGAAGTAGGGAAAAGGTTGGACGGCGCGGGGAGAGATCTCGCAAGGGGCGGGGGTTGGAAGAGATCTCACCACGGGGAGCGGGAGGCGCGGCGAAGAACCCGACACACCCACAGAGCACGGCCTTCCAACCCTCCTCCTCCCCTCATTCCACCCCCGCACCATCCAAAGTTTCTCTCTCTCTACTCGTCGTTTTAGCGAGTGACTCTTTTCTTCCCCGCGTTTTATTTATTATCCCGCACAAGTGCGGAAAACAAGAGGAACATCATTCCCGACGCGCGGTGATGTCGCTCTCCCGTGGACTGACCCCGAAAAAAACCGACTCGGCAAGTGGCGGAACGTGGAGTGCGAAATGAGGAACGGTGGGGAGCGTAAAAAGGGAGAAGAAAACACAAGGAGGGATCCTGGCGTAATTATAATGAACGGAATGGGGAAGTGGGGGACGGAGGGAGGCCGCGTTGAGATGGGGGAGGCGGACTCGGGGCGCGCGCCGTGGTGACAAGGACGGAGGGACGACGAGGTGTCCCTTTCGTCCTTTTCTCCACTGAAAAAAAGTACCTACGATTGCTAAGGCCGGAAAAGCTGGTAGGAGAAGTGCATGAAAGGAGACGAAAAGGGAGGGGTGGGGGAGAAGTGGGCGAGATTGAGGATGTTAGGGTAGTTTATAGGGTGGGAAAGGCTCTTATTTTTCGGGGAGGGCGCTGGCAACGGGAGAGGAGGAGCCTTTTGAGTTCGGGTGGTGTCTACGCAAGGCAGGAGTGAGTTTCCCCACGAGGGAGGGAAGGGGGACAAAACGGCGGGAAATGGGGATCATTATGAGAGTCGTGGTGAAGTGGCCGTTAATTGGTGGATGCGTATAATTAATGCCTAGCATGGAATATCTTACTGTCGTAGAAACGTAGAGAAATTTCCTGCAGGGTACACCGGTATAGGCGGTTGGCCCTCCGTACCTCTGCGCGGTAAATCAATATTTCATAAGGCTCAAATGAATTTTCGTGTTTATCGAAATTTTGAATTTTGGGCCATGTGCACTACTTGCATACCTCATTTGAGCCCACAATAACTCATTCAAACAGATGAACTGTCAAATCTGAGTTATTGCGAGCACTCCACACTATAAAATAATAAAAACATAGCATACTTCAATTATTATGATTGGACCTGCTAATGTTGCTTTATTTTATATTTCACACAGGTCGAGCTGCTGCATTTACCACTCGGGCTCAATATGGTAATTGTAATTAATGAAAAATATAATTATAATCGCACTGGGACACATATTTGTCATGAGAGAATGTTTAACCACTTCAAATACGGTACGTTAACAATGCAAAAACTTCAATATTTGGCAAGCGTTCCGTGTGCACACGTCCGTAAGCAAATTAGAAAAAAAGGAACAGAATGAAAATGTACGCAGAAACATATCACTTGAAATCATTTCAATGTCTGTCGTGATATAAAATAAAGTTGAAACCGAAGTCAGGGCATTGGTCATCGGACGATTAGACTAATATGATGATTATAATCTGCTCAGACGGGGATGAAAAATCCTGGATATCATTTTCAATGTATCGAAAAGGCTTTCCGCACAATAACATAAAAACTATATTGAGAGGAGAGCCTTCATTAAAATATACCGTGAAACTTATGAATGGATAACGATTTTACAGAACCAGAGTCTATATTCCAAATAATCAACTAATTATAAAGTTAAAACAACACAAATGAAATATCCATCTATGAATGCAAACCCAGAAAAAATAACGCACGCTGAAAACTTTTAAATATTTCACAAGTTCCCCATGAATCAATACTAGTTTAATTCTACTATGCTCGATAATGTTCCTTCAGGGAGTTCCTTAGCGAAGCGTGCCTCCATATTTTCTCGGTTCAACCGTGAAAAGGTCGTCAATTTCGTATACCACCAACCAGAGGAGATTTAAAGCGAAAGTATTAGACAATAATTTCCGCCATGGCAGCCGCACTCTGGCGAAACCGCCAATCTATAGACCCGGCACGGAAACCTCAGGTTATAATTAAGACGTCAAATTGACGAGAAGCGGGGATGGGAAAATAATGGACGCGGAGGAAGAACGATATGATAAGGCAGAGAAACGGATGGAGAGACCGAAAAGGAGATGTATAAAAGGAAGAACAGGGAAATCGTACCAGGATTAGTGTGTGACTGCAATACATGGCGGTGGCGGTAGAATGACGAGAAGTAGTAGACACAAAACGAGATGAAAGAGAGGGTAACGACGCTCGTGCCGTTACCATGGTGACGAGAGGAGAGAGATACATAGAGAGAGAAAAAGAGAGAGAGGGAAAACTTCACCCTTCAGGAAACAGAGAGAGAGGATCCCACACACGAGCACAACACAATCGCCGACAGTGTGGAAATCAGGTTGGAAGGAGAGAAGGTGGTGTCGGGAACGGGTTTAGGAGGAGGACGGGGGAGTTCATGGAGGTAGTAAAGTTGGGCAGGGTTCGGGAAGGGATGTGGGAGTACGAAAAAGCGGGAATAGACACATTGGGCGGAGGGATGGAGGCGGGAAAGGGGAGAGAGAGGGTGTGGGTGAAATACGAAGTGATGAAGTCGAAGAGAATAAAGAGACGAGGAGAGAAGGAAAATGGGGGTGAACACTCTGGAAACTGGTAGGCGGGGGCGGGGCGGAATGGAGCGGAAAAAAGAGGAGGAAATTGGATGAAAATAGAATGTCAGAGGCAAGTGGGGGGGAAATGTGAGGTGACGGGGAGGTCGGGAACTGAAAGGAGGATTGCGGGGAGGAGGGAGGGCGCGGGGGGGGGGAGGTAGGCGGAGGAAAAAAGAGAGATTGGGATGAGGGAGGGAGACGAGGCCGAGGGTACGGCGTGGTGGTGGGAGGACATGGGCGCAGGGGTCCGGGGGCACAAGTGAGGGGGCAGGGGGAGAGAGGCGAGTTTATATGGGGGGGAGCGGCAGTGGCAAGGGGGCGGGTCGGGAAGGGGTGCGTCTCTCTCGTGGGTGGGGACCGGTTGCGAGACAAAATGAAGCAGATGAATCGGGTGGGAGGAAGGAGTGGAGTCAGGTGGGAGAGAAGGGGGGCGCGGATGGGGAAACGGTTGGTTTATTCGTGGAGACATAAGGAGGCGGATTCGCCAGAAGAACACGGGCGGGGTAAGGATAAACCTGCAACAGGGATGCGTGTGTGTGTGTGGGGAGGGGGGAGGGAGGGAGGTAGAGCCGTTCTTTTTCTAACAGACCGGCGCGCGGGATGCTGGATCAAATGATATAAAAAAAGCGACATATACACTCGACACCCCGCGTATGCGAGAGCACTCCGCTGCGCGTGTAAGGTTCGAGACGACATATTCCACAGGCGAATGCACGGAAATGACAGTACGGCATGTTTTTCTCGCGGGGATCCCGTCCAAGTCCTGCAACGAAGTGTTTTGCGCTTGCATTATCCCAAGGGAGTCAAATTTTAATGTCATTCTCAATGCAAAATTATATTCAAGCAGTTGGTTTTCCATACAGTGGCTTCACTCCAATCGCATACACGTAAAGACTAAAACAAGTTGTTTTAAAAAAAGGAAGTGAGCGTAAAATGTTTCATCCTTGCATCATAGGAAGTTATCACGTATATCCGGATTTTTACAGGCAATAGCTATAAGCTATCATAAGAAAGTAACAAGAACTTCATAGTAATGAACATTTGGAGAACACGTTCTTCGCCTTAAATATGCCCTTTTAACAGAATAATTAAGGCATAAATTGAGAATTAAGCGAAAAATGTTACCCGAAAAAACCAAGCAGTGGCGAAAATAAAATCCTTGCAGAATTTTATCGCGTACTTTCATTCACACGCGATGACGAAAAAAGTCATGACGCAGCTGACTGGTTAACCCTTCGCTGTTTCGAGTGTGGTGAAATTTTCCCTCAAATTTTGGCACGCGCGATCAGCGATTGAAACTCAATGAAATTGGCCAACGCCGCCGTAAGCTTTCCTCCTCCCCCTTTTAATTCGGGAATTAAACAACATGGGCGCTGGTCCTGTTCAAAACAAAGGAGCGGAGTTGCACTGAGGGAAGCGCTTCTGGCTTTTTGGACGTGAAGGTTTGGCGAGAAAAGCCGTGGGCATGGAGCAGGCGGCGTTGACGATTAAACCGTTGATCGCACTTCAAACTATTCCCAACTATTCAATTAATATAACTGACAGATTCGCCAGAGGGATGTTTACTCTCACCGAAGGCGACCAGCGTTTTAACCACCTGATTGTGGCAGCTTTCAGTAAACAACTAGAACATCGTTTTGAGAAATTAATCCAAAAATTTCGCCCTCCCGGACTCTTCTGGATGAATAGACGTTAACGATGTTCATGTTCGGTGACTCAAGCATAAAAGCCGACATGGAGAAAGGGAGGAAAAAATTAAGGACTCCGTAAAAAGTGATTGTTTTTTCGTCCAAAATTTTACATCCACACAATATATTGTTAAAAGTCAAGGCAAGATGGCGAATGAAGCGAATCGAATCATAAACTTAGGAAAAAAACTAAATTCCTATTTTCTAAACTGGGAAGTTAAGTTTATAAACAATATTTACTTTAAAATAGTGAAACATAAAATCAATATTTAAAGTTTGCGATGCAAAGATTTTCAGTGTTACATGATCTGCAAAAGGGAATTTTCAAGCATTTTTATTGAAAGTAAGAATCTTACGAAGTATGTTCTGAGGCAAGTGCATGATGCAGAAACTCCTCGGAGCTCAAAATCTCGTTCACTTAACAACTGCATATGTCGAACCAATTAGAAAATCTAATATTTTTTCTTAATCTGAGCAATGAGGATTCTGAAATTATTCTAAAATTTTATTTGAACTTGTCAATGATTAATCGATTTTACCTGTAGTAGTCGATTTTACCTGTAGTTGATATTATCATTTACATTTCGTTATAATTAGGCTAATTGGCGAGGCTCGGTAGCAATGGTCTAGTGATGCAACCTTATAATACAAAATTAGAACACATATGAAACAAATTGCATTATAAACAATGAAACTTATTTAAGTACTCGCAGCTACTCTGTGTTGATACAAAACATCACGAGCGGATATTCAAACTTCCCAAATAGAACGAAACTGGATGCCGACTAATCATCCCCATCTTAATCATTTCCTGAATGTCCGATAAATTAACATACCCTGCCGCACGCTTTTGGGGTGGCTAGAGGACTTACGTAGACGTGGATATAGTTCTATCTTCATATTTTTACTTGTTACCCAATCTTCTCCTGCCTCTTTACTTCTTTATCCAGTCATCAAAAACTAACATAAACGAAAGAAATACAATTTTATTTAAACGCAAGAGTTTCGACTACATCAGGAAAAACGAGACGGAATAAAAATATGTACAACATAGGGAAATATTACAATTTTTAACCACTGTAGATTTTCGGAATGTTCTCCCAGCTGGTAAAAACGAAATATCTTCCCCATGGGGAAGCAGAGTTGGAGGACGCCTGAGCCATGACGGAACTGGGAAAATGCTGTGGCCGTTAAGAGGAGTATGATGGGATTCGGAGGAGAGAACGGGGGGGGGGGCGAAAGGACAAGGTGATGTGACGCCTGCAGATGCTGGCCCCAGGCGAGAAGTGGAGAGGTTAGGGAACTGCCGAATGCGGGACGGTGGGGCGGAAAGGGGATTCAGTTACAAGCCGTCCAAAACGAAGTGGGCCTCGCCTAATCCCCGCCTGCTCGAACACTAGATGGAGAGATTCCCTTTTGTTGCTGATTACCTTCGTTATACTTATTACGACAACTTAACTTACATTTAAAACAAGAAAATTATTAACAATAGTCCATAACAACGCAAAATAAATTTTAAAATAAGAATTATGTCACGAAACATTCTCCTGAGGTAAGATGTGGGGATAAGAGCAGCAGAAAAGAAAGGATGAAACGAGAACAATACAAACACGTGAAGAACAAATGGAAATAAGTAAGTGTTAATAAATAAGAATTTATTCTGTACTTCGATTAAGGCACAAGGCTACGGAATATGAAGATGAGAAGTTTACATTCAATAGGCATATTCAATATGCTCAATCAGATATTTTTGAGGTTTTTCGACTTTATGAAAACTCAAGGCCCATTGGGCCTTTGAACAGCATTATGCTAGCACGAGAAAAAAATTAGCTGCAAAAGATTATTAAATGCAGATCGCAGAATATCAGGCACACATGTGAATTTAGACAAAATGTGATGCTTTTAGTCATTCCTAAACTCATCAATTTAAGTAATAGTGAAAAACTGGAGCCATTTCTTAATCCGCAAACAAATGAAGGCATGCTACACGATTACAAAACTTCTAATACTCGGTAGTCTTAAAGTAATTTGCCAAAGAAGTAGATATTTGATAATCTATATTTTCGACTCATATAAATCACTTTAATTCGTCACCCACTGAGACAATAGTGTGTCTGAGATAGACAATCGTGGTAACATATCAGCGATCGAATTTATGCTTGAGTAATAGTAACTCGTAGAATAATAAAGAAATTTGAACTTGTACTTTTCCAATGTGATTGACGCAACGTTGTTTGTAGGGTAATTACGTATTTATTTTTTAGTTTTATAACCATTATTATTATTAAATTTCAATAGTATTATGTTGTATTCATTAGCGTTTTTGTTTTAAAATTAAGAAATCGACTTAAAATTGGCAGTACGATGAAAAGATCGTCTTGCATAATACTTCTCATTTTTATTGTGAAGAAGTTGCTATGCTGAACAATAACAGGAATTCATGGAAGTAGTAGTAGTTTTTGAGGGGAGGCGACCGACAGCTAAGGTCATTTGCGCCATAGGAGATGGACAGGAAAGGATGAAGGGTGGAGAGAAACCCGGCGTCGGCATTAGCCTACTCTTTACATTCGCACACTCATGGATTCTCTCCTGCTTAGCTGATTAATTCTACGGTTCTCAGATATCATATATATTCTCGTACGTGTATTAATAGCATATATAATGGCGCCTTCCTAAAACGCACAGAGGAAGTACTCCAAGCCCTGCCAACCCATTCACAGCGAACGCGAATACCTTTTAAGACGGTTCAGTCTCTCTAACCTCACCGTCCCCTTGAACAACTCTTTTAGGCATGTTACTGAATTAGAGGTAACTGATGAGACAAAAACGTATTCACGATTCTACGTCACTTTCACCGAATTTAGGGCACATTTATTGCCCTATTTCTTGCTGAAAATCACCCTTTGCTGAAATGGAGCTGACACCACACCGATATCGCGTCCGTGGCAGACCGTATGCCGCCGCCTACAATGCCGACTGTCCCCGGGGGCACAAGGAGGCGCTTCCCCCGGCTTGGTGTCAAAGGCGGTGGTAACAGGGAACAAAGCCACCCGTGACGGACAAGTGTATAATTGTCGGCTGGGGGGGAGGGATGGAGAAAAGGAGAAAGGTCCACGGGCTCGGGGCTTTAAAGGAAGGGGGACACAAAACGCCCCGGACAGACCAGCGCTCATTGGACTCCCCAACTTCAGGGGCATACGAAAAGCGCACTCGAGTCCAATGCCGCTTCGCGATCCCCTTCGAACGAAATGTCCCGCGGCACCTTCCATCTACTGATGGGAGACCTCGCTGATGAAATAACCGGGGCCCAGCCCACATGGTGTCCGAGAGGTGGAAGGATTCGCGCGGCCCGCGGGTGTGAGCACTTGTCATGATCGGAAACGACCGCCGCCGCCGCCCAATACGGGCACCGGGAGGGCACGTCGCGCTTACTCTCCGCGGTGATCGCTTCGTTTTGTTTCGAAGGGGACGATACTAAGTCGCGCGATGGGGGAAGGGAAACACCGACCTAAGACAAGAGAGGCACGCGCAAGAGGCGATTTCGTTCGCTCAGTGATTTCATCACTCCTCTTAACAGTTATCTACCGTCAACGTTTGATGGACCATGGCAATAAAATTGCTACACTTGGAATCTCGCAACAATACACTAGACACCGAAGCATTAAGTATTGAAAAAAAAACATTTTTGAATCAAATATACTCTCTATCTCCCTTCCTTCCGACTAAGACGCCTAATATATTCCTCTCTATGCCTCAATTACCCAAATTCCCTTCCGTATCCGTCTTCTAAATCTCCACTGGCTATTCATATGCCCTGAACCCTCTCCTCCAGCCTTGTTCGTTTGTTTCCCTTTACGTTCATTATTTTTTCCGTTATTCTCCAAACTTGCATCTCAAAACATGTTCAGACAAGCAGCATCCATCTAATTTGAGGCAAAAGGATAAGCAGGTTCAACGCCTATCCTGTTATCTCGACGACCAAAGTACACACGCCATACGAAGTTGCGTCCCACTTCGCAGTGATTTGCGGGCATTCTCATCACGCGGTGAACTAATGCGAGCAGGCGAGAGGGAGGTATTGGACCTAAGAGTTACTATGAACCATGTGCGAGCGAGAGACGTGCTTTGGACTAGGGGAATGAGCTAAAAATGCAGAGGTAAGGGATAGGTGAAGCCCGAAATATTTCATAATGAATTTATCTGGTGAGCAACAAAGTTCTCTCGCAATTGTGACAATATACTGCCCACTTCATTGACCGAAAAATACCTTGGGACTAAAGACCACCTCCCTAGAGGCACGTTATAGGTCTACCATAACTTTTTCCTATCAGTGTTCAAAGTTTAAATTTGCTGGATCAGCAACGATAGCGATTGGGATGTCATTGAAAGAGTACACCTCAGATTATAGACAATACCTCACAATGGCATTTCCTTGATCATCGACGCAAGCTCTTTTTGGAGGCTAATTATTCCAGGGAGACTAATAATCCTTGGCAGACAAAAAGAGTGCTTTCAACAGGCTCATTAACCATCCCCCAGCCTCATCTACAACACTTTCCATCTCTGCTTTTTAACACGCCTAGCCTGACCTTCTCTTTCCTCGCAAGCATGTACTCATACGCGACATTCCACCCTCCAGCCTTCTTGCCTTATGCTTCTCGGCCCTGCCCCAATCGGCAGATTGAAGCTGCGAATGAGCGCGTTTAAAAAGAGAGCAAGCGGGTGATGGGGTGATACAGGGTAGAGACTGGCAAGTGCTGAGAGTAGGGATAAGGGTCGTTAGGCTCAAAGGGTAACCATTTTAAGTTGGTAATCAAGAGGCGGAAGCGAGAAGAAGTAAAGAGGAAGAAAGCAAGCAGAGGTGAACCATGATGTTGAATATGCGACCCCGACACCATTACACCGCTAAATTCTTAGCATCGTAGCAAAGAAAACTGGCGACACATCTGTGAATCTACAAATATTTTGATATGAACACTAAATGAATCACGAAAAGTGAATATAAAGACGTTTGCACTAGGGCAATGCAGAGTTTAAAGAAATTATTTTGGTAAGAATAAGCTCTATGCATTGAACAAGTCCACGCCACATCCTTTTTCGCCTTTTATTTTCCTGCATTAACTTACTTCGCTCCACTATTGCTTATTTAAATTTCGTCTTTACTTATTTTTATTCACTTATGTTATTCTTGTTATACGTACATTTAATGAAACATTAATGCGGGGAAAGAGCGATGCTTTCTATTCTCGCGCTCTTCGAGTGACGGAAAAACAACTATTTTCATCATTTTGCGAAAAAGTCACTTTTGTAGTACTTATCAATGTGATTCATCCAACTACAGCTGGTGTCAAAAGTAAATTTACATGGCTGGCGAGACTTCACTCGCAAACCAACGTGAAAGTGGAGGTGACCTCTGTTTGAGTAGCACACGCACACGGACATTGACGAGAGGGAACTTGCGGTGGATGGCCGAGGGAAAAGCTGAAAAACCTTCAGTACAGAAAACGTCTCAACGCATGCCAAGTGGACGGTAGAGGGCGCCGTGTGAGAGTGAGCGAAATGACGGCTGAGGACAGCGGTCAGTGAAAACTCCGCGAACATGAAATTTGGGAGAGAGCGTTTTGGTCGTGACATACGGAGCAAAGCAACAGCAAGCGTGTTAATTCCTCTGCTGTCCGAAGCAAAAATAAGGAAGGCCGTGTCAGAGAGGGAGAAGGGAAGCCTTGATTGCGCCTGAGATTCTTCGGACGGAAAAGGGGAACAGCGGAGATAATTTGGCCAGCATTCCTGGAAATTGAAATTCATTTGTGCGAAGTAAAACGTGTAGGGTAAGCGTTTTGCCGTGAATAATTTAGAAAAAGCAATCGCATCCTTGGAAATTCAACACAGGGCAGAAGAATATATTTAACCAGAATAAACTATGATTAAATGGGGTTTACATGAGTTCACGAAAAATACAGTGGTGCTTAATTGTAGGATTGTTTCAAACGGTGAAAAAGCACATAGACTTAGGATGCTGCCAAGTAAAATTTAATGACCAGCCAAAAGTGTTAATTTATTCCTGTCCTATCGAAATACAATAAAGTTGGAAATGATAAAGTGAAACAGCATTTTCAACAAATCTACTCCAATCCTTTTGCTGACTCACTGAAAATTATTCTTATGTGCGTAATACAGTAGATTGATGTTAAATAAGCAATATATGCAAAAAAGATAGTGAATATAAGCAAGTATAGCAAGCAAGCAAGTAAGCAAGTGAATATATGCAAAAAAGACATGGCCCTCTGGTGTTGACGCTACCCTAAATTGATCGCCTTTACTTATGCTCAAATTTCTGAGACGCATTTTGACAGTAAGATCGGAAGAGGTTGAATAATCAAACCTACCGTTTGTAATCGCCTTGATGAATATTGCCTGGGGAACGAGACCCTCGAGGCGATCTTTTCAAACTATTTGCAATGAAAACACCATCAGACTTTACGCTCAGGATTAACCCAAGACAATAAATGCAATAATATGCCCCATGAGAAACCAATTACGGACTGAAACGTAATGAGAGAGAAACGCACTGGTCCGAGTCCAGGAGACACCGCAGTGGAAACCTTACGAAGCGTGGCTGGCCCAACTTCGAATGTCTCTCCGAGGCCCAAAATCAAAACTTTATCGCAAACACATGCTGACGAGAGAGGGGAGAAATAAACACCACAGGAGTCGAAACACAACATATTTCACCACATGGCCCTCATTCCTCCGCAAACAACAGCTAGATCAACAATAGACCTCTCGCACACGCATTCGATTCACAACAAAAGTGGCGAAGGGGGTGGGGGAGAGAGCAAGAGAAGATAACAAATGCAGGAAAGGAACAAGTGAGATCGGAATGGGTTTGGAGGCGGGCTACGTCACATCCCTCTCCCACAATACACTTCGCCTCCATGGGCCTCCACCCACGTGAAGAAGGGGAGGGAGAGGAAGGAGGAAGGCGGGAATTGGGTGGTGGAATTGGGAGGGTGGGGGGTGACTACCCCGCTTAAAACCGCCGTCGTCGAAAGCAACGAAGCGATACACCACCTCCTTCTGCTACCTTCGCAGCGAGGTTCCGAGGGGGAGCCGGGGAGTCAGCCAACTCATTCCACCTCATGCTCATTCCACCACTTGGGAACGCTATGGAAACTAAAGAGAAGTTGCCACTGGGAGGTAAATCCCCCACCTCCGCAAAGCCGTCTCGAAATTTTTCCGATATTCCACTACCATAATAAACAACTGTTTAAGTTTTTGGGAGACTTAACAACCTTTTCAAGTATTATTTGTTAGTGATAATGGTAGGTGCAATAGGAGAGTTTTTAACCAATGTTCCAAGAGATGGAAACATTCCATTAAGTTTAAATTCTACAGTTCAAAAGAAGTTCATTGGGGGGCCTCCAATTTTTAAATTTATACATAAATTTTCTACTAACTGCCTTTTTTTCAAATTGGATGTCCAATTTCAATCAATGAAAATGGTACATTATTTGCAACAAGATTACGGAAGGAAAGAGTTTGAATCGCATCTGAATCCTGGAAACCTGAATCAATAATATAAATAAGATCATTATGAGTGCATTCCTTTGGTCAAATAAAGAGTGGCATACCGGTAAAATCATAAAAACCTGTTCATGATTTTCAAGATAGAATCCATTTACTTCATTTGAGAGAAAATACTCAAAGCTCTCGCGTATTTCATATCCATAAACATCCTGAATTTCAACACTTAACATTCTGTTTGTTAAGGCATGGTTTGTCAAACAGAATGGATAACGGACGTTAAAATGTAAACTCTTATTGGATTTAAAACCCTGCTAGAAGTTCGTCCCGCTTGGGCAGAGAAGTAGTTGAAAGAGGCACTGCACTGCTTATAAGGCTATTTGTAACACCTATTGCCATTCCTTGAACTACCTATATATGACTTCTCAAATGAAAAGTGAATAATAACAACTTCGTAAGTTCCACTGATTTTTATTTTAAAAACGACCGATTTCGTCGGATAGTCGACATCATCAGGCGAGCATCTTCCAGATGATGTCAATTATTCGACGAAACTGGTCGTTTTTAAAATAAAAATCAGTGGAACTTACAAAGTTGTTATTATTCACTTTTCATCATGAAGTTCCATCAAGTTGAGCCGAAAACCATAGAAATCATTTCTCAGTTAATTCCTGACATTTTTAGCTCATTTTACCGGGGATAGTACAAGGCACTAGTGGGGCTACACCCACAGCCACACTCTAGTGGTAACTATAGCGTTTATTTAGAGCATTCAATATTTTCCTAGCATTAAAATATATGCTTCCAATGATGGGATGACAAGAGAAACCATGCTTGCATCGGATATATTCACCCTCAAACGCCAGGAACATCCCATGCGAACACTAAACGCACTGCGGAAATAGGGCAGGGCTAAAACAAATACCACCGACTCCCCGATACCCCCCTCCCACAAACACACCCCCAAGCTTGCTCACCCAACTCCGACGCCATGCCAACGCGGACTTCTCTTGCCTGCTTCCTACGCAAGAATCCCCTCTCCCCTTGATGGAAGGAAAACGATTGCCGTTCCAGGAAGCGAGGAGGGCGCTGGTAGCTTGTGGGAGGATGTGAGAGGGGAGAAGTGGGGGTAGCGTGTGCCCCTGGGGGAATATAGGTACTTGCAGGGTGTACCCTGTGAGATACAGGACAGCTGTCAAGACAAAAGATCGCCAGTGTGATAATATCGAAGAAGACATCACCGACCGTATCTGCAACCCGCGCGATTCGTCAGTTGGAACTGAGCCACGCATTAAGAATAACGTCATGAAAAAGCTCGAGAGAGAGAGTGAGGACGGTAGAGTGGAGGAGAACGCTGGGATTCCGATATGGGTGGAAGAAGATCTGATCGGGGCTTCATCTCTTTCGCATAGCAATGAGAATGTTTACTGAAGCTCGACCGGGGTTGTGCGTTTCACGCGTCGGACCATCTGAATTTCGCTGGGACTATTTCCATGATGACTAGAAACGTCATACTAGAGCAAGGCATATTCCAAAAAGGCAACCTCCAGGGTCGCTGCCGATGAAATTGCGTTTTTTAAATGAATAAATTAACCTAAATTGAAAATTTTGAAACTGAAGTCGATTTCTACATTATTTAGCGAACGCACGTCTACGAATTAACTTGACGGCCTTAAATTTCGAGCAAAAAAGGCAGCTATCGGTGATTCCATTCATCAAATCCTTCTACTAAAGGAAAGGATCAGTGCTTATGGTACAAAAGCGATAGAAATGAAATTCAATCTGTCTGATCTCCATAATCGAATGAAAAATTCCATAAAAGATGGGCTAATATAACGAGACTTAGTGTGAACTTCATAGCTAAACGCATCGGTGCACTAATCCACCAAAGTTTTGACTTGGGCTCAACCAAAAGGGTGAATTCCCACTTGACATTCGAAAGCATTAACTTGGTAATGTATCTTCTTCCACCATTTGGACCTACTTTAGAAGGTACTTCGGCGGATATGGAAAATCGTAAATATAACCTGCAAGAATCAAGGGTTGAAGTTTTGGTCTAGTGAAGACATGCTCGAGTGGAGACGGGAGGATTCTTAGTAAAACTCCGGGTGAACACTCGTTGAGTCGGGTTAAACTGTACGATATATCTGGCACCAGTACTTTCTGGGGAATCGAAGGAGGCCCAGGGGTGAGAATGGGCGCATAAACACCTCTAGTAAATGCCTATGTATCTACTCGCCTGGTCACCATGCATAGGTGAGCTCTACCTACACCTATCAAATCGACATTTGGTTTCATTATTTTCGATTACGCTAATCAATTCTTTGTTTGCGATAATCTCTAAGCGTAAAAAAGATGTGTCCAAAATTTCAATTAAAAGGTTCACCAGCATATCCACACGCTACCCTATGTTCTGAAGATAGAGGTAATTTAAAAACTGATAATTTCAACCAAGGGAAAACACGTAAACGGTGCGCTCAAACTGCATTTGGTAGCGCGTTCGAATTTATTGACCTGAATGTCCGAATCTCTGGTAGCAATTAAAAGCGATCAAGTTTTGACGCGATTATCTAAACATTATCCTCACCGCCGACGAAAATGAAGCATCCAATTCCGTTCGACTCCCTTTTCCTACGCCGCTGCCGGCGAAATATTAATTTCGCGAAGCGGCGATGGATTAACCTGTCCAATCGTAGCATTTCAAGGCATGCGAACGACGGCTGCGATCCCAGCTCATCCACCAAATTGAAATCAGGATGAAAATGGGATGGGGAGTCATGGGAGGAGAGCGGGATGAGCTTGAACAGCTTCGGGACGACGCGAACCGACGCTGAGAGCTACTGTCGGCATGCGCCCGCCCTTGATTGTCTCGGCGTTCACCTAAATTCGGGACACGCGGCGGGTGGGTAGCGGAAATGCGCCCTCTCTTATAAACGCTCCCGCACAAACAATAAGGCGACGCTCAAACGCTTGACGGCGCAACGCTTGACTGCGTTACGCATGCCGACCAGCGAACACACGCGGCCGGGAGAACGTGAGCGCAACAATAACAATGCCGACAAAACCACGAGAGAGGAGACGGAACGAGGGAATGGTAAAAGAGAGACGGGGGCGGGGGGAGGAGGGAAAAGAGGACCAAAAGGAGGAGGAGCCAAGAGCGAGAAGTGGAGGAAGCAGACACCCGGGCTCTTTAAGACATCGTCCAAACGGTATCCAGCGAGCCGCCACTGGTAAAACTAACGCCCATGCTGGCGAGTGTTCTAGCGGTTGTGTGTGTTTGTGTGTGGGGTATGCGAGCGAGGGCTAGAGAGAGCTCAAGAGTGCCCACGACAGCATGAGATTGGATAACCAGAACCTCACGCATGACTGCCGTGAGGGCTCGTTACCTAATAAGGACGGAGGAAAAGGGTGGATGGATGTTGGGGAGGGACGTGAGAGGGATGGAAGGAAAGGCTCATGTGCGAGAGAGGATGGGAAGAGGAGCTATGGGTGTTGGGGGGGGGGGGAACTTGTGAGGGAGAGAGGGAGGAAGGGGGAGGACGAAGGGCTGGCGAGACAATTACAGAGCAGTGCGAGTGATGCCGCACCCGAGTACATCCGCGGAAGGAGCGAAAGATCAAAGAAGACGCGAGCGCGTGTGAGTGAGCGTGCGTGCGCTTATTTTATTCCCTTTCCTTTTTTATCCCAATTTTTTTTCCGGGAGCCCTGCGATGAGGGCGCCGGGGCCTGGGGAAGGGAGGGCAGCATTTGCGTGGGAGTCGAGGGGGGGAGGGGAGGGGGTGAAGAATGTGACGCGTGTTATGCGGGCTGCAAGACAGCCGAGAGGGGAGTCTGGGAGTGAGTGAAGAGGAGGAGGATAGAGGGGAGGGTGGGGGTTAGGTGGAAGGAAAGACGGAAAGGGTGGAGGAGTGGCAATGCAAACTCTGGGATTGTAAATGGCGGCGGACCCTTGAGAGGGAGCTCCACACTTCCCTGAGGATCCGGCGGTTCGCAAATCTAATGACACTCGTAGTTACTACAATCAAGGTCGTGCGGGCACAAGATTTGCGTCACCGCGTCGCAATGAAATAATTACTCGCGATACTCGTACCACCTCCGCGTCCTGCACTCCTCGCGGAAGTGTAACGGGCACTACCAGAACCATTTGGCACGCTAAAATTAACGGTAACTGGATAAATTAAATGTACTAGATTCGATTTCCTCGATTTGAGTCGTGGCAAGAGCTCCTTCACTAAGATAACGGCACGAAATCGCACAGGAGAGGTGGAAACCCTGTCAGCGTTCCCAAATTATCATTTAACCGAATAAACCGAATATGACAAACTAATGAGCAGAAATTCTTCTAGGTCATGATGGATTGCATGGGCAGTATTTTAATGCAATCCCACGCCAATACCTAGGCTTCCTTTCCCAAAAATGGCAGGGTCTTTTCGTAGGTGAGTTCCCTTTTAAGTTATCGCCCGTCGGACGAGTATATGCGTGCCCCAAGATGGCATCCATCGCAAGAAAACTAATAAATTTTCGGTTACTCTTCTGAATTTGCACAATCAATCCTGATTACTGTGCACAATAAAAAAATGGGAAGAGAAATGCTTTCGGAATAACTACATTAATTTTGCGACGGAAAGTTAATTATTTATTTAGATTAAGGTATTTATGAAAAACAAAGTTTCCTCAACTAAACAAACATAGACATATGTACACGAGTATACGTGTATTCTGCTCTACCGATATAGCTTTCCAAAGACTTGGTATCTACTGCACTCGAAGGGCAGAACTGGTAGGAATATGCACTACTTTCATTCGTGTTTCATGAAAAAAACACCGTACCTTAGAGGCAGACTTTGGGGCAAGAGCACGTTCAGCGAAGGGAGAAGGTTATGACTACGGGTCGCGCTCCGATGAGTTATAGCACAAAACATTTCTCCAAAATCTATCTTAGAGAGGGAAATGGGTCTACGTATATGCAGCATTTGGGGACTGGGGACAGAGAAGTGATGCCAGGGGGTTAGACGAGACGAGGAGCGGTCTGAGTGGCAGGGAGGAAAAGAGCGGGGTGTTGTAAGACGCCTTGGAAGGCGACAGGAGGTAGGAGACGGGGAAAGGTAAGTATATTTTTTTTCGAACCGCGTCACCCTGGCCTGTCCGACCGACAGCGCAGGGCGATAACGAGGGGCGGGTGGTCAGTGGCTCCCAAATCGGCGCGACGCGTAAGGAACAAAAGTCACGCGAGGGAGCGATAGGATCTGCTTCCACCGTATCTGAAGTCCTGCGGAGTTCAATAACGAGGGACGGGGTGAGTGGGGAACGATTTTTTGGCGGCAAAAACGATCCAAGGAGCCTAGATATGGCAGGCACGTTATGGAACCACTGCTACTCGTACGGTTTTTCCATCCTGGGAGATAATTGAGGGCTGGCTTTGAGGACTTTTGCTTGAATGTTCCACGGCCACGCGGAGAATAATGTGGATGAATTTGAAGCCTTTTGGGCGAAACGTTCGACCACATTTCCGGAGTATTTTCCATATATAATCGAACGAGAGCACAAACTACTCTTTGCGCCATTAAATATCACAAGGATCAAGACAAAAATATTGCTTTTCGACATCCCGTAACACTACGGCCTACTAAAATGAGTACTTGCAAAGCCTCTCGTGGCCAATCGCGGAAAAAACTGAAAGAAAAAAGAGTGGCTGCATCACTCCTGGTATGACACACTGATATTAAAAATTTCACTTAGAAAATGAGCATGGATATTCGGCGTAAGTATAATTCTGGTACTACTGCCATCAAAGCATCCCATTTGGATAAAAGGGCAATGATTCCGATGAATGGAATAAATAAATACATAATAAAACTAATTGAATGCATACAAAATGGAAAGTTAATACTTCTTTATGTGAATTGGGTAGGATAAATTCTAAATTTTAGGTAGGTCTTCAAGTTCCCCATCGCGCATCAGATAGGTCCCTTTAGCCATGGTGTAAGTAAAAGAGGTACGTGTTCCTATATATTTTCGGATGTATTTTTACATGCATTCCGGTAGCTTTCAAAAACTTAAAGAATAGCTCACTAGCAGGCCTTCTACAAAACCGCAGACGGCCCCAAACACCTGCTAGTTTGCCTCGTGATTCCGCATGGCTCCATAGATTCGGCATCATTATCAATTATCTAACCAGTGTGACGCGAAATACATGAAATCCATTTCCAGGCTAGGAATGCGAAGACGGCCGAAAATTTTATTTGTCATCCAATAAGTTTCTTGCGAATTCGGAGGGTAAATTGTAGTGGATCATTGGATATAATTTACACTTCAACTGTTAGTTTCTTACTCAATTGAAAAAAGGCGGAGTTAACTACGTTATCTGGCATCGGAACAAACATTACAAACCCAGTAATGGTGAGACCCGCGATACGAAGCAAATCAATCACCCTGCTCACATGCTAAGAGACCAGGCTGCTATAATGTAATATCCGAGGAGGATATCTGATAAATATTTCATCTGATTCGACACTTTTAACAGTTTTTCGTTAGGAAATCACAGGATTTATCCGAAATCTAATGATATCCCAATTTATGACACTTCTTGCCCCCATTAAAAACCCGGCGCCCTATCAATGCTGTTTCCTCGCGATAATCGTCCCATGAATTATTGTTATCGCAAGAGCAAGAGTCTGCAGTAGAATTTCAATGAATTCATCAGCAAGAGCCAGAACCAATGTGTCTCGGTGAATGGTGAAGAATAGTGGAATGAAATAAGAGTCGTAAATCTGATCTCCACAATTCATCAGAAATGTCGTCATAATTCACATGGCCGGAGACAGGACTCACCGTCCCACGATCACATTCACTAGGGAGACGCCGTAAGATGACCAATCATAGCCGCAAAACCGGAGCACTTACCTAAAATAAATAAAAAAATAAAATAAAAAAGTGGACCTCTAAATAGATCATAAAGATAAAAAAGAACGAAATCAGAGTTAATAAAATTCATATATCGAACGTGAATAAAAAATATACGCTGTTATCACGTGATTCTCACATTTTCTAGGATTGGAGATAAGATATTCAAGCAACTTGGAAGGGAATCGAGAGAGAAGTTGCGAAACACGACAGTTCCAGATAGCGGGCAACAAACTTGAGTCTGATATGATTCGGCTCCCCGCGTATAGATGGCGGTCGAGTTGAGCCCGAGATATCAAAACTGCTTATTTGACCAACCCACGCTCGATGCCAAAAATAGAGCTGAGTTTATTCCCCGAAAGCTTGTCAATCTAAAGATTTTCTTGGGTTTTGAAAGAGTATTTGACACAGTTCGATCTCAACTCTTAGCATAAAAATCATGCAAGATTATGGGGCGCCGGTAATTAATTTTGGCCACTTTTTTATGAACAGATAACTCTCTCTCATTTACACGAATTGGAAGAAACCGAGATTTCTTTGTCCGTGAGAACAAAAATTACGAAAACCAAAGTTTTATGAGCATACATCGCAACAGAATAAGGATATTATGAGGGTGGCGTTTGAGGTTACTGAACTCAAATTTTCGAGGGTTTAGTACACAAATATTTCCTCGCGAGGTTGATGGATATCGGATAACATTTTTTTTCATAACTCTCACAATCAGTTCAACCTCATTGGAACTTATGGGATAGAGGGCTCCCCGATAAAAGTTACCTTTTCAGGATGAGTTATGCAAGCGAGCTAGTTTTCCCATAAGATTTTCTAGTCGAATTCTTATAAAAATCACAACTAATAAAACTTACTATGCATATTAACGCAAAGAAGGTTTTAATAGAGCGTTAACTTTGCATTGAAGAAAAAATATTTTATGAGCTATGCATATGCTGTCAGCTCATTAAACGAAGGACTTGTATTCAAGAAACTTACTGAACATCATGTCGATGAATTCATGCTACCATAGAAGGAAAATTATCGATTACCTCGCTAGATAAGTAAATTTACGAGAAGAGTCAAAGTAGCAACTTTGGGAAAATACCTACCAATATTAAATTCCCAAATATCGTAAGCATACCTTGATACGTTTGCAATTGTACTACAACGCAGAGCACATGAAGTTTCACGATAATCGCCACGATCTCCCGGCCGCCTCAAATATGCAATTCCCTATCAACCCGCTGAAGTACCAAAAGACTTACTGCGAGGGATGTAAGAGGTGGCGGACTGATAGTATGGCGTTCATCTAATTACCAATGAGAGCAATTTATTGTAGATTAATTAACGGAAACATTGCGTGCCTTGGAGAAATTGGAACACTCGTCAGCTTGCTGTTACTCTATTGGGCCTCTAAAAGCCTATTCTTAATTGTCCACCATTCTGATATTTTATTTAACCCCAGGCCAATTGCAATCCATCCCGAATAAAGTAAAAGACATTGAAAATATTCCCTGCAATGCATTGCCAGATCTCGTGCAAGATATCTCCCATAATATACGACAGGATATAATCGAAAAAACCCAAGTTAAAACAAGGTAAGTCACATGGAAAAATTTACTACCTTATCATTCAATAACGTTTTCATGAC
Organism: Hetaerina americana; assembly: GCF_022747635.1. Classification (NCBI taxonomy): domain Eukaryota; kingdom Metazoa; phylum Arthropoda; class Insecta; order Odonata; family Calopterygidae; genus Hetaerina; species Hetaerina americana. The sequence continues at coordinate 1,498,933 of NW_027286730.1, forward strand.
AAGAATGTCACTCATTCCATCTACGAGATGAGCCATTATTCTCCTTTTTGGCAAATTAGATTAATAGAATTAACGATAAGCAATATCCCATCCCAAGATAGGATTCTTTGAGATAGCTGGAAAAAGAATTAACGTAACAATCATGCACTTTAAGCTTAAGTCTTAATTGGCAATACTCCTCTGCAAAATAAAGGGCGTCACAATGAAATACCGGACTTCATGTTAAGAAATGGTTACGCTTTTATGGACTCAAAATCGTACGCATGGTGCACGCGAGCTCGGAATTAAATGATCGTCCCTTAAATACGGTCTCTGATCAAGGTAATTGTTCCCCACGAAGAATGAAATTAGCAACACGCCACTGATTTGAATTGCTTTCACTTTTCACGGCCAGATACGACAGCCGATTATTTGCATTGCTGCACTGAATTACTGCTACACGTCCGGGATCACTGCTTTTCTTTGATAAAATAAACTTACAGTGACTTAAAAAAATTATGCCAGATTAAGGATACATTTACGAGTACTTTAGAAACAAATTGTTTCATTTTTTTAATAAAAAATATTTAAAGAACAAACCAACCATTTTTCGGATACAGCATTACCTAGAATAATGTCTCAGTAATGAATGGGATCTGCGTACTAAGATATTGCAAAACAATATAAACAAGCATTTAAAGGCATATGTTAAGAGAAATTTTGTCCCTCCGAAACCGATTTTTAACGCAATTTTTGTTATGGATATCGCAGAAAAATTGGAGGAGACTTCTACAAAGAATAGCAAATAGCGAGCAATAAAACTGGAACCTAATACAAAACCCCAACTTATTATTATTTCTAATTCTTATTTTTCAATTAATTCATCAACCGATGCTTAATGCTTCAAAAATAAGCACGATTCCTCAACTTAAAGCATTATTTGTCGCCTAAAATATAATAAAATGAAAATGATTGAAAATTGAACGACAGCCCTCCTCGGTGTCCATCCAAAACCTACCCTAACCAGTACATAACCATTAATAACAACTCATCTAATCATTGACTGAGTTACTCATCCGTCTAAAACTTTTGACGAAATTTGCCAAAGTGAATAGCTTTAGTACTACTTGGAAAGGGTAAATAATACTTTATGGGAGCTGATTATTCATTTTGAAATGGGAGTGCGCCGATTGATCAAAAATGAGAAAAACTCTGTTGAGATGTAATCCCAGAGGTTAATTAATAGACGACTATTACACCAAAACATTTTCACCTGCTATTCGATTATTTTAGGGGCACCTGATAAAAAGTTCTCGGGCAGTAAACATAGTAACTGCCTCTTCGTTGCCAGGTGGTTGAGTTTATTGTATAAAATAAATCAATATAATTTCTCCGCTCACGGCTCTCAGGGCAAATCATATGGAAAATTTCATTCCCATTACATTCAATCAGTTGGTAAACAAATTCAAAAGATGAGATTAGGAAAGGCCGAATTTCACATTTGATTGCCCCCGAGGAACACATTTGATATCCAGACGAAGCCTACAAATCCATAGGCAACCAGAAAGACTCTATTAAAAAAATAATGACAGGATATAGGACACAAAGACCGCAAAAAACGTCCTCTCACAATGAACGCTCACTAAATGAGACCTGGATTTGAGATCGTAAGACCGTGGGGTTGGAAGAATACGAAGGGATAAGTATCGGGATGAAAGTTAAAGACCTAGGCAGGAAGAAAGGGAGAAAGCGAAGTTAAAGTTGTTTAACAAACGCGTGTGGCCCGCAAAACTCGACTAAGCCCTCCCCTAACGACCGCTGAAGTTCCTCCGATGATGTGAACTTTTCCAACTCCTATTCCCGGAAAGGAGGCGTTGGTTTCGCCCACTCGCCGTGGGGGAGAAGCGGTTCTCCCCGTCGATCCGATCGCCGCCCTGCCGCACTGAAATAAATCCCCGGCATGGTCTCCCTCCCTTCTCTCCTCGCCCTCCCACCCACTAAGCCCGAACCCGAAAACCCACCAACGAGTTGGTCAACCTATCGCCTTTTCCCTCGCCAACGAAACGAGATTGCATCTACAAGTTTTCGACTGTCTCCTATCGAAGGCTGGACAGTTTTCCGAGCGAAATGATTAAAGGCCATGGATCATTTCCGCACGGTTGAAGCCTCCCCCCACCCTTTTACCCCCCTCCTTCCTTTCTCCCCCATCCCACCCAGAGGAAATGACTACAGCATCGTTAATGGTAAAGCAGTGTCGAAGGGAGAGGACGTAATTGCATGCAAAATGCTCAGTCGCCTGAGCTCTTTGATTTCGATTGATTAGAAGTTGGCAAAGGATACTGGTGTGATATTACCCAGGCCATTCGCTTAAAAAATCAATCATTATGATGGGACCGACCTAATTTGTTACACGCTCGTCGCTCGCTCGGAGAAATAAATTTCTGCATCCTCCTGAACCACTAAAAAAAAGTTACGAGGTTGCACCGATGGAACTGTCCGAAACTAGTAGAGAAAAATTTGCATCGAGCTGAGCCAATGTGAAAAAAATTTCGACCATATAAGCTACCTGCATTATATTTTCAAAATATACGCATCTACATGATCATGGCACCCTGCAAGCCACCGCTGTGGTGTGCGGCGGAGGATGATTCACCACCAAGCATGAAAAAAATTAAGTGTTTCTTTACTGTTAGTTGCAATAAATATATAATTAAAGAATGTAGATCACGATTACTTCAAGTACATGTCCTATTGCATTTCTAAGTGGAATACTTCTTTATTCACTACAATACAGTAAATAAACTATAACCACTTAAGCATCCTAATGCATAGATGGGGTCATGCATAGATGTTTATGAAACAGCAGTCGCTCTAAACCCAGATTAAGATACCTTTTATTTCAGTCATCAATATTATGAATCGATCATCATAGCCATTCGCAAAATCACCAAGACGTTACATTGCATTCATAAATATGCTGCCTTCTCGCAAATACTGTGCATCAGTCTCCTATAACTCATCTTGTGGTGAATAATTTTTTATCTTTCACCCATTTTTCAATGGCTCACTGCCACTTCTACTTGAAAACCGCCGATCTGACTGAATGATCGAGCACTCGTAGGCGATTTTCCATGCTGGCGATCATCGCGTCTTTCCTAACGAGTCTAGAAAGCTCAAACGATTTTTCTATTACCCTCCTGTGCTGTCGCCCACATCACTCGCCAGGCTTCCTCCCCTCACTCCCATCACCCAGCCATTCTCCCCTTCCCACACAGCGTGGAAACAACGCAAATACTCCATTCCGCAAAATGAGGCCAATCAAAGCAATTAGGGCGCTCCATTTGTCTCTCCCTCCCACCTCATCCTCCTCACGCCGCGTAACAAGGACCCCACTCACTCACTCCTACACCACTCCACCATAACACGGAGACTCGACGATCCTCCCCCAGCCACCCCAGAGTTGGAATGGCGATACGGCACTGCCACACGCACTCATCCCCGCAACAATTCTCAGAAGGCTACCTTCCTCGTGAAGGCAGTCGAGGAACTCTCGTGTTAAAGGTGGCTTCAATTACGAAAAACCCGACGCCACACTGCAGATTCGTGGATCACCCTCGGCACCCTCCTCTCAAACTATGGTGAACCACTAAATAAAGTTAACTAAGCGATACATGGCGTCACCAGGAAATCTTAATCCATAGTTCTATCAATATTTTTTCCATCGCAAATAATGGACACACATCGTCGGAAAGGCAAACCAAATCTTTTCATTCAATTAAATGCAAACTGTGGTGTAATCCGACCTTTTCAAAGGAGCTTTCATGAAGAATTTGTCACCGGGAAAGAACTTTTTTTTAGTAATATGACAATTCGCAGGACAGTCATATTTATCGCGATAGTAATATTATAGAAAAATAAGGAATCTTGTGAATAAACATGAACTCAGATACAATATAAATATACGATAAAATACTTAAACTCAATTACCTGCAAAAAACGAAATGAATACCAATAAAATTTGAAAAATACAAAAAAAAATTTTTTAACTAGATACATACATGAATACTATATAACAACTATCCGATGATAACACTACTGAAAACTTATCGATACATGTAAAACGTGGACTGGCATAAAATACATATTATTCTATCGATGGGAAGAGACATTTAAATATATAAATAAGTTTTCTTTGCACAAATGACTAGAAACACGATTTAACATCCTCATTAAAAAGTTCTTCAATGAATTTACCTTGAAGGATTATGCCTACATTCAACGGAATACAATTCCAAAAGAAACAAAACAGAATAGAAATAACGTTGAGGAATCATGTTCAAATAGCTTCAATTCTTTGAATGGCCAAGACAAAAAACCATACACTAAGGGCGGTTTACCCCCAAAATAAGGAACCCCATGAACAAAGGGCAAATGCAGATTAACGCCCCAATGCGCAAACCCGGAATGCTAGAGGACTGCATGTTATTAAATGACTAAAAAAATTGAGACCGTCAATTAATTTAGTTTTCATAATCACAGAGGGAAGACTGAAGGAGGACGAGGAGGGAAAGAGGAGTGACTTAGGGAGGGAGGAAAAACGCGAAATGGAGAGAGAGAGTTGAAAGTAGTCAAAGGAAGAGAAAAATCGAGGGGTTGGTTGGAGAAGGAGGGGGAGGGGCGAATCAGGGCACAAAGGCAACCGCCCTTTTTGATGTGAATGGGAAGAGGGAAAAGCAGGGGGCGGGGGTTTTGGGTGTGAGGAGAGCCGGGGGTGCGAAAGACGAAGTGGGGAAGGATGAGGAGGAGAAAGCAATGGAGGGGGGGCAAAGGGAGATATAGGCGAGGCTGGAGGCGGCGGATGGAGTCTATAAGGGAACGAAGAGTTATGGATATTGTCGAGTGTAATGATGTCTACGACACGGGAATTTTTCTCCTCGTCTCCATGGAGGAGGAATGGAGTGGAAGGTTTGCGAAGGATGGAACGGTGAGGGAAGTAGACGCTTGCGGAGTGAAAGGGTTTTCAGAAAAAAATTGACATGGCCAATGCGGCTTCACAATTATAAACTACTCTTGTCGCATCGTATTTAAGTCATACGAAATCTTCTTCCGGCCGGTCACACGTGCGTTCCATTGCCCGTAAAGACATGCGACAAAGAACAAAATGAATCACTGTTTCACACCAAAGGAATAAACGTGACAGAAGTCAAACTAGTCACATGGTAGTGGCAAATGATTGCTCCCAGTAAATTGAAAACAGGAAATGAAGCTGAAGAAAACTCCTCAGCTAAGACGATAAAAGCAGTAAGAAACTGAGAAGCAAGCGTTCACGCATTGCCTTTATAGCCTTTGCAAGACGCCTCAAAATAGCCCCACTAACTAAATTTCATTGGGAGAACACGTACATTTTTTGAATTAAATTTAAATAATACAGCAAATTATACTACATATATGTAATACGGAACGGCATGAATAACATATACATACAAGTTCTTCATGCCGTTCCGCATCGGCATAGGTACAGAAAATTTATTCAGGTTAAGGCAAAATACTTACGTTTTTCAACAATTTATTCCATACTACCCTACCCTTTTACATTGGCACGTACATAATAATAGTTATTGGTATCCTACAATTTAAGATAAGATTTGGTTGGATACAGACTGAATTACGATACAGCGTAACATTTCCTTGCTCTCTTAAAAAAACAAAACCTGAAATCTGACACTACATCACACCCTTCTTCAAAATCATATACTTCCATGCTCTCTGCATTTCGTTCAACATGACGATCCTATCCCTATCTCGCTTGACTAACGTTTTCCCCTCAATCAATTGCCTCAACATCTCAATACCAATCTAAACGCTCTGCATTCACCTTTCCTGCCTCTATTTTAATTTCTTCCAACAGTCCTCTCACATCCTCTACCATGCCTAGCACTTTCTTGTTTGTTTTTCTTTATGCTCATTTCACCTTTCTACCACGCTCCATATTATAGTTTTGACAAGGAGATTCTTAACCTCCTCCTTTAACGTCCTAGTTAATGATTCCCTACTTCTTGTGATAGTTTCTTGGGCTAACGCAATTCGTCTTCTTATTTACCTACTATCCCGACCATTTTGAGGCCAAACACTTCCCTGATTGGTAATCTTTCCTCCTGCTCTTCTTTTTAACCTTTTATTTTAATATACGAAATAAAAAATAACATTCCGTATCGCACAATTGCATACCAATACTCTCCTCTAACAGCATAATCTTTGTTCTAGTTACACAGATTTCGTTTTTTTCATAATGATACACTGCAAAATAACATTTTGTAAAAATAATATAGCGGAAAAACTTCAATGAATAAGTATTTGTTTTCATACGTTAAATTTTTCCAAATACAAATATCATGATGCACCCGACTGATTAATGGCAATATTAATGAAAATTAGTGGACCTCCCATTCAAAAGGCTACTTCGAAACATGAAAAACGTGTCTTGTGAATTATTTTGGCACAATGCTGATTTTCGTTAATAATTTCACAATTTCGTACTGAGCGATAACCGCAGCGAAAAATATTCATTTATTCAGGACAAAATACAAGGGGAATTATCTCCAGCGATACGTAAGGAATGTACGAGCTAAGGTACAAATATGACGAAAATATACTTGGCTGGAAACCAAAATTTGTGGAAAAATCTCTCTCCCACGACTGAACAGAGATCATTGGACATTTCCCCGCCCACTTTCTTGCAATCTTCAGGTGTGCAGCCACACTAAGAAAATGTTACCATCCAGATTTTGTCTTCGCATCGCATCGCCACCGTCATTGCCGTGCCCAACGACTCAAAGGGAGATGCAAAGGCACCTGGAAAGGTCGGTACAACCGACTCCGGCCAGGGGCAATTAGGATTCCCAATTAACTCGGTCCAAAAAGAGAGAGAAAGACAGATCGACAGAGGGACGGTCACTACATAAATTTGGTCGGGCGAAAAAAGGAACTTCCACGGGGCATAAGGAAGTAGAAGGAGCTTATGAATTATTCGCCGACAGAAGCCAAAGAGTACGGCGGATGGAAGGAAAATTGGGCCGGTCCGAAAGGCTGCAATAATAATTAGTCCCGCGGCGGAGGAGCGGCATGGGAAAGGTGAATGAGGAAGAAGATGATGATGATGATGATGATGATAGCCCTTTTTTTCGCTTAAAAAAATAAAAAAAGAGTTTCGCGGAAAATAAAGGTCGGCAGGATGGTTTGGGGAAGGTAGGCGGCGAGGGACAAAAGGAAAAGGATTATAAAGGCCCCACGCACGGCTGCCAACCGTGCGGGCGCAAAAAGGGGTCTCCTCTCTCGGCACAGCTCACACTACCGACGGCGGGAAAGGAAGAGATACAAGCCCGCAGCCCCATCGCCCCCCCCACCGCCGACCCCACCACCTCCGTCCGGCGCTCCCCACCTCCCCACTCCTTCCTTTCTGCAACCCGAAAACTGCATCGCAGTAAATTATGCCGCCGCTGGCGTAAGGCGCCTGCACTAATTGGGGAGGGATGGACGGGAGTGGGAGGGGCGGCCGTGAGAAACACTCCCTCCACAACCGCCCACCCGACCCTCCCCTCTGACTCAAAACCCACCCTTGCAGCTCAACCGCTAATGAACTCCCTTTCCCCGCCCTCACGCTCCCTCCCCCTCTTGCACATACACACACACGCCCTCCTTCCCCCTCCCCCCGGGAACTCCGGCGCGGTGCAACGGCGTCACGCAAATAGTCCAAAAGAGATAAGAGATGAGAGAGAGAGGAGTGAGACCGACTTGACGACAAGAGAGAGGGAAGCCTTCCCTTCGCAGGTGGGCCCGCCGGGGGAGGAACTTCCTACCCCCAATGCGAAGGGAGAGAGGCAGGAAGGACTTCAAAACCGAGTCTCGAGACAAACAAACGAACAAGATGAGGAGGAATAGTGGACTCCCTGAGGGGGACAGAAATACTGAAACGAGCATGCGCAATTTTTTTTCGCGGGACTCCTTTTAAACTCGCGCGTCGAGAAAGCGGAGCCACCTGGCCGCGACCCCCATCCTCACCCCTTCTTGGACCGCAATGGCCTAGCCTTTACCCTGGGTGACATTTAGAAAAATATCGATAAATCTAGGCTACCTGGAAATTTAAATATATATTCCTCTACCGATTTAAGTAACCGCGTGAATAACGATGCTCCAGTTGGACCATAACAAATACGCACATTATTCAATCCATGGCCTTGCTGAGATTCACATTGCCATGATTTGAATAGACACCTCGGATGAACAACGGTATTTCGTTAGTTCGCAGGCACATTAAACATCACTTTTCCCACACCACTCTAGAAATTTCTGTCATTCCAGGAAGAAGAGAGTTGTAGCAAAGCGAACAGAGCGATGTATGTACGAACTATATAACAAAAGATTATATACTTTTAAAAAAATGACCTAACCTAATTTAAGGCACATTATAGCGCCATAAATTAGGTTAGGTCGTTTCGGCTAATAAGAAAAATATGACACTAAGAACCACAAAGAAAAGAAAACACATACCGCCTTCGCCAATATGGCCATCAGGTCAAATGCCTTTAATACTCGTAGTTTATTTGAAAGTGAAAAATATAGAGTTGATACCAAAGAATCCTTTCTAACGTGAAATTTCAGTACCCATTAGATCCAATAAAGACGATAAATATCTTCAGTTAAATCTTTCCAATATTCAAATGAACAAAGGAAATTTAAATGGAGTTTGGATGGTATCGCTAGATAAATTCATCGTGAATCAGATATAACTCATTGATTAGTATAAGAGCGAATAAAAATTATGGTCGAATGTCTTGGTAACGCTAGCATCGCGATCAAAGCTAACAGGCGTTTTCGTAACCAATATTTTCTTTTCGACAAACTTATGAGAAATGGGCGCGGAAGTGCCAGGAAAAACTATGAACCATCAAAAGCCCACCCAACCTAACGTTTATCATTCCGAGACGGGAGGTCCACTTCCTCCAGATAAACGACCTCGCAGCCCAGAACGTGACGGGCACCTCAGAAAGCCTTCCATTCATGATTCCTCTGCGTCGGCCGAAGGTTTGGGAGGTCCCTCCACCATTTCGTGAGCCTTTTCATTAACCCCGTGTGCGCGAGCCCTGTTTTCGACTCGATGCAAACGGCCCGACGGCGATGGAGATTCGCACGTATCAATCCGATTTCCGGGAATTCCCGATGATGAGACCGCTTTCCTGCCTGGGACGCTCCTTCCAATTGACTAAGGCGACCCGAAATCCTCTCCCACGTTAAGTGGATGATGCCCGCGGGCGACCGGGTGCCCGACCTCGGGGAGCTTCGGAGGAAAAGCGCACGATCGGAAGGCACGGCTATTTAGCCCGACAAACAATCCGACGATAATTTGATGGAACGAGGAAATTACAAGACTTTGACAGCCCGCCTCAAAAAAAATCCCCCTCGGTCAGTTAACGCGTAGGAAGGAAATCTAAAGGAAACCCTTAACTAATAGCCGAGATGAGGTTGCTGACGATACTAGGCAGACTATGTAATATACAAGGCAGACTTTGTATAAAATTCTCTTCGATCGAAAGCCAGAAGGCCAAGGTTTTAGTCATAGACAATGCAAGCACAGAAAAAACTGAGATATTCCCGAAATTTAAGAGAAACTATCTGGATTGTTGTTGTGCTTTAACCTTCTTGAGTTATATCACAGTCTGCTAGACGCCGAGCATTGCTAATTTTCTCTTATAATTTTATTTTAAGGGATATTCCAAATGTTAATTAACTGCAATCGTTGATTGGTGGTGCTCTGAGATTTCGTTCATACTCCAACACATTCATCTGGCGCGTGGAATTCGTATAAGCGTACGAAAATTAACTCTTAAATTGTATGTTGATCTTTTCCTAAATTCGATAAGATATTTATCGTTAAATGTCTAACTTACACTGTAGACAACTAAACGTGACCTTTAGAAAATTTAAACGAAATGAAACTATTACCATTGCAAAGAATTCGAAGCGATTGACTAAATTCTGATATTTTTATGCATATGAAATTATCATCATCATCATCGCCATTTTAACTCAGTAAAATGGGAAGACGTCGACAGTATCTAACGAAATTCACATTCAAGCTTTCCAAGGATTAGCTTGAACAGGCTCCACAAGCGATCCTTTTTAACTGCCAATCTTTCATTCCTTCACTGCTCTGAAGTTAGATGTACACAATTTCAATCCTTTGAATCAATGCGTGTGTCGATCAAGCACAGAAAGCTAAGAAAAATGATTAGCAGTCGCAAATTCGAGCCATGTTTAGATGAAATTATTTTTCTAATTACTAAAATTATCGCAACACAGAGCCTTTTTCGTGTTTGCATTTTTTGAAAATTCAGAGATTGCGACCTGTATTATCCTTTATCCTATAATTTTCTTTTCTTGTTCAATTCCGCTAACGAAGAGAGCCAAAAAAACAACTCTGAACGAAGGACGTCAAATGCAAACGTTTCCTTTCATTGACGAATAAAAGACACCATTCCTGACGAAGCACCTATATTCAGCCAAAGAAACTCAGCCACGAATCATAGCTGGGACGCGGAATAACGAGGTTAACTCACTCGAAAACGTACTTTATGACGAAAAATGAGAAATCCGCGAGAGAAATCAGATATCCGAAGGAAAAAATGATACAGTGGACGCCAATTAAAACCGCGGGGCTTAACGACTCCGAAAGAGACAAAAAGGGTTAATCCACGCGTCATTAATCGGTAGAACTCGAAGCGTGAAGGCAAAAAAGTGGTTACATTCAAAAACGCCCGAGGGCTACAAAGATGGGCGCGTGGGAGGGCGAAGGGTTGAGGCACGAGGCAAAACGGGCGAGATCAAATGGCAAAGAGACAAAGAGTTACAATCGCGAAATAGAGAGAGGGAGGTGAAGGTCCGCTGGAAAAGGAAAAGGGGGTTGGCGGATGCTGGAACTCCGTAAAAGCAAAATTTCCTTTCAATCCTTCCTTGAGCCACGAGGCGGCACCCACCTTTTACACTCTTCGTCACACGCAGTTAATTTTAGCCTGGAAATCAGCAGTAGTACAGAAATATTAGAACCATAAGAATCATTACCATACACTGTTAAGGATTTCCGTCACTACTGTCATAATATCAGGAACACATTAATCTCCACAGGGGAGATTTGAGACTTTTTCAGAGACAAAACGAGACATATTGCCAATTTGTCCCATTTCAAAAAACGGTCTAACTCTTTCCCCGATCTGTCTCCTTCAATGGAACTCCCCACATTTTGGGAGGGATGTTGCTCAAGCTCGCTTGAATACGCATGTTATATTCTTCGCAAAAAGTCGTAAATACACTTGAGAATGAAACTAGATGAATTCTTGCTGGAAAGTCAAATATTATCGATCACTATCACATGTTTTTGTTCATATTTAGCTAAATTATATTTAATTTAAAATTGTTTCCTTAAACCTTAACCTGGGCCGTATCATCATCAGTACTGTATAATACATATAGGAAATCGCCCGGTAAATATCGGTAAAATCCCGATGAATGATTTACAACCTAAGAAATACATCCGTGCACTGAGATCTAACGGCAAAATCAAACGCAACATCGTTTTATCGTTGTAAGAGAAGCCGACCTCCGTCAATTTTTTATACCAAGCTCCTGTAACGTCAACAACCCCACTTTTATGCGTCACATAACAAAAATAAGATAAGCTTTCAAAATCTCAGGGAAAAAATTCTAAGCAATTGGGTAGATATAACCTTTAAATTTAAAGCTAAGAAAACAAAAATGTACCGAAGAAATAATAGGTTAGAGGTGTCCCTAGCTGTCAAAGCATCCAAAAATCTAAATACCTACCAACCTAAAAAATATGCAATTACATCTGAATAAACAGTTGTAATCAAGAATAGCATTTGGGTGAGGCTAAAATTTATCATATCATGACAAGCAAAATGTCCAAATATTACGTACGTATTGGTGGATGTACATTCACCAATGTCATCCATCTCCTTGGCTTCGAATTTAATAATCCACAATCATAACACAAAAGCAGCGCCAGGTTTGGCAATCGCCAATGAAAATTCACGAAGATAATGACAATGGTAAGAGACGCCAATCACCAAAAGGGGTTTGCATTTGGTTGAACGCCGTCTATTTCTGAAAAGTACAAAACCCGAAATGAGACGAGCACCGAGAAAGAGAGAGAGGGAGAGCATGGTCATCTTTGGGACATACTTTGACTTTTTCAATAATGCAAGATGTGTGTGTGTGTGTGCGCGTGTGTCTTTTTAGGTAAACAATTTTTTTGCGCGAAAACGCCCTCTCCAGCTAAACACGAGCCGTAAAGGGGGTGGGACTTTTCGCGCGGGAACAAAACTCCCCCAACAGAACGCCCACTCTTCTTCTTGTGTCAATTAACGTAATTTTAGATATCGTCCCGGGGCACGCTCTGCCGCGCTTTGGCTCAGACGGAGAGGGAGAAAAGAGAGGAAAAGATCAAAGGGGGGCAATGGGAGGGTGCGGGAAGGGGGAGAGAAAAATAGTCCGGGACCGAAGGGGATAGGTGGTGTGGGAGAGTGGGAAGGGTGAAAGCTTTTCGCAAAGAAAGCTTATTTTTCGCCTATTCTTTTTGCGCACACAACCCGATCGGCGGAAAACAATGGAAGACTGCCGAGGCGAACGGGTGAGGAACGAGGAGAAAGAGACAGGGAGTGTGGGAGGGCTGCGGTGCGGGAGGGAGGGAGACCCGAGGGAAGTTCGGAGGAAGGCGGAGGCTAAAATGGGAGGGAAGCGATGAAAAAAAGGGAAACGATATTTCGCGGGGGGGGGGGGAGTGAAAGGTTGGAAAGGAGTGAACTAAAAAGAATTTCCTTGGAGAGGAAGGAGAGATTACAGGGTGAGAGGGGTGTGTGGTGTGCGAGGAACAAGGAAACAGGGGAGGGGAGCGAAAAGCTTTTCTTGTGCAAATTAGACGGCTTTTTATAAAATGAAAACAAAAATTCGAGTGTGAGGGAAAAGGTGTGAAAAAGCTATAAACAAATTATATATCTGAATGTACTGAAGGCATTCGACGCCCAAACGGTCACACAAAAGGGAATTGAGGATAAAAATTACTCCAAACACATTAGCACAGAGACATTAAAATTTCAATTAAATACAATTCACCATCATGAGAATAGTACGAATCATATGAGCTATGGACGTTGCTTGGATATTAAAAGGAAATATGATTATTGGAAAGTTTAGCATTTTATTTAAATAAATAATCAACGAATGTCTTTTTCATTTACACTCACTGAGAGTGAGTGACTGGGCTGCATTTTCTTCAGTAAAATTTGCATTTCAGTGGAGTGCAATTTTCATAGAATTTCTCTCGAAACAAATAAAAAAATCTTTCACGACGAATTTTTAAGGTAAACAGTATCTTGCATATGTTTTCTCTGAGGAAAATGCATAAAAAGCCGACATGACCTGATGAAATTTTAATATAACTTATGTAGTAACATGGAAAGATTTCTCTTTTGCAGTTATTGAGGATCTGTAATAGAGTGTTTTATCGTAAACATCCGAAATACTACTTTCGTTGAGCAAAAGTTTTTATAAGCGTATAGTAGGACCTAGAATTGTATCTTGTTAGGAGAGACAATATATTTATTTGGTAGTCTAACCTATTCATAATCTACCTTAACCGTTAGTTTACCTATAAAAATAATTGTGTATTATACCCTTACCTACTTCTTCAATTAGGGATTTCTACGAAGAGGACCAGAACCTGTTGCATATTTAAATGAGAAATTGTAATGTGATGTAACTACAATAAATGTAACTTACATTTACCAGCAACCAATGATACATGGCCAATATTCTTCTATCATATATCTTACAAGAGTTTGACATACATTCGAAATTGGGTGACAGAAACCTCTTAATTATAGTAGAGGAATGAGACAAAAGTGTTAATAATGAATAAATTCAAGATAACATCGGGGTAAAGGATAAGAACGTTAGGATTTTAAAGGATAATAAATCGGAGATCTAATTATTACAATAGTAAAGTGAAGCGGTGTACACCCTAATCCGGCTAAGATATAAATAGTATCCATGGTCTGGTGATCATGGAAAGAGAGCAAAATGAATTAAGTTATAACACTAAATACGGAGGTAAAATACTCCAATCACAAAAAATATATTGCATCATTGATTAACAATTACTTTAATGACATATACGCTACAAAATCCTGCCAACGACGCCCTCTTGTCGGCTTTTACGGTCAAATGTAGATGTAGATTAACTTACAATCAGTTGAAGCCTGGAGACAAAACAAAAATCAATGGATAAAGGAAAATTTCATGATTTGATAGGCCAATTACAGAGATAGTAGAAGAGCAATCAATGAAGAAACCGAGGGGGCTATATTTATTAATTAAGGCGAATCTAGAAAAATAACGGAAGGAATAAGAAAGCCCAAGGTGAAGGTGATACTGTCATCTACGAGAAGTATGGAACCAATTTGAATTAAATAAGCCAAGAAAAAATTGACGGACACATAAAGAAGGAATACATAAATCAGGGTATCAAGGCGCTCGGAGGCGAGGCGAAAGACCTCATGTTTAAAAGGATTAATGACGCGCTGCTGAAGGATTTCAAGGAGGTGATTCATGGTTGCGGTTATTGATAAAAAATAACCGAGAAGAAGGACTATCGAATCTTGAGACTGGTGTCATGTCCACCAAAAATGTCAACACAGACACAATCACCCTAGGGAAAGAAGGAAAGTCTTAAGGCAACCTATCAAAAATCCAATTTTAGATAGAAGAAAGGAACTGTTGAGCTCGTACCGGAAGGAAACAGAACAAAAGGTGAAGATATTTAAAAACGGTATTCAAGAAAAAAAATGTTCAAACGACATTCAAATTCCTAGAAAACTTGGGAGTAGATTACTAAGACTACGTACTGAAATAAAAAGACTAAGTCGTCGAACTGTTAATGAACATGAAGGGGAAGTTCTAGCTCTAAATAATCACAGGATTTGAGAACAAGTTTAATTTTCAACGACATTCTTCAACATATATGTAAGTATTTGGAGTGTATAATATAAGAAACATTGAATGCGAATAAAATACCCACGGAAAATATGAAGAAAATCGACAACTATTCCGCACATGGCATCGCAGAGGAAGTAGATAAAAAGGGAAAACTTGCAGTCATCCTTGACCGCAATTTATTACCTGCTTCAATGATATAATATTGAAGTCAATAGTAGACAGTCCTAATTTTAGAAGAGAGTTCTGTGATGATTAAACGTTTTGAATGGGTGAAATCAGAAAACATATTAGAAGAAGTGTATTGTTTCTAATACCTCAAAGGAAATCTATGTAATATGGAGTAGGAGAAGTTCATCAGGCATCACAAGCAGCAGAGCTCAAGTTAAGAAGGCTTTATTTGTGTAAAGGCAATTACTATGCACCGGGGAGATGCAATTACAAATATGGAAGCAACGTATGAAAATATTGCTGTGGTGTTTGGCAAAAATGGATCAGACTGTTGGACCATTAGAATAGCACACCATAAAAGAATACGTACCTTCGAAGCGTTGCACTGAACTGGAGAACAAACATGAACTAGGACGTGTGCAGGATGATAAACGAAAAAAGGCCATTAGGACGACTATTCAGAAAATAAGAAACTGATGAATTGACCATTGCTCGACGTACTTGTTAAGAAAGCATTAAAGAAAAAAGATGGGAGAATGGGACGACCGAGGGAAAAAGTAAAGGCGAAGAGATTTGCACTGGTTATTGACGAGTGAGAATGAGGAACTTCAGCAAACCTTTTTACAGTGATTAATCGTCGAACCTAAAGAAATCAAAAGAATGAAAACCAAAGTGAGAGGAAAATAAAAGGAACACTACGGACGATATTAATGACCTTTATAAACTAAAGTACAACTCCAACGGCAATTTCCATCTTTTTGCTCTAAGCCACCCTGATTTATTGATTTTTTTTTTTTATCATGCAGCAAAAAAATAATCGGTTGATGAAAGGTTATCAGAATATTTCCTATGTTTATACAGCATTAAGAAATGAGCAATGGGATTGGCTTCTTAATATTACTTCCTGAACTCCCACTGATGCCTTATTAAAAACACAAAACCACATGAAATTACCTTCAAATGCAAAAGACCCATTAGGAAGTCTAAGAAGTTATTTATTATAAGGTAATCTACCGGTTAAGGTAGGTTTATGGATGGACGCAACTAAAAAATAAATATTTTGTAATTCCTAGCAAAACACAAAATCTAGCAACCTACTCTACATAAGTCTAAGAAGTGCATAACACCAAATATAATTTAAATTCATTACTGAAGAAAACACTGAACGAAAAACTTCCCCCAACTGCTAATCCCGTGACGGCGTCATGCCACATTTCGCGTTATCAAGAAATTGGGCTTCGATCAAAAATGCACTTCTAAGAGGAAATGAGCTAATTGAGTTCCCTCGGGCTGTGTAATCGAGGAGAGATGGGAATTGTACCCGTAATTCAACCGCTAACTCCCCCACCACCCCTCCCCGCCCAGGACTTCTCTCTGATGACAACTTACCAAATGCAAAACTCCGTGAAATTCAATCGAAGGAACGAACTTTTGGTACAAAAATGAACCGTCAAAGCATAGCCGCGGGGGAAAAGGAACAACCGCTCGCTAGTTCGCTTATTCTTTCACGTTCTCCCCATTGGAAACCAAAAAAATATGCACGTGTTTGAGGGTTAAGTAAAAACCCAAAAACCTTCAAACACCCCACTCAACCTAATACACATACACACACAAATACGAAGCTCAAACGAGAGGGCGAGATATAAATGCGAGCGGGCAAAGACATTCACGTAAACATACAGAGTTATTTTACGCCAAATCAACAAACAGGCTCTCTTTTTAGCCTAAACGTCTGCAAATACGCCACATGTGCCACACAGAGTGGGTAGAAGGAGGGGAGTGGAGTGATACAGGGAGGAAGGGGTGGCAGAAGAGAGAAAAAGAGAGAAGTAAGCACGCATTGGAGGAAAACAGAGAAGGGGATAGGAGCAGGAGGTTAAAAAGAGGAACGAATATAAAAACAAAACGAATAATAAAATCGAGAGGATGAAAGAAGCAGACGGAGTGGGGCCAAATGAAGGAAAAAAAGGGAGGGAGGGGGGTTGGGGTAGGAGGGATGAAAGGAATGACTAAAAAGGTCGGGAAGGGGTGAACGTTTGTGACGCGGGTCGGGGAGGGCAAGGGAGAGGGGGGATGAGAAGGCGGGTGGGCGGAGTTGAGGCATATATCGTGGAAGGTGGCAGGATGGAAGAGAGAGCGGGAAAGAGTAATACAGAGAAATGGAGGCGGCAGTGAGATAAACAAGGCAGGGAAAGAAAGGAGATGCTGAAAACTTTGAAGGCGAGAGCGGGAAATTCCGAATCGTTTCCCAAGGGGGGAGAAGTCGATGCTTGATATCTCTTTCTCTACCTTTTGATTCCATTCAAGGTAGTGATCAAGAGCGCCAAGCGAAAATTTCTGACTCTCCCCAACTGTGGAGAGATTTTTTCATGACTTAATGAAACCCGATACAGGTTATAAAATATATTGGCATCGGTCGTTGCAGCGATTCGGGAAAAGAAAACGTTTGAGAAATACACTAAAATTATTAAGGAGATACCAAGCTAGATGCCCATAAAATTTCGTGTCAGCAGGGCCTGCGCGATTTTGATTATTCCTTCAACCGTAAACAGATATAAAGAAGATTTCATCAACGAGCAAAACTGCCCAACTCGGTTTTATCACTATATTTTCTCGAGGAATTTTTGAAATGGCAGATTCATACATCCATGCCTAGAGGAACGTAGTAATGCTCATTTTTGTCTCCTCATATTTAATATACAAGCAAACGTTCGAAGATGGTCAAAATGGCACTCGTTTAAAACTGGGTTTGCCGCTAACATGCATACATTTTGGCATACTACTTACTTACTACAGACTTCTCCCTCAGATAACCGCGTTGCCCAAATAAAGACCACTATCTATCTATCTATCTATCAGATAACCGCGTTGCGCATGCTTTTCAGGGATTCCGAGAGGGTACCTTTTCCCGATTCTTTCAGCCTTTCAACAACCTTCCTTACCCTCATCCCTTGCTCTTTCCAACTGGTGATTGTACCCCCTGATGCACACTTTTTAGGTGGATCGCAAGGCATTAGTGTATATGTGCACACACTAAAAATTAATGTTATGGTTCCCTCACAATTCAAATTTATTAGAAGAATGAACAACCAATTTCTGCGAACTCTAAAGTGTGTTCGAGATCAAAATCAACACTCCTGGACTGAAAGGCTAACAACTATTTCCATTTAGTACCCTCTGCATTAAGAAAATATCTCGTTGATAAGTGGCCATACCTAATTGACATCGCAGATTTCAACCACAATATCCTAGATGATAATTATGCAAATAATAGTATGCATTATTTAAAGAATTCTTTAAATCATAAAAAAGAATAAATAGTAAGATACACAATGGGTATGAAAACGCAGATATTGCACCGCATTATTCACTCACTATGCGTCACATCGGCGACTGCAAATCATCTCATTTAATTTTATGCACAACCCGATAGAAAAAACACTATTCTCAATCAATAAAAAATCAATGATTGTTGATTTAAATTAATTTTAAATATATAGGCTAAAATATTCAACTGATTGATAACTCATTCGCTCGTTCAAACACCCACGTGAAAGAACGAGACGGAAGAGGGAAAGGGTGAAGTACGCGGCCGATATTCCAGAGTCAATTCACCATCACCGGGCGAGATCACTACGAATCTATCGGACGGAGGGCACGAGGAGGATGATAGGAGACCGCTCTTGTGTGCTTTTAAGAGTGGTGGGGAGAGTGAGGGGGAGAAAAGTGAGAAAGCGCGGCGGTGGAAGTCGGCGGAAAAGCGAGCTCCGCTTTGGGAGACCCTTCACCCCCTCCCGTCATCAACTCCCCTCCCCGCCCCAACAACCCGCCTGCCCCGGTTGTTGGGTGGTCTTGTGGGGCGCGTCCCGTCAAAGGCGCCGCGCACGTACACTCGGCACGCGAGCGAGTGGGGAGGGTCCCTCTCTCTCTCCCGGCCGCCGGGGGCTTTTATGGAAAAGCACACAAGACGAGGAGGGTGAGGCGGGGAAGGGCGAGAGAGGGAGAGTAGGGAGAGGCGGGAGGACGGCGGGTAGGACGAGGAGGAAGGAAATGGCATTATAAAAAGAACGGTGGTCTCGCCTCGTAGAGTAAGATATATGAGGGAAACGGGGACTGAAGGGTGTGGGAAGGGAGAAAGAGCAGAAGGGCGTGGGTTAGGGGCAAGTGAAGGGTAAAATGGGAGTCGAACGGGTAAAGAAAGAGCATAAATGGAGGGGAGAAAGAGGGAGAGGTGTCGGGAGGAGTTTGGGGTGTTTGTGTGTGTACGCACGCGCGCGTGGGGGAGAAGGTTTGACGTTCCGCAACACCAGAAAAAAGGTCGCCCAAGGGGTCGAAAGATGATGAGGTGGTATTTTTATAACCCTGATGGCAACGATGGAAATTCCTGGCAGGTTGCAGCCGGATATGAAATGTCGCCCGAATCCCTGGATGTGATAGACGAACGGTTGATACGTGCTTGTGTGCGGCACGGACGATTTCGGTCGGATTCTTAAGGGGTCTAAAATAAAGTTTTCTTTTTGTGCCAGAGCCAGCCGAGCCCGGAAAGCGTGCTCTTGCTTCGCATTCTGCACTGAAATGTTGATTCTTTGTATATGACTCTTGAGTCGATGATTAATTTAAATTAATGTATTATATTCACAATCGACAAACTGCAATCTGTATTCAGTAACACATTCAGAAGAAGTCCTCAAGTAAAAATTTCTTGCACTATTAACTATTACTATTCCGTATGATAAATAAAAGGAGCTTCAGGTTTAAAGGAATGCAAGTATAATACGCATGTGGGAAACATAGGGAGGAAATATCAACCTGATTAAGTGATTTCTTGGCTACTCAATTCAGTCCTGTTACCCGCTACGGAGAAGTTGGATATATTGAAGGCGATGAGTCAAGGAGTTATAATTATGCATCTATATTCCATAGCCCATGAGATGCCTGGTTAATTCTTTTGCACTTAAATTACTGAGCCAAAATGTAGATCAAATCTCTCTTTGTCCTAATGAGCAATGCATGTATCTCTGTTTACTGCCTTCAGATATGCTAAAAAGTTCCAAATTGTTCTAAAAGTTTCATGGACTAGGAATATTTATATCAGCAATTCATATAGTTTCCCATACTCTGAAAGAACAGTATGTAACTTAAGAGAGTAATAACTCTCTTCAGAGTGAATTTTATCGTTGCAACCCGTATTTGATGATAACGATCTCTGCATACATGATTCAAACCATTTAATTAAGTGATCATAAAAGTTAACGAACTAAATTGACTCGAATTCCAAGAAGACTTTAAAAATATTTAAATATTTAAATGCTAAATGAAAGCAACATATATTAAACGTAAAAAAGTGTTTGTTACATCAGGCAGGCTAAATTAATTAAAAAGGTACACAATCATCCGAAGGTATAGGTACATGGTGAAAGTAAAGAAATTAGGTCACCAAAGGTTTTGGTGTGAAAATCGATTCGTCAATAATTTTTTCCACACATCTTGTTGGTGTTGAGTTTTTCAGTCAAAAGAGCATTAGGTTTTCTTAATGTGTACCTGTCAAGTTATTTCATAATAGAAGAATTCACCAAAAGATTAGTTTTCCTGCCCATTAAAGGCAAATTGATTCCGGTCTCCTTAGGTGATGAAATATTTAAAATCAATAAAATAACAAGAATGTTTTATATTTCGCGCATTTCTTGAAATCTTACATGTACATCATTATGCTCCCATGTGGGTCATATTTACGTACTTATCCAGAAATGGGAGGAATAAATATTTTCCTACTAATATTACGGAAAAATGAATTCCGGTGACATAGTTATCATCCAGAGCGATCGCCATGATACACTTATAAGAAAAAGTACCCAATCGACGGGATTTTCCTTTGCGAGTCCAACTAGAGAACACACAGAGCGCCATTATATAATGCCATATATCCATAAAAAAGGAAGTATTGATATCAACTGTTCTCCTCAAACACATCATTGAATTTTAAAAACTAAATAAACTTTTCAGACTAAATAATTATACATACTATATAGCTAGCTTCCCCACGGACTGCTAAACTGACTTGGTGAAAGTTCTAGCGCATTCTGGTGATCGCTAGAGCTATGCTGGCGGGAGCTCCTAAGGGGCCACACATCAGTTAGGTCGAAGGCTAAAAACCAGACGTAAGTTCCTTGAGGCGTCTGTTCTTCACTAACACGGCTGCGAATGAATGCATTCACACAAAGTACAGAAAACAAAGACTTAATTGACTTTGTGGAGGACTACTCATTACTGTTAACTCACAACTCAATGATTTTTGCAATTAATACAATGACAACGGTATAAAAAAAAGTTTGGTGTTATCTCAAGGATTATAATCTAAGATGCTAATTAACATGTTCGTTCTATAGACCGCTTGACTCCAACACATGCATTCTCTCAAAACTCAGTGAGTGAATTTATAAACCCTTCATCAAGCATAGCAACATTATGTTTGCAGTCCCTGGAAATTTAATTAGCCGGAAATCAATCAACCTATTGCGCAAGAAAGCCAGTAAACAATCGCTTTTTGTCAATAATTTATGGATACGACCGTCATAGTCTCACCAGAACAAATGGTATCCAACCAAAGGTGATACCATTTGTTCTGGTGAATCCGATGATACTCGATTTGCATGTATTTAATACTAATACCATGGTATGGCAAAAATAATTAGATAATGTCCAGAGAAAATCCACCAGATTCGTTAAACATTGTTATGATAAGAACACAAGTTAGGCAGGTCTTTTAGGGGATTTAGGCTGGGAACCACTTGAAATACGAAGAGAACAAGCAAGACGTATACTATTAGAAAGGTTCAGAACAAACGAGTTTAACGACGACACGAAACGAATCATAATGGTCCCACACTACGTAGGTAGATCAGACCATAAAGATAAAATAAGGGAGATATAATCCAGTACAGATAGATACAAATACTCATTCTTTCCCCGAACAATCAGAAACCATAATAGTAAGAAACTGAAGTCCCTTCATAAATATTGAAAACATTAAATTTATTAGTCGGAAAAATTAGACATTGCAAGGATATTAGGTGTATTTGTAGTAGAATGTATTTATTAGTTGGTAGTTTGAGTGTTTGCATGTGCGTGGGGTGTAAGTGTTCTTGCATGAATGTATACCATATTTTGTTTGTGGATGGTATAAATTTGTGGCTTTTGCGTGCGATTTTTTTCTTTCTTAATTACGGGTGGTGTTCTAACACCCCCCGCCACACGCCCTTGCGGCGGCTTGCGGGGGATTGAGTAGATGTCGATATTGTTAAAAATGAAACCAGAGCTAACAGCGTTAGCCATCATAGACTGCATGCATAGCTGTATGCGTGGAAATGAAAACTAAGTTCGTGGCATTAATTAAAGAAAAGAATATCGGAATATCAAGGTGGTCGTGGCTCTATCCTCACCTATCAAATAAACCTTCGGGTTGATAGCTGCGGTCAAGGAAATACAAAGGAAGGGCCAACTGTAAACTCCTTAAAGGTAAAAACGGCGAGACCGTTACGATAAGCTTAAAATTTCCATATTTTATTATTTCAGAACGTCTACACCAAAAAATATTGGTCGCAAAATGAAATCCCCCTTATACATGAACCGTTCATGAACGATATACGTATAATTGTCCCAAGAAGGAATAAAATTACAGCTCGAGAATATAACATCAGAAATCGTAACCATCTCGGATTTAGGAAAAGTAGATCAAGTAAAACCCAATTATGCCCTTCTATTCATGGTATCCTACAATCGGGAGAAAAAAAGCTAAATGGATGTTGTATTTTTAGAATTCGTTGAAGCCTTCGACAATGACGAATTGATAGACAAACTGAGATCTTATGGCACTAGCAAAGAAGTGACCAACTGGATAGAGAACATCTTATCTAAACATTCCTCTGCCGCAAATCCTTTTGGCGGATGGCGGGGTATTTATGTCGATATCGAACCAGTAGCAAATGTATACGCACATCGTTAAGTGCACCTAGGTGCTATTTTCGCACTAATGCCAAATCAATAAAAATGAACAAAAATAAAAAATCCATTCCCTCCCGTTAGATCAAAGCATATAATACGAGCATTACAAAGAAAAATAAATTATATTAAAGCAATCGATATTCATTGAAACATATCACCACTAATAATTGGGAAAAGTAGTGAATACAAGCACGTGGTTCAGTTCTAACATTATGTAGCAGAAGTACAGTAGAAGAATGTTATACATCATTAATTTGAATTCCTTTACTTGACATAAATCGTTTACACTTCGATCTCTATTCGACACGAAGCAACAAGCATGATTTTTCTATTCCACGGCCGACGTCCCTACGGTCCCTTCCGATCTGCAAAGGGCATCTCTCGCAAGGAAATACGCAGACGTAGATGAGAAGAGAAAACGTGTTGAGGGACGAATGAAGCGAAGCCTTAATGCCTC
Organism: Hetaerina americana; assembly: GCF_022747635.1. Classification (NCBI taxonomy): domain Eukaryota; kingdom Metazoa; phylum Arthropoda; class Insecta; order Odonata; family Calopterygidae; genus Hetaerina; species Hetaerina americana. Next base: position 1,522,601 of record NW_027286730.1, read on the forward strand.
CAACGCCACCACGCCATTCGGCGTCCTTGAGAGAACCTCCAACAGGAGAGGAGGGTGGGAGTGGCGGACGAACTATTCGAGAAAAGTCCACCCCTTTCCAGTCAGCCTCCAGACGGCAGGCAGGCACAGGCCACTCCCCGCCACTTCAGCCCATTTCGCCCGACATTCTATCTGGCTTGGCCTTCGGAGCAGACAATGCGCGGCGACCGCATGAGAGCAGCGCGACCGGGTCTCGGTGAGGCCCCTGAAGTCCATACTTCGACATAACAATATTTATCCCTAGGGCGGCTTGAGAAGTCGTCTGTGGGTTACCTCAGGGAGAGGGATCGCTAAAGGGAAACCTGCAAATGCTTTCCGAAAAACGAGTAGCAAGAACAACAAAGAATTGCGAATAAATATGATCAAACTTCCACGAATGGTCTCAATTGAGTTTCAAATACTCAAGTGGATCCGACATGTATGCACGATTGTAATAGTTTAGCAAACACATTTCAATCACATGAGGAAAGCAGGGTTGAGAATACGGATAGAGGCATTAGATTTCGACTTAAGGTGCTCCCCCAGAGTCTTAGATGACATCACATCATCTAACCTAAATAAACATCTAATATCTAACCTCATCTAAAACAAATAAGTGGTGCCTAGACAAGCAAGAAGTCCGAAAAAGTAAGAGCGAATCGACCCCACGGTAATATCAGTTTTCCCTAGAGAGCACTAAAACTAAGCCAATATTTACTATTGAGCAATAACTTCATTCAGTGAACACGATTCAACATGTACGAACTTCAAGTCACAAGTGATAGAAAATAATGAACGTAAATAATCAATTTTGCCCTAAAAAGAAAACGTCGTGCCAAACTGAACCAAGATTGAGGCCTCCATCGAAATAATTTCTGGAAAGAGCTATAAAATTGAGTCTCATTGCTGGAAAGTCCGAACAGCTTAAGAAAACAAAGTGAAATTAAATTATGGAGTGTCATATGTGAGTGCGAATATCCTTATTTTTCATTAGGAAACGGTAATCCTTAAAATTTGCTCAGTGAGCAACGCTACACGTATTCCGTCATTTAGTTGAATTTTTTAACTCAATGGGCATGCATGCTATGCTCACTGGGGGAGGCTATTTATTTCATTAAAATAGAATGCACAAAAGCATTATTCTTTCAACACAAACTACATTTGAAGAAAATCCATTTAACGAATTTGGAATTCATAAATCGGAAGTTCATTCTATGCCAGTAAATGATGTGAAGTAGGGATCCATATCAGAGAAACTGAACCCTCGTCAACTAGAACCCTTTCCAAAAAAAACTTAAATTTACGTTGCGTAAAAGATATTTCCAAGAAAAGATAAATTGAGAGATAACAACGGGTTGGAAGTATTTTCTGAGAAGTGCCTGCGAGGGAATTTTCCAGAAACGTCCCTTTTAAAAAAGCCAGCAAAGCTCCGGGCTTAGGAATACACCAAATATCCCGACGGTCGTCCGTTCCTTTAAAAACCCCTCACTGAGCCAAAACGGCAACTAGTTCCAAGGAAAAGGGATGGCTCGTGTCACTTGCAAAAGCCAGTAAATCACCGTAAGAAGAGAGAAACCTAACTGGGATCCCCATCCCACTTTCAGACTTTTGTTTCATGGAAACTCAAGGAGACTTCAACGGGAGGTAGGGAAAGCCAGGCTGCTCGTCACGTCAAGTGGAGAAGGCAGCTCTGCGGTGGTAGGGATTTCTTTGGCAGCCTCAGTGGGTGGCCAACCTGAAGGAGACAGCCGCCGCCTCCAATGAGGCTGCCCTTGCCGCTCGAGCGAAAAGGCGAACAGTTGAATGTTGCCGGAAATACGTCAGAAGTCATGAGACTGTCCTGGCATCATTTCAGCCATTTTGAAAGGATTTTTATCTGAAGCAAATGTTACCAAAAATCCCATTAGTTCTATATTTTTTTAGTAATTATAATGGCTACATCTCCACTAATCTAACAGTGTTCTATGGCCGAGAATGTTAGTTAAAATCCTTAATTATGATGGCAAAGCATATAACTTAAATTAATCCTAGAAAAAAGTAAAAATTCATTCCCGTAGAAGCATGTGAGGTCGCAGATTTTCCCAGGCAATAAGTGCGAAAATGATTGGGTTGAGGAATCCTCAAAACTGGCTGATTGAATTACAGGATAAATATCGTGCGTAAATTTAGAGAGAATATGCTCTCTGAAGGTGTTACAAATATGTTTCTTACGCACAAAATTATTTTATGACAAGTTTGACAGGACTTAAATTAGAACATCCCCGTTGATTTTGAAATGTTACAGCACTTCGAGGTAAGTTTAATCTTATTTTAATTTCATTGGATGCATTATATATTATTTCCTAACCATCTTCTATGATGTTTTTTGGACCATGAACTAACTTAGATGATACTGTGGCCAAAATAATGACTGTAACGATGAAGAAGGCGCACGTAATTACAACTCGTGTTCCCTATAATGTACGGGATGGTACGAGAGGTACGATATAATGAGAATGCCGCCTGAGGGAACCATACAGTGACCCGAAAACGTAGTTACTCAGAAGTGGAATAACATACTTATACAGATACGGACTACTACGTGTACACCCCCCGCTCGCGACTCAAATGCCCTTTAGGTGCTCTTCCCCAATCATTACATTAATTACGAAGGAAATTAAAAATTAATAAAATGTCCATTTACTTCTATAGCATTAATCGTGGTATTTAAGTTAAAGTGATTAGAGTATTAACTGGAAATAAAACCGTGAAAAATGATAGGCTTGTGGGATATTCTTTAACGGTCACACCACTGCATTCAACGTTCCCACGATTTTGGATTCTGACTCCCAATTTCATACTACATTTGCTATTCCTCTTTGGCAGGACGAAGCTATCTTTTCGAAAAAGAAAAAGTAAATCTAAACATAAAACACTTCACATTTTTTGTAGAAATGAAATTACCTTGGATTTGATTTAGAAAGGCTGGCAATCCGATTCTTACAGCGGGTATGACGTTAGACTTTGATAAGTTCCATTACAGATTGTGCGCTACGTCAATTATCGCCGGGCCATTAGATCGCCAATGACTCACTTTTTCCATCCGATGATCGTTAATGCACGCGAGGTACAGACTCAACTTCCGCGTGCAAGCGGGCGATAGAGGGAGAGAGAGAGAATGATGGAAAGAGGGATCACCAGAGCTCACAAATGACGCGGCAAGCGGCCGTTTTAACTTCATCAGGACTAATGAATTATTCACCGCCAAATAAAAGGGCGTAAACTAGATAGCCCACGTACGTCACTACAGAGGCGCGATAACAGCCTTCTAAAATGGCTCCTATACGAACTCGGGTCCGGCGACGAATAAGCGAGGAAATCATAGGAGAACGCGGAAAAGAATAGGTGCACTCTGAATCAAATTTAGTGCCCACGACCGTCGTCCAACAAAATCCATTCCCTTTGCCATCTACTGGAGATGGGAAAGGCGCCGACAATTACATTCGCGATAGCTAAAATTTCTGGCATGATTTTCCGTGCAAATTTCATGCACTCCACTGATATTCTTTACTGTACTAATGAGTCTTTAAATGTTCCATGCTGGAAAACCAATCTCAAAGCATTACGAGGATTTGCGCGAGCAATACCACGAGGATGCGTGGAAATCCCCTAAAAACTTATTTTTATTTCTTTGGCAGCTACATTTCCGAAATAGATACCTTTGACAAGCACTTACTCTCTACACACATTCCATTATTCAATGGAGTCCCACCAACGATCGCGGCGTTTTTGTTCAATTCATTACTGAGGTGCTCTCCAGATGATATATTTTACTGGTAGAGTAAAATAAGTATTTGGCATTCATCATCATCAACCTCGAGCTTACGATACTTTTTGCTGTGTTACAAAGTAACGTCCTTACAAGTTAAAACAAAATATATGGCATTATATACCAAGATAAAACTAAACGTTTCACATAAAACCATAAACACAGCATTCCACCTGAAGATCAGTTTGGTAGGCATCGGTAGAGTCAGCCCAATAATAAGCCAAACAGCGCGTGAAATTCACATATCAGGGTAGTAAGGAGGGGCGAGATCATTTACCTGTGCCGCCTATGTTTCCCAGGTATTTCTGGTACCCGAAAAATAATACAACTCGGGTGAAGCTAAGGGTGGCCCTCCGGTCATAGTCCAACGCTCTACTCCTAGACTATCTCGTCCCGGCAGAGATTTCACATACTAAACCAAAAATTATAAATCCGAGAACAAATATTGAGAAGAACGATGAGCACATTACGTATATCCAGATGGGAGAAGGGCAAAAATTTATTGCTTCTTCCCCAAAACATTTTGAGGTTATTTGTAGAGATTTCCTGCAAATATAAACTCAAACAACAGCTTAGGAAACCCTCACAAGTATACCCCCAAACGGACTCCTTAACAATGCCCCATGCAAGATTATGGCATATTGAATGAACACAAGACATTTAAAAATACAATCCTTTCAGAACTGAGTAGGGCAAAACATTATTATTCAACTAGAGGAATAACTAAAATCCAGGCTAATAATATCACAAGCAAAGTATCGTCGTAATTTTAATTCCACCATTCAAGCGTATTGTAAGTGATTCCGGTCAATACTAGAATGCACTAATGCAACATAATTCCGTTTTAGCAGTAATCCCTCAATGTAATTATACACTGCTAGCATTGATTATTAGCTGCAATGATGCGTTACACCCTTGCGGCGGCTTGCTGTAGGGGCATTGTGTAGATGTAGAAATATGACTTTAGTACATCATAAAACACACTTTATAATACTGCTTCAATGGCATTTATATCATTCCAATAACACTACTGATCGCCTACTTAAACACTCAGAAGGAAGAAATCTAAACGAACCATTCAAAACTACGCAGAGTTTTACTACTTTAGAAAACCACATATAACACCAAGGTTAGTTACAGAGTAAGCCGCAGACTACAGCATCTAATTTACAGTTAGACAATGAGAAACGGCTCGTTTTCGAGACAATTTATGCCGCGCACCACGACGTGGAGGGCCACAAAACACGGAAAAATCCACGGGAAATAATTTGGAAATCACACGATGTGGTTAACAATACGCGTCGCTCGCATCGAGGCGAAAGAGCGTTGTGAGCAGAGAGTGAGCGCGGGAGAAGAAATTAAACGAGCCGTCGCGTTAAATGTTAGGGAAGGGAGACGTGAAAAAACAAATGACAGCTGGGCTTGAAAAGGGAGTTAATAAATGTTCGTCGCGCGCGATGGGAGCATCCCGGAGAGAAGGAACCAGCACCGCGGACACAATGGGCCCCGGGAGAGGTGTAAATGACAAAGGAGCGTCGCGGATGCGTAAATCAACGTTATTAAGCGGCGGTTATCCTTGGGAGTGCCATAAACGAGTGGTGAGGGAGGGAAAAAAAGGGCGAGTGGGTGGCTTCGCTCGGCCCTCCCACACGACCACCCTCTTACACCCCCGCACACATACACACCCCTATGGACGGTGACGGCGACCGAAAATTGTTAGCCACGCCCGCTTGGCGCGGTCGAGACTCGCTCGCTAAACTCCTCCTTTATTTTTTTTCGAAATAAAAAAAAAGATCACCAAGCAAAATATGGCCCATTAAAACGTCAGATACATTCAGGATGGCGGGCGGCAGACAATGGACAGTCCGACGGAAGACCATTGTCCGGGGGGATAAATGGACGCGAGGACTTTTGATATTTATTTTTTCGTGTTAGACGCAAACTGCTAAGGTAAGGAAACACCCGCGTTTCAAGTATTGCACTCTTTAACGGGCATGCGACCAAAGATGCAACAGGGTTGACGGTTAAATAGAAAGGGAGATGAACGTCCTTCATGAAAGTTTCACAGATTCACTATTTGTAACGCATTACCCTCGTATGGGTACGGGTACACGGGGTATAATTCGATTACTTAAGCAGCTACCATGACGCATAAGTCTAGCGAATACAATTTCAAAAACAAGTTGTTTTACTTATTTTAATTTCGACAGATATTTATACCTAGATCGACGGATATGTCCCCGACTGGCTCGTGACTACTAGCCCGAGGGTCACGGGTTCGACTGCCGTCTCCAGCCTATGTCTTTCGTTTAACTATAGCAGCACTGGACCTTGGATAGATGATGACGATCCGAAAGATTCATCGGGGCCACAAGGGCCTTAAGGCCCGGCGAGTAAAAGAGGACAAATGATAGTCAAATACAACTAAGGCGCTTATTTCCTAAACATGACATCTACAAATGGGTCATAGACTTTGCTTGTCATTCAGCCATTCAATTAGATCACCGATTGCAGTACCTATAATTGTCCAATAATAACCGATTTTCACCGGGTTTCGGGGTATTGCCTAGGTAAAGATGATATTCGATTTGCCCACGAATCTACAAATGATGATTCTGTTGAAGATGAGGAATGACCACAAATAATTTATTTATTTATTTATTTATTTACTCAGTATAAGTCCGAAAACAGCACATTTAGGCCTTTACATCGAACTATTAACAACGATAACAATGTCACATTTACAAACACCCAAGCCCTAGATGGAGGGAAACTCACCCAGGCGGGAATCGAACCCGCGACCCTTGGCATGGCAGACGAGGACGTTACCCCGCCGCCACCGGGGCCGGCAAAAACAAAATAGCCCAATGCTACTTGGTGTTATTTCAATAACTCACCTCCAGGGATGTGACCTACACATTAATTATACATTCCCTTTGGATAAATGGCACGTGAAGAGCTCCGCACAGTTTTTTAACTCCACGACAAGAATGATACGGGATTACATCTCATATAAGGCTTTTCTTAATAGACGAAGTTAAGTGCAGTCATGGTTATAATGGAAAAAGTTCAGCTGTCTCCATTTTGTAAATAAATGATGTAGTTTATATGTTTCATTCCGCCACATTCAATATCAGGTATAAGAAAATTTATTTCTCACACTATCTACTTCTCATATCGACCGGAAGAGTGTGTGATGACGGCGAATGACACAGCTTTGATTGATTGTATGGGTTCTTCGACAAGAGACCAGGAACTTGGACCGCTTGATCCATTGTGCAAACCCATGATTAACGTGCCAGCCACAGGCAGACAGGGGACACGAGAAACGATTGGCAAAGCTTAGTTAGTAAGAGATGGAATTCAATTTTGACCAAAATATTACTCATGGTATTGGTATTTTAAGATTTCAATCTTTAACTTCGCCATATGAAAATACAGAATTTTGAAATTAGATATATTAAAACAGATATAATCTTCAAGGTTTCACCTCACCAACATCGACCATCTTCCCCACAATACGATTCCAAAAATATTGCTGAGATGAGCCTTTTTCATCTTCTTCGTTACACTTTTCTCCAGACCGCTCAAAAGGCCAAGATGACGAGAGGCTTTAAGACAACATCGGAAGTGTTTACTTATAAGAGGAAGAACACGGCTTTCCAGTCACGCTAAGGGTGGTGCGACAGGTGCTGCCGCAGTGGGCCTAGTGCCAATGGCGGCCATGCACGGTTTGCTTCTTTAGACAGAGCGAGGAAACCCGGCCGCCTGTTCCGGCCGATTCTTTAACAGAACCCTCTACTCAAATTCCCGGAAACTCTCTCTCTGTCAAAGAGGACTTTTGCCTTTGGGGAATCGGACACAATCGATGGTGCAGTATTATATTAAGAGAAGAATGGTTAAATGAGCGATTTAAGGAAATAAATGTGAAATGAGCTCTTGGTTAAATACAACACAGCCCAAAAAAACTCCCCATACACCATGAAGGGAAAATTCCAAAATTCTGGGCGAGAGGAGGAAGATTTAAAGTTTTTCAAATGAAACTTAGGCGAGCATCTGGTGGCAATCGCACACCACACGCGTGGTTTTGTTTTTTAGTTTGATTGCATAATACTATGCACAAGCGCAAAGACCTCAGTAATTTCAGTTTGTTGTCGCATGAATACTGTTGAGTTCGCATGAGGGTGTGCGTTTACCTGTTGTTTTTTTGTATGTGGTATTTTTCCTTTTTACGGTTGGTGACCTAACACCCCCCGCCACACGCCCTTGCGGCGGCTTGCGGGGTATTATGTAGATGTAGATGTACCTCTGACCTATGTCGAATAAAAGAAACCGTATCGTCGCAATTATAGTTAATGCGAACAAGAAATTAAGATTTTTCTTCGAACCAAGACCTAAGTGGTGCTTATTCACAAAACAATGTTGATATTATAAATTTAAATAAAATGATAATTCGTAGTTTCTCAAATAAGTCATTATAAGTTCATTTACTAGGAGTTTCGAAGTCAAATTCATCACCACACATTACCTCCCTCTTGGTTTCAGTGTTTAAAAGCATGGAGAGAGGTCAAAGGAAGGGGAAGTCGTGAAAGGGTGAGAGGATGAGGAGAGAGTTAACGCCCTTTTATTTCATTTATCAAGAAAGAATTACACCATTTTTGCCTCACGCAGCTGAATTTACACCATCTCTACGATATGGTTACCGAGGACTTGAAATACAAAAACAAAATTTTGACAAAACAACAAAATTTTATCATTTTTCAGTTATTTCTGTTTACCTCTAGCGTCAAGTATCATATAAAGATGAAGTGGCCAAATGGCGTCAACATCATTAGCCATCCATCCTGGAGCTGCTACGATACGAAATCCCCACTTCCATAGCGTAAGGACGCGTAACCATTTACTTCAGCTCACAAATTTTCCACTCGCGGGAAATAAAAAGGGCAGGCTGCTCACTCAGTAGCGGAATCGACGCGATATCCTCTGTCACGCCCACGATGAAGAGAAAAAATGTCACATTGGGCGTTGACCCTTCCCGCAAAACGGAGTGACCGTTTGAAGGTGATCTTCCAAAACCTCTTCCCCCCACCCGCCCTCCCGCGACCAGTTTTTGTTCTCTCTCGATTCCAAAAATTCCTTGTCAGTCGACCTGTCTCCACCCAAATCCCGATTTCGCCACCCCTTCCGCACAAAAATTATTCTTCGATATTTTCCCTTTCCAAAATCCATGCTACATTAAATTAAAATCACGTGCTGGTTCGAACTATAACGATCTCTAGTGCACGAAGAGGCACTGCGCTTTCTTTAAACGTGACACAACTCATACCGAAAATATGGGAGTGGAATAGGCGACGATTCCATAACTGTCCTTAGGCTCGGAGAGCTATACAGGATGATCATTTGGGCGAAATCTCCAAATTAGTACGGCGCAGAATCTTACAAGTATCACCCGAGTGGATTCAAATAATTTCCATGAAAATCACCCTTATAATTACCCCAAGGAAAATAAACCTCGGATATCGGACATCATTTCACGTGAGACTTTTCAAAGAGACAAATGTATGTCCACGTGTAACTTCTGAGCTCAAATTTTACTATTACACTCATTGCCAACACCAACTTTAGAATTTATTCTTCTTAGACTTAAAAAGCGCCTTATTAAAGGCATACACGTATACCCTTGCTAGCCTTGGAAGAAGAGGCATTCCAAACAATAGCCTGCATATTGACCAACGCACTACAGCAGTAGGCCGATATATAAAAATGACTTCGGCGGATGGAGGAATTATTGGAATGCACGTAATTGATCACACGGAGTTATATAACTATATACCTAAGTCAAGGTTATCGATTAAATAGAAAATGTGGATGTATTCCTCCCGTATCATACCGAACGATCGAGTCTGGTATGCCGTAAGGCTCGCCGCCCCTTGTTCTCGACGCTGCTCTAGGTACTTTACTTTCGGCTTCGGAAGGATTCCGTGCACGATGGCCGATCTCCACCGGGAAGAGGCGTACCAAAGCACGCACGCGCAAGCAAGATCCCAAGAAAGTTTAGTAATGGGATGACGAGTGGGTTATCTATCGGACGCGAGAGGTGAAGAGAGGTAGCATAAGACGCCGCACACCAGCTTGCGAGCTTCCCCCAATCCCGAGACTTCCAACCTCTCCCTCCTCAACCGCATCTCCGCCCCTTAAAACTCTCATCCCCCGCCATTACACCCGCCTCCCACCTCCATCCTTCCGATCCCCACTCTCCCCTCCCGAAAAAAAACCCCTTGAGCCCTTTCCTGAAGGGAGGAAATCCATAACTTTACGCGCGGAGTTGCCCCGAACGAACACAGGATGTCAGCACGCTGCCCGGAGCAGAGAGCGAAGAGGATGACTGTGGAGGGAGGCGAAGAAGAAGGGGTGGGGGAAAGGAAATCGGAGGGTGAGAGGCAGTTGAGGAGTGTACGGAGGGAGATGCTCCCCTCTCTGCCGATGAAGGCAGGAATTTCGAGGAAGGAGAGCAAACGCCTTTCGGGGAAACGAAGGAATATATATTACTACCCATACATGAACAGATAAATATTGAAATTTTCCCACTATCATTAATATTTTGTCAAATCATATTAGTCCATTTAATGGGATAACGCGCTATTTTCGGCCAACTACAAGAATACAAAGGTAAACATTATGGGAATATCGCCACTTTACTCGAAGAAAGGCCTACCGATTATGTTAATTTTTCATTACACTTAAATACTAAGGCTGTAGCGAAAGTTTTCCGTTAATGCAATACATTTACTGTTCAACATATAAATATATATAAAATAAGTAATCAACCTGAAGGTCGGTTTGGTAGGTGATGGTGCAGTTCACCCAGTACTAAGCCCGACGACTTGTGCCTTGCCCGGGAATCGAACTTGGTAGTCGAATCGGTCGCGGTAGTCCAGGGGCCAGTAGTCCAACGCTCTACCCCCTGGACTACCGCGACCCATATATATATACTGTATATACATATATATATACACATATATGTATGTGTGTGTGTATATATATATATATATATATATATATATATACATATATATATATACACACACACACACTCTCACACATATATACCTAGGCCCCGGCATGTCGAAATGTCCGGCGTTCAAGCCCCGGTCAAGGAAATATTTTAACACAGGTGATCTGCTCGATTCCGCCTTCCCCATCTCTCCTGGGTTCGTCTTTTATGTGTGTTCCTATCCCTTTCCCTTATATATATATATATATATATATATATATATATATATATATATATATATATATATATATATATATAAACATGTGTGTGTACACGTAAAACTCACAAAGGCATTCATGTACACCACGCCCGTCATCACCAAAATTCACGTATAAAAAGTGCGAAACAAAAAAACATTTCTCCCCTTTGTAAATAATTCCTACCTTTCTTTCCACCTCACTCCCATCCCCAGGAAAAGCACTTGGGGGACATGCAATGGTTAACGTGGTGTGCAAGCCCCAGAGTGCAGGAGGGAGGAGAACTGAGGCGGAGGGTGGGGGGGGAGGGAAAGAAGGTTTACGAAATCGGGCAGAATTGGGGGAGGTGAAATGAGGAGAAGTGAAGAGAGGGGAAGTGTGACGGGAAGGGGGGGGGAAGGGATTCTGGGGGAAGGGGGGAGAGACACTTTTAGAATACCTGACAAGTATGGGGTGAAAAGATAGAATATTTAATCGTGCGGAGTGCGAAGGAAAACGCGATAAAAAACGAGGGGAGGGGGGAGGTGGTTCGGGAACGAATTCCTCGCGGGAGACATTATAATGAGATTCTTGTCGTTTATGGACGAGAGGAGAGCGGCGACAAATGTGAAAAAAATGAGGAGCGAAATTACAGGAGGAGGATAGACAATGCTTCGAGAGAGTACTGCTGGAGTGGTGGTTTCTTTTAGCGGGGAGGGGGAGGATGAGAAATTGCTGAGAAGTCTGGATTGTCGCAGGGAGACATTCTTTCAAGGGAGGCTTCGAACAATTTTTAAATGCCACATCAAAACGGACGAAATATATAGGCTCGCGTATTTATTTTCTTTTCACCAAGTCTTGCACCACCAGATTGAAAAGGAGCAACTTCCAAAGATTTTCTGAAAGCCCCAAAGAAAAAGCGTGGATGCGCTCTTATCCGAGTGCTATTCGAATTCACCTGAAAGATGACGTCGATTGCGATGCATTTAATTTTTTTTTCAAGTGGCTCTAATGGCTCCCTAAAATACAATGGTGTTTGAATTAAGGCGTATTTAATTTGAGAAACTACACAAAAGCATTTCGTTAAAACGCAAAGATCTCAAATTCACTTGTTTCCTTCGCAAATGTTAAACGCAGAAAAAAATATGCCTATAGTATTGGATTTGCTGTGAGTCCATTTTTATAAAGAAGTCCAGCAGAGTGTTATTACTTGAAATAAGGATTCAATGCTGAGAGATATTGCAAAGTCCTTTGCGTTACGTTAACTCATAATTGAAATTAAAAGATTCAATTTAATGATGAAAAATTGAAAATATTTCAAGAGGTTACCTTAAAAATGTAGAATGAATAGTATATGGCTGCCGTTCTAAATATTATACATTGGGAATGCAGTCATTTGGTGTTCAACGAAAAAATAAACCACTTATGACTTTTAGATTTTGTTTATTGAATACGACTCTTCTTGATACGAAAATCAGGATATACGTGCATTATGCCGAAATAAACACCCCGCAGCAAGGATCCACAGAAAATCACGATTTGATTTCGAATAATGTACAATTCTGAAAATCTAAGACACATATCCTAGAGCAATTACTGTGTCTGGGGGATCAAAGCAGCCAAACAAACGAAACAATCGATTCAATTATGTATGCATGCACTCTCGCCCTCGCTAAACTTTCTCGTTCCACGCTTTTTCACTTTATTGGCACAGAGGCAGAGAGAAGTATTAAAAAACAAAGAACAAAAGAAAGTAAGAAAGTAGAACAGGAGTGTTAAGGGGCCCGGAATAACAGTTCCAAAGACAGAGGCGCGAAGGGAAAGGGTGTGACAGGGGAGGGAGGGAAAGCATGAGTTGAAAGGAGTTCAGGGATGAGAAGATGCGGCTGTAATGGGATTGAACAGCGAAGGGAGGTAGGGCATTGGCGGCAGAATAACGACAAAGAGGGAAGCCACGCCTGAAGGCGGAAGAATGGGCAGGGGGAGACGGAGAGAGCTAGGCTTGAGGGTTAAGTGAAGTGAATGAATAGATGGGTCAAGTTTGCTGAGATCTTCGGATTCATCGATGATCAAGGGTGCGGAGAAAACTCTTCAGATGAAATGCGAAAGAAATGAGCGAGAAAGCCCGAATGAGCGAATCCTAATTTCGTGCTTCCATTACTTTTTGCGTGTTTGACTTATTTTCTTCGATCAATAACATGCCAATGACTACGTCTACTTGAGAGAAATCCATATGTTCATGAGTATCGATGAAATTAGCGGATCCGTATTGCTCAGGTAGTTGCAAGCATATTGCATGAGATGAGACGTCCCAATTGAAACTTAAAAATTCAGCTCACAAGACAAAGGTAATGATTCTCTCCGTCACCACCGGTATAGCAATATAAACATTCGATTTCGACGTTAACCTTTCACTTGAACAATCGAAGATACCCTTTCACAAAAATAATATTAGGGTTGTTGAACCTCACCAACAATAACGAATCCATTAGAGAAGTTTTTTTTGAGTCTTTCTGATGTCTCTGGAACACCGCTGTCACCCAAATATACCTAAATATGTAAGCAGGTTTCCAAGGATCGAACCAACCATGAATGCACACCCGTTCCTAAGGAGAATTTGAAAGTATGATATGATTCAAGCAAGCCGGCGCGAATTGGCAGGAATACTGAATTGGTAGGAATAAATACCATGGAACTAGAAAAAACTACAAAAAAATTAGTTATACTTAAGAAAAAAGTACTCTCAAAGAGAATAACTATTTACCTAGCTATTGGATAAAATAATTCGGTGTCCTTCCCATATTTACCATTATTACAACTTTCGGAGAAGAACCGCACAGCTTATATGGTGACTTCTTCTCCTAGCATCTGCGAAACGCTAAATTTAAAATCATAGCGATGGTAACGTGAAGGAAGGGTGTAATTTCTCTCTAAATAGACAAGCTAAATGTGTGTTGACATATTGAGATCACATTAAGAAAATATTGATTCAAAAGTTGGACAACGAATGTGCAGAGAAACACGGCCCAGTTCGGTGGGCAACTAATAAGAACTGACATACGATTAAAACATAGCCTGGCATTTAGGTCCTTAGAAAGTTAAGAGACTGAATCATATAATATGCCAACGAAACACCATGTGACTTCACTTTTAACATAGAGGATACAATTTAATTCCCATACAAAAGCGACAGGTTGTGCCATAGTGACCAAAATTATTAAGACAAACTGTCCAACTGAGATAGCCAAGGATAAGTTTACCCGTCGCATAATTCACTACTACAGCTCAAAACAAGGATGACATTAAAAAATGAAATATCTCTTTTGCATACTCATTCTCTGGTTAATATGGATGAGGCCTAAACGTGCCGTGCCTCTTGTCTTTCGGCGGTTTACAAGATATTGTGTGCTAATATGCACGAGATTACAATCGACTATTACACTTTCTAGGGTATAAATATGAAAATGAACTTAAACGATACAGCGACGTCCTCAATCATTTAAAGGTCTTATTCTCAATCGTCATAAATTTAACGAAAAGTAACAACAAATAAAACTTACGTTTATATGATAGAGGAAATGCTATAATATTTAACAATAACTTATATTTTTATGGAACTGTTTTCATAGCAAAACCTGTACCCCTGTAAGGGTTCCCATAGCTATTAAAAAAACAAAATGTAGATCATTTCCTCTCAATTTCTTATATGGCTAAGCAGTTTTACGACTAAAAATACCCATTACTTCAGTATTCACGAAAGTGAAAAACTTATGTGGCCGTGGGTTGACGCCAAGTTATAAATTAAAATCCGATTCAACGAATATCAGTAGGTCTCCGAATTACTATTATAGAACAGATGACGGATGTAAAATCAGGAAGATAGATAATAGAACGGATAGGTGTTAATGTGGTTTTTTTCTCGCTCCATTAGAGATCAAGATATATATTACAGCAGTCGCGTAGGAGATAATTGGCAATGACAGTGTAAATATTTTGTCGATGTCCTGCATGTTTTTTTCCTTAATACACCCATTCTTTATAACCATTCTCCCGTATGATTTGAATATACAGGTACGTATCCTGTTATTGAATATTGTCACATGTTAAGTACACTATTTCGTGTGATTAACTTTCTTCTAGCAAATGATCAAGTTAATTTTTGTGTAGGTGAGTTGTTAATGGGATTGTATATGAATGGCTGGTGACCTACCACCCCAGCCACACGCCCTTGCGGCAGTTTGCGGGGTATTTTGTGAATGAAATGCAATACCCAGTAATGCAACATGCAGTCAGAGTTCTCCTAGATTAATTCTTAAAATGCTCAGATTCAAATTACGGGCTTTTAGGTACGATTTGGTCAAGTTGTGTCTAAGTCCCGTGAGTATCATTTGCGGAAATCGGGAACACATGAAAAACTCTTCACTTGGCATAAATTCGTTGAGGCAACCTGAAGGAAGCAAATTGTTTAAAAAACGTCACGTGCACCCCAATGAAAAGTCTGGACATTCCTCACCACCGAAAATTTTGTCTCCGATAGGAAGAAAAAAAGATGCAAGGGGAACAAGAGGAAGGGAGAATGAGGAAGACGTCGCGTCGCCTGTGGGTAATTCGGTTTCACCGTACGAAGAGTAATTCTGAAGTATATTCCCCAAACCCCTTTTACCCAAATTCTTTTTCCCTGGAGTGCCCGAGGTCTCTCTTTTGACGAGGCGCGTGCGTATGTATGTGCATGCATGTATGAGAATGTATATATGTAATGTGTGTCTGTGTCTACTCTTCGGGAATCGTATCATTAAATTTCGCGGCGGGAAGAAGAGCCTGAGGGGGAAGGACGGGAGACTTCTGTCTCAGGCTCGATTCTCCCATCACAGCCGCATGCTTTTTTGAGGAAATAAGGCAAGCAAGCCGCTCTCGTGAAAATATTCGGAAGCGCTCTCCCGATATAAGGATGAGTGATGAGAGTTAATCAAGAAAATATTGGCCGGAAGCATAGGGTGAGTGGGCGAAAGGACAGTGAGCGTTTGGATACAGGAAACCGGCAAGCTAGGAAAAAGAATGGGTCTATTTGGCGCAAGGTTTACACTCACTTAGGCATGAACTGTGTTGTTATTATGTGGGAAGCAAATAAAACATGCAGGGTAAAACTGAGCAAAAAACATTGCTTGGTGGTGTAACTGTTCAACTCAACCAAACTGATGGAAAATTCCTACGAAACCTAGTCAATTCAAACATATTACCATGGAGGGTGCCAAACCAAAGCATAATAAATATGTGTAGCACATGCGAGATCATCGTGTAAAATATGCTCTTACAGCATCTTCCAAGAGGTGACCGATTCATCAGTCGGTTTCAAATGTTGTACATCCTTCCAATTCTCTGTCTATTAGAGTGGTGTAGTGGCTAAATGTAAAAGGAAATTCAATTTACTTTGAGTTCATATAAACTTTTCTTTGGTTTAAAGCGTATCTCCAGGAAATCCGTACGTATTTTCCCAAGAGACATGGCCAATTCGAATGAAATACGACAACCCCACAATAGTATTACCCTTCTCATTGCCGAGTTTCGACAAAAAATGTCGTCAAGAGTCGGGAAAATTAATTTGATGGAAAAACTACTTACTTAACAAAGCAATCTATCAAGATTCAATCACGAAAAATCAAGTCTTAGGCTTCAACTCCTCAAATTCCGCATCCACCCGGGACGATGAATTTCGTTTTTCGTATCCTTCGCGAAAGAAATGAGGGCAGTTCCAATATGCTGGAACACTGGCCTGAAAATATTTACAAAAACAGCACGGACTGAGACAATGAAATCGGAAAAAAACCGTTTGAAGGGTACGCATTGGACAGAGAAGACAACGTGGCAAGGACCCAGCCCAGAGGTCATAAAAATTCAAGGAATTCTTAAGTGCCGCGAAAGAAAAGAGGGGAGGGCAGAACAAAAAAGGTCCACAAAAGAGCAATGGGTGGGGGTGCTGGGGCTCACGAGGGTGGGACGGGCGGAGGTGAGAGGAGAAGACGCGGGGACAGGCGTCATAGCTAAGATGGGGCGGAGAGGGGTGGCGGCGCGGAAGGGCTGGAAGACGAGAGGGAGCCTAATGAGGCACCGCTAGACGCCACTTTGAAATGGTCAATTACTCAGCTTCATCAAGGTTATGGAAAAGAGGAGGGGTGGCAAGTGGAGACGATGAGGCACGGTAAGGAGAGGGGGACGGGTGTGGGGCGAGAAGTGGGAAAATGGAGGAGGGGAAATATCTGCTCTTCGGGAGATTTCCACATCGTCCGTCACCCTCGTTCCCTTCTCTCTCCACGCCCTTCTTAAGCCACGCCGCCCCGCCCCAGCTCAGTAACCAGTTTTCTCGTCTCCGACGGGACGAACTGGGAGTCGGCGCCTATTGGCCGGTGTTTGTTGTTCACGAGAATATTGGGATATGGGCAATCTCGTCATACCCCAAGTAAAATTTGCCAATTACTGCTAAGGAATCTAGAGGACATAAATCCATGGAGTACTCATTAGAAAATTACTCCAACGACAAACAAATTGTGATTGTGGATGACTCCTGGCTGATTACTAATATTATCAAGAGGAGTACGTCTCCGAAAGCTCAAGGCTAACTTTGAGACATTCAAATTTCATCAATTTCACCCGCGTTCTCATTCTATACTTATCATTTTAATTATCGGACGACAGTAAGAAAAAAATAATTAAAGAACTGTTGCAAATATATTTGCAAAAACGGAATGAGCACAGACACGTAAGTACAGGTTTCCTCTATAAGAAGGAATTTAACGAGGTAAAAATGACCTCGAGTGACGTGATTGATGAAATTAATTAATAACAACCTAAGAAGAAAAAGATACATATCCCGTGATTATAATAATGTGCCTGTCGACTTATTTGGGGAAAGTCTTGATGAAAATCTATTGTTCGAAGAAATTTTTCTCATAGGATATAACTGGGCTTTGTGACACGAAGTGAAACGTAACCACATAAATTATGCCAAATAAATTCTATTGATATCTTGAAAAATTTTCCATGAAAATAATCCTACACTGAGATTTCCTACTAGAGGCCTTAAACTTAATGAATTCGGATTTACAAGAAATATGTTGATTTCAGAAAATATTAATGGTTTTTTTTGTTTTTTTTTTTGATTTACTGTGAAGAATCAACTCTACAATTTTACAGAATGGAAACATGGAAATAAAATTAGCATACAACGACAAAATTCTATAAGATGCATATACATTAATCAGCATTTGAAGGACAAGGATATATTCAGAGTCATAGTTACATAAAATTCAACGAAAGAAGGACCTGAAATTATAAAATAAGAATTTCATTTTCACTCGTAACACTTGAAAAATATCGTTATTAAATTTGACTAAAATCGGAAGTTTGTCATTCTACCGAATGGGTAATCGAATACAAGGGGGAGATGATCAATAAAAATTTTATAATCTACTCAAGATGCGAAATCTTAACACGATTGCACCCGCTGCTAGATATAAGTGATTTTAATAGGAGTTGATATTTCATCAGAATAGCAATACACGCGTTATTCACACCACCAAATTGTCATTGATATTCCAAAATAAAAATCAGTTACATAAAGCATACATTTTAGGTCACGGTAATCAACTCGTAAGGGCAATTTATTGACTAAGTTAGAAGAAACCTATAATTTTAAAAAGTAAAAATGAAATACATTCAATAACGTACATAAGAATCCATATATAATCATAATGCACCCCTGAAAATGTAAGCAAATTATGGATATAACGAGACATTAACCATAATTCAAAAAATATAGAAAAGATATCAACAAAATAGTTAAAACTGCATACATATACAAACATGATTTCCCTTTTGACAACCAATAATTGATAATCAAAAATCTATTGAACAGATGGAGTAAAAACTGGTCAATAACAGATTGCCAACCGTAGCTCCTCGAAAATAATTTCTCAGCAGCACAACAAAATAACATTCGTGGGCATTCCATCGCCGCTTCTGCGGATTGGTAGAGACTAGAAGTTTCCATGGAGAGCATACTGATGTCCCAGATGACTACGTAAACAAATTAATTAATTGCACACTAAAATATCGAGAGACGTTCGGAACAGAGGGAAAAGAAAATAGGGAGAAGAAAAGTGAAAAAAAAAATTCTTTTCGCCCTGTAGGCATGGATAAAAAAGTCGCCGATGAAAGAATGCTGCCGAAAGGGGAGAATACTAAGGAAGAAGAAGGGGTGGAGGACGGTGAGATCCGGACTAAAACGCGACCAATCGAAGAGGAAGCAAGAGTGGTGGGTATATTTAAAAAAATTAAAGTAGGAAAACGGGAGAGGGGAGAGCGTAGCAACAGAAAAGAGAAGGTGAAGACAAAAGAGGTAGGGGAAGGTGCGGGGAAAGAGGGTATGGAAAGGAGGTAGGTAAATGGAACCGAGCGGACAGAGTTTGGAAGGAAGTACAATCCCGTTGACAGCGGAAACTAAGGGGTGTGTTACAAGGCGGTACGGGGTGGAGTTGGGGGGATGGAGACGGAAGAGGCTGGAGATGGGGAGTATGAGGGGGGGGGCAAGGGGCGGAAAGGGCGGGAGGGGGCAGACCCAGAGCACCAAACAAAAGCGAATCGATCTTCTCTCGCTGCACATTAATTACGGGAGGAATCCTCACAAGCGGGACGTAATACCTTGTCATCTCCCCCATCTCACAGCATCCCGCCCACCTTCCTCCTCCCCCGCACCCCAACGGCAGATCTTCCTTGCCCCTAATTCCACCCCCTCCCTCTTTATCTCCCATTTCCCGACCTAACCCCCCGCCAGCCACCTTCCTCACCCCCATCAGCGCGCAGCGCGAGCTTTTCTTACCCAGCCAAGGGTGCCCGCCCACTGCCATCCCTGTGCCCGCCATTATTACTCTAATCTCCACCTCCGCCTCCCTTCCGTGGTCCTTTTTGTCAACCCCTGCCCGCGTCCGCCCCTTACGTCCTGTCCCCACCCTCCCCTCTTGCCTCAACAGATCCTCCACCTCCCCCTTCCGACGGTTCACTCCCCCCCGTTACTCGTTCCCTCCTTGGATTTCGCTGGCTTTATTCCCTACACGAGCTCGGGACCAATAACGCGCGAAACAAAAGTTTTCCGAGAGAAAAACTCGTGCGGATCCCTGGGATGAGCCGTCGGCGGCGGTGTTTGCTCTTTCTCCCTCCCGCTGGAGGTGGGGGACGCGACGGGAGGGATGAAATGGGGAGGGAGACCAAGAGCGGGGTAGAAACTTTTGTAATACTACATACATATTATGTAATATCCGAACGCGGGATGGGAAATTAGACAGCTCGCGATGAATCCGTCGAAGAGCAGATCCAAATTCGAGTTTCACCATCATTTCCGCTGCCAAAATAAAAATATTCAGGTCTTCCCTGCTTTGCTAAGGGGATAGAGGCAAGAGAGCCTACAACGGTAAAAACAAATTGCATCTTAAATGCCAAAAATAAAAGTAATGACGGTGGAAAAATTAACAATAATGGAATTCTGCAGCTATCACACATGTTAGTAACGCTTTTCTACTGTAAAATTAGCATAAATTGTTAGAAAGGATATTCAGTTAGGTTTATATTTTCCAAGGAGACATTTCCATCGTAAATACAATATTTAAAACTCACGAAAAATCCTTTTGAAAGAAGGGTATTTGTTTCGTTACGATGAAATATCACACAACTAAGTAATAATGTGTGTGCACAAAGAATATTTAGTGAATAGAATATATGTATCTTTCTACATTGATGATAACAACGCAAATTTTCATGGAAAGAGGCTTCGATTTACCATTTTGATTGGAAAGTACTCACATATATTATTTTTTGGGAATTCCATGAAGTAAATAAGCATAGAGATAAGGATTTAAGCAATGCTTGAAAACAGGGTTTTTTGCCATGTTTTCAAATATTTATCTTATTCTTCAAACACACCAAAATATTCACTTGGGTTCGAGTACTTTAGAGTGCACACTTGCTGAACACGTAACTTGAGATGCACACGCGAAGATCAGTTTGTCAGCGTATTTTAATAGTACGGCAACATCATTTTACTGTAATTAATTAAAAAAACACGAAAACATCCACGAACCTGGTAATTAATTAATGATGACAAAGCAAAGTGCAAATATTTAAATCGAAATGTTTTATTCAACACATAATAAATTAAATAGAAAATATTTTATTGAACAATACTTTAAATATGCAGTTTTATAATGCTTTAATTTACTAATGTTAATATTTTATTTCGTTTAATATGTTGAGCATAGAATAAGGTTAAAGGAAGTATTTTAAACAGCGATACATGATTAAAAATTGTTTCCAGTATGCTTTGAGAAAACTTACCATTGCAAAAAGTGTAAAAAATAGTAGTGATTGAAATTGTAAATGAAATTCCACAACAAATTGCGTCGCTTAAACAAAGGACTACTTCATTTTGCCCATTAAAGCCATCATCTAATCAGTTCCTCTAAATTTTGGGGGAAAATACTAAACATAAGATGTTTTTTCATCCAGATTAATGTTTTCCAATTATGATGGCCAATGAACTCCAACATAAACATAGCTATCACAGACACCATAGTGTAATGTACTATGTTTTCAAAAGTCTTCTAAACCAGTACTCTGTTTCAGTCTCAGTAAATGTTTTTTATGAACACAAACAATACTTCCCCTACTATGAACGGGGAAAGACTACATCAATTCCATACTTTTGAGCTACATAACCGATTTATGACAGGACTGCACGAGTAAAAGTAATGGATCTCATAAGTGGACTCACTGCTTTCCGATACTATTCCATCTTGATAAACACGCCACATAACTGCTCTAACAACCGTCTCAGCAACCCTAAAAAGCCGTTTGCTTTGTCAACCTTTCACCCCGCACACAATTTCCCATCTATACCCTTCACATCATTCTCAAGGGGAGATATGAGAGGATTTTAATCCTTCCAAACCTTTCCGTCCGTGTCCTCTCCAGAACACACCTCAGCGAAGCGCCCCGCAGCCCGCTCTACTCCCCCAAAGCCCTTTCCACCCCTCACCGCCACTCTCTACCTCCCTAACATCCCCTATTCTCATCCGAGCTTGCTCTTCAACTCTCTCGCATCCTGAGCGGAAGACACACACGCCGCCTTGTCGTGACAACCTTGAACTTCCTTCTTTCCCCCGTCTAACGAGTTTGGAATGTGTTGCGGGTCGACTCAACAAAAACAACACGGAGATGACTAAACCAAAAACAGTTGTTAAAACAAAGAGAAAAATAATATACCGAGGACCCCTCACGTACACTTGAAGGAAAAGCATTTCGTCCCTTACAAATAGTTTTAGGCATTGATCTCGAAAACGCATCATTTAGAAAAAGAAAACCGATCCGAATAAATGACACTGACTTAACGGCATGCAGGTGATACGAGCTTTTTTGGATAATTATCCTACAGCTTTTTTTACCCGGACAAGTACCCACGCATAAATGAGGTCTTACACCGCAAAACATTCGAGTGGATTTAAGTCACCTCCGGGGTACGATGGCTTTTCATGAACATAGTCAAACAGAATGTAACAAGTGCTACACAAGAGAATGCATTAAAATTGACTCTATGATTCAGAATAGGATACAGATAAAGTCTTAAGTAAGCGGTCAAATAAGAAGATCGAGCAATTTTGGGAAGGTTAAGAAAAAGAGCTTTCGTACTATATTTATAGAAATTGCAATGTCATCAAACTATTACAGGAGAGATGAGTAACTTTCGAAATATAAAACCAAATAAATAATAATAACTTAACCTTGAAGTTGACAGATGAATTATTTCTAAGTAAGCCCATTTCGGTACTAAGATGAATAAAATGAAATAATAATTTTACCACAGATTTGATAGATTAAGGAAATGTTAAAAATGGAATAATTCCGAAAACTGCGACGCCACGGAGAATCAAGGCAAAAGCATGTGCTATTTGTCCGAGAGGTAAGCCATTACAAACGGTGGACCTGCCTAATAAGGAGGGGCACTCCCCCACGGCGCAGGGAAATTGTCTGCGGGCTGGAAATGGTCGTTCACCGATGACGACGGCTATGAAGAGCCCCACCGTTGGGAGACGCAAGCCCACTCCGCCAGATCTCCGTCTCCCCCTTCGCGTGAACTAGTGTACAACATCAGTCTCCGGGCGAATGGTCAAAAGCAAAGGGAGGCGGAAAGAAAAGGGGGAGGGCAGGCGGGATATTCCGATCGGAAAAAAGCCCCCCCAAACACACACACACTGCACGCACCCTAAGGAGGGGGGCGAGGTAAAGGAAGTCGGCGAAGCGTGTTCCGGCGCAGGAATGGGCACGCGCGCTGACACACGGGGAAGCGAGCATTCCTCTTGTACTTGCGCACCGCCGGCTGCCGTCGACAGTTCATCGAGGGCGAGGAGACGGGAGGAGGAAGGGGGTTATTGCAAAAGAACGACGGGGACGTAAGGAGAGGGTGTCTGGCTGAAGTGGTCGGGAGGAGGCCTGGAGAGGACGAGGATGCGGGGAAGGAATAAAAGGGAAGCAGTAGAGGGAAAAGATGCGGAGACATATACTTAAGGGGGGGGGAAAGCTGGCGTATGAATCATAAATGCATGCGGGTTCCGGGGTGAAGGAGGAAGACGGGAGACGTGATGATGCTTTTTATTTCACCAGTGGCGCGGTCAATGAAAAAAAAGTCACGCAAATATTGGGGCACATTAGTTGAGAGATACGTGGAACTTCCCAATCGGTGACATGGGAGACTTGCCTCTAAGCTACATGTAGAACGTACGAAATGAGCAGGGATAGTTGTAGCGAACTCGAAAAACATTTCTGGAAACGTTAGTCCCTACAGAAAATATCTAGAGCCTAACTTTTTAACAATTTCCTGAGTGTACAAGAAATACAAATCAAGTACATATGACAGTTAAATTATATTACTGTAAATACACGCGCGCACAAACACAAAGTAAATAACTGCCACAAAAATGTTGAAAGTCCACATTATGTTAACACATGGATTGAGAACAGTGATAAGAGAAAACAACGTGTAAGGGTATTAGATAAATGGAAGGGAGGAAAAGCGAAACACAAATGAACGCGCGGCAAAAGATTCAAGGGGCATGCGGAATATATGATAGGATGCGTACAGCTGAGACATGAGGGAACTATAGACGAAAGGTGGAAGTTTCAGGCAGCATTTGATTTTGAATGGTAAGACCGGTATCTATCTATACCAGAAAATATTTGTAGTGATAATCATTAAAATTTTTAACTTAAATATTACGTGTAATTTACTGAGGAAGCAGTATGCGTAAAATGGCGAAATCTTTAATGAAATTAAATTGACAGGGGAATTCAGACATTTTTAAAATCAATGAAATGTATATAGTAGATACATCCAAAATCTCCGTTACACAAAAATTAACCCACTAGTTTTGAGTTTATCGACTAAGGAGACGGCTTAATTCAGGATACAAAAATCCCAGACCATGTCGCGAAGAAGCGTTCGTCAAGTACATCCGCTCAGTTATTCCTAGATTAGCGGTCGCGGGATGTACCTTTGGGAAAAAATGCTAGAACGTGCGCCCCGACTAATAAAATTAATCTGGAAGACGTCTCAGAGCCCCTCCATACACAAGAGCCGGTCCTCGACCAAGAACCACACACACACACGCCGAAAAGGTACGGACCGTTTTCTTTTTAACCCTCGCGTCGGAAGCAAGTGTGCCTGGAATGGCATCTCTCTCTCTCGAGGAGCGGGGAAGGGCTGGGGAGAGGGAGGGAGAGAGGGCGACGCAAGGAGAAGGGGGCACCCCGTGGGAAGATTCCTTCCGTTTATTTTTTTTCGAAGGGAGCGCAGGGCGTGGCGAGGAGCATTGTGGATGTGCCCGCTGGAGGGGAGTCGGTAGGTGGTTAGGGCGCTGCGGAAGGGAGAGCGATGAGGGTAGAGGGAGCTTGGGGGTGCGGTGGGCCCCCTGGAGGGAGGGAGAGACCGTAGGGGGGAGGGCGGGGGCGACGGGAGGGGTATAAAGAGAGTGCGCTTGCGTTGGAAGTGGTCCACTAGGGAAAGATCGAGAGGTGGAGGAGGAATGGCAGAGGCGTAACCGGAGGGGAGGAGGGGGACGTGGGGACTGGGGGGGAAAGGGGCTCGTGCGAGGGACGGTGGGAGGTGTGGGTTGAGGGGCGGCGTGGATCGAGGGGAGAGGGGGTAGCCGCGGTGGGGGAAGGGATACGGAGCATGAGCGCGATATAAAAATAGCGAGGCGACTTGTGCGCAAGCGCGCCGACGCGGTCTTGGAATCTATACATGGAGGCGGCTTTCAGTAGGAAACGAAAAGACAGAGAAGCGATAGGCGCCGGAGACACAGAAATGAGTGTAGCGCCCCGGAGACAATCGAGAGGCCGCGGTCACGTCTTAATCCTACATTGAAATTCCATAGTTTGCTCTGGATAGACGAAAGCCAGCGCTAGCGACTCAGAAAACGTCACGCAGGCGCAGGAAATGCGGATTGAATGATTACGGAAAATGTAAATGAAGGGAGATCGTGTCGCGTCTGCTTAACTCTCCTTATGAAAAATTCCATGATATTCCTTAGAAGTGGCATTTCTTGACTTTTCTGTTCAATTAAGCTTCGCGGTATACGCTAACTCACAGGATATAACTTCTGTTGCAAGATTATTCATTTTAACACTTCGGATACACATTACGCTTGAGTATATTACCCACAGTGTTTGAGCAGCATGGCCAAATGAATCCTTATTTGAGGCATTATGCTTCTCCAGAGTGCAATCATTCGCAGTACCGCGTTGCAATTGTTCCGCCCATGATATTGGACCGGCATTAATCAGAAAGGCATTTTCTTGTATTCGCCCGGGGGTGAGGGGAAATCCGGGATAGTACTCGCACGGACCACTTTTCTTCTTGCTAACAAATGTTCTCACATCGTTTTTCTTACAGCTTCTATTAAAATACTATATTTTATTGATATTCCTAGAGCAGATGTCACTTTAAAAAACAAAACACATGGAACAAAAACGAACAAGCTATAATGCTAATTTATCGGTGATAATTTCACTATTAGGTTTACTTCACCACTTCAATCATGAAAAATATTCGAAATTATAAGAATATGCTTAACTTAATTATTAATCGTCATTATTTGTACAGTGGCCGGATTATCAGGCTGTTTTAAAAATACACGCTATCCTAGAATTAGGAGTATGTGCATTCAAAGATTTTCAGGTTTGACGCAAACCCTCAGAATTACGCTTTGAAAGACAGGCGAACCCGAAATAGGACTCTACTAATTCATCTACTCTCTTTTTCACTCCCAAAACTTAAATAATAGTCATATTCAAACGCGCAGTAAAGGAAAAATTATAATAATTTTTACAACTCACCGATACCAAGATTGAGTTAGTGCTGAAAATAACGACTAAAATCCGGAAAGGGATCGGCAAACTTACCTATAAGAAATTAAAAGATAAAATTATTAATACATCATGTAACATTAAATTATTAATACATATTAACACATTCCCATCAAATATTAACGTTTCAAAATAACGTTTACAAAGATGAAAATTAATATTCTCCACAATATGACTCTTTTAAACACTATCCATAAAAAGCGTAAAAATTTTCTTTTCTCATACAGTTTTTTACAATGGATGGTTGGCATTAGACAAGATAAAAATACTTTTCAAAAATGAAAGAGAATATAATAGAACCAAAGTAGTCAAAGGAATAACGAGGGTCAACTTATCTATACGCGCTTTTAACATGATTCGAGTACTTTAAACTGTAAGAAATGTGATTGAAGTGCCTTAGACTAAAACTGTCCCAAAAATATCATTTTTAATTTTTTCTTTTATAAACTCTTTCAAGGAGGTGCAATACAGACTTGTATGAAAACAATTTTCATGATCGGTGAATTTATCTCCTCAAATTCAATAACTACCCGAAAAATAACAACTGATTCACTCGGGTGAGGAAAGCTTATAGCCAACTTCTCGTAATGTAATGACGCTCCTTTTGAACATTTAATCATCAAAGAGGGTAGGACTGAACCCAACATTGAGTGAAATTCACACATTCAGGGGAAGGGAGCAAGTTCCTTACCCTATCCTACCACTCGGTTTACTACGAACGTAAACCAGGAAAAAAAGCGATTCTGAAATTTAGATGGGGTTGTCATGACCCGAGAGGATTCTCTACGGAACGTCAGTAACCGAACTGAATACCACGGGATCCAAAATCGAGAGCACAGTAACCTAAAAAAAACAAGGACGTCCCCAAGAATGTGGCTTTACTGCTGTGCTCTGCTACTTTAATAAATTTTCAAAGTTCTAATTAAAATTTTAAAAATTATTGGTAGAAATTAATATTTGCTACATGGGGAAATATTTTTTGCCCAAAGATCCACTAAGAGGCTAATGTAACTTAGAAAATTTAATAGCTTTACTTAAAACGTGTAAAAACTACAAGTACTTCCAGTACATTAAAGCTCAAATAAAAAGAATAATACGTACATTAGTACATAAACATGCAAGTATTTGGTACTCGAAATGGGAACAATAAACCAGCATGAAGAAACTAAAATAATTTCTTTTGATTTACCAAAACGCGGAGGTTTCTAGAGAGGAAAAAAAGCTAGCAAACAGATTCTGAGCAAAATCTATTACCGTTTATCGTTAACTGTGGATATGACCAAAAGAAAATAATAGAGAGAAAAGAACCAAAATGAAGAAAACGAAGGAAGACACTGGCAATGCAAGGTAAGGATGAGCCTAGCAACGACGGTGAGAGGGAACTGGCCAGGTAAAATTTAAGACGAGGGAAGAAAGGAGATGTATGGAGAAAGGGTTATTCGAAGAGTCAGGAGTGGCTGGCTCAGGGGGGACGGCGGTGGTACCACCGGGGGATGACAGGCCATCCCTCTCGCCGCACCATCCGCCCCCGGGGCTGTTTGCCAGCCGGGGAAGCGAGGGCGCGGAGGTGCTTCCGATGGTAGTGTGGCTGCGTAATACCCGAGAATCGACGAGGGCTGGAAAGAGGGGGGGAGCGGGAGACCCCGCGCTCCTCTCCCTCCACCCTGCCATACGTCCGGCCCCCATCAAATATGTACGCGTGCGGCCCGGCCGTCGCCGTCCTGCTTGCAAAGGGAAGCAAGGCCTCCCCAAATATACCTACTCTCCCCCCTCCCCTCCCAACCATCCTTCCGACCAACTCCCCATATCGCCCTATACTTCCTCCCTTGCCCTGCCTCCCACTCCCCGAGAGCCTGCGTCCCTCTTCGATCTGCCCGCTGCTTCCTTGCTCCACCCCTCCCTCATCCACCCCCCGCCTCCTCGACCATCCTCCTCCTCTCTTCTCCCGCGATGTCCAAGAATCCTCCCAAATCACTGGAATTCATGCCAAACCGCAAAGTACCCATGCTTTTGTTATTATTCTACGGGATTCAGCGTTGAACTGCAAGGCACACACCAAGTTTTTTTACTTAAGTCAATAATTATTCTCAAGATATGCATACCCTAATGCTATGTATATGGAAATATTAAATATATATATATATATATATGTATATATATATATATATATATATATATATGTATATATATATATATATATATATATATATATATATATATATATTACTTCACGTTAAGAAGGCAGAGATATTCTTTCACGTGATACTCATTAACGATCGGTTCGTGAAAAAATGCATACATATTCATCTATTCATAACCCATCCATGCTTCTTTCCCGAGATGCAAAACTGCCATTTTTTTACTATTCCAACAATAATAAACGTGCACAATCTATAAATGCATAGTTGTTTTTAATTGAATTTTGCGGACAAACAGTAGAGTATTCAAAATTCCTAGCATGTCCGCATTTAAAGTGTCTACCACACTCAACCGACAGGTATTCCGAAAAACACTATGAATAAACGGTCACTAAACATTAAAATTAATTCAAAAAAGTAAAATAGAAATGCCAGCATCTTTACATGAAAAACCGTGAGTTTTATCAAAGAAAATTAGAACATTTACTAATCAATAAATACCCCCGATGGATTTCTCCATCATTTAATTACGATAATTTAGCTAGGCAAGTCTGAATTTTTCATACGAATTATTAAGTATTCCTTCTTATAAACCGAAGGAAGAAATTCTTTTTACTTGATAAGAAAATTTATGAAAGAAACTATTTTTCATTTTGGCACGACACCCAACTTTCTTCTTCACATTCTTCTTTGCCGAAAACTAACCTTTATTTCAATGCGAAGGAGTATGACGTTTTCGCAGAAAATCACCAAATTAAGCAACCATTTATTGCAATTGTTCAATCAGATCGTATTCTCATTTCGATATCGATGAATGGAATCTTAATCTTTATCCGCCTATATGAAAATTTGATAGGGGTTGTAACCGTTGTTGATAGATGTAGGGGTAAGAGTGTGAATAAATAACTTTACAAGTTGATAGCAACGCTAAGTCAATTCCCCATGTTCACCACCACTTTGCACCAAAACCGCGTATATGTTTGCCTATCTGAATGATAAAGCTAATTGCACTGCAATAAATCCAGAAAAAACAAGTCTACTGAATTTACTATGGATTGAGAATAATTAATATACAATAAATATTCAATAAAATGGAGAACAAAAAGTAAGCAACAACAAGGATTAAGTACGCAGCACTTTACATCCGATGTCCAAAAATCAACGGACACTTTGTCGGTTACCTTTAATAGGCCAATAAACCGATACGCTCCCGCGATCAGCAAATCGTGCTGATTTGAAGATGCGATTCAATTGCAATATTGGAGAAAAGTCGATCGCGGTTTATCGCTACCCCTATAAAATATCTAAACCAGCCGGGGTGAAGGAAAATCGAAAAACGATGGCCAAAACTTATGACACCGCGCACGACGAAATTACCGGCCATGGCCCTTTTTCCACAAAGCGAACGAATTTCCGCGTCACCTACTTCGGCCGAAGGGATGATAAAGGGAAATATAATTCCCTAAACCTATACGGAGGGACGTTGTTACGGAGAGAGGGGGGGGAGGGAACGGATGGAATAGTCGGCGACGGTGGACCCCGTGGGACTCACCTAAGGGGAGCGCGAGGGGTCACGGAGGTGGATAAACGAAGAATAGGAAAGAGGTGCGAACCTCCGCGGCACGAAATATATATAAAAAAACCTTGATGGAGCGGGATCGTTGAAAGAGGGTTTGGGGGGAAGGCAGAAATGAAGAAAAAACAAACCTTCCCGAATTCAGGCGTCGATGATAAAGCCCACCACCGACGGCCACAGCCCGCAAACAGAACCATCCCCCACCTACTCCCCGGCTCTGCCACCCACCTACACATGCGGATAGATAACTCTCCTCCAGTCCCCTTCCTTCGTACAACCCATTTCCCAGCTCCGAAATCCTGCTTTACCCTTACTTCTCCCCCCCCCACCCACCCACCCATCGTGTACCACTCGCTTCCCACCGGGTCGACCCCAAAAACACTCGTATGTCAACGCTTTTGACTCTTGCGGCGGACTGCCTCACCAACGGCTACCACACATGCACACATAGGTGGATTTAGGCACACATCCGCACGATCTCGTACATGAAACGTATCCGAACTCGCCTCTACCTCCAGCTACCTCTCTTCTTTTTACTTTTCATCTTCCCTCCCACTTCAACCCCTCTCTCCTACCTACCTCCGACCTCATCTCCCCTCCTTTTGCGCCACCACCACCACTACCCGCCGGCCCTGAGGCGCTCGCCATCGCGGCAGAGGCGGCAGCGGGAGGACTGGTGGCGGGAGAGAAAACGGCGGAAGAGAGAGGACCCTACTCCCTCTTACCTCTTATTTCGAGAGCGGCGGCCGGTGTTGACTCAACAAATACGCGTCCACGGATCCACGAATCAGCCTTGGGGGCACACTCTTAAAAAAGACTTGGATATCGAAGGGGGAAGGAAAAAAGGACGGAGATGAGGGCGAATTTTAGGATGAATATCGGTGGGAGGGGAAGGACACGGGGGAGATTGCCACACTCACACTGGAACGGCGGAAGCTGGGGCGAATTTTTATTCCCAGCGACGCAATCGTTGCCGTTCTCAGGAGCATGACAAATTTTTGAAGCACCCAGGTACATACCGTGGTGGTTTCTGAACGTAGTGTAGAAGAGTGGCAACCGAGCTGTTATCGACTGTAATTGAAAATTCCGTTCCAAAGACCAACCTAAATCAGAAATGACTGCAAAAGAGTTCATTCGCCGTAGTTCTTTATTTAAACATAGGGACGCTAGCTCATAGAGTCCCTGAAAACATGGTCTAGTTTTCATCATCTTCCGGAAGAGATTTTTTCAATTCCCATGTTTCTGGCATAACCACAAAACTATGCATCCCATGACCTCACCTAATTTGCAGCCGTTTTGGACTGAAATGGGTCTAGGAACGACGTATTTCACAATTTCAGGAAAAATATATACTTATGTGAACTTATTTGCACAAACAATATCGTATCGGTTTCGGGAATAGTTCAATCTTCTCAACTATAAAAACGGAAGGCGACGTTTCATATTTTAAACCGTCTAATACAGAAAGGCTTACGCGACTGAATACCACATCTAAACCCAGCCGATCCTCTTCCTGAGAATACCTGGATCACTTCGCGCTACATTACAATTCAGGCAAATCAGTAGCTGTGCATAGTACCACGCAACTTATATTCTAGAACAAGTAAATTCATATCTAAGAAGGTATTCAACTCTGCGACAAGTCTTGAGATTTACCAATACCAACGTCGTAGTTGGCATTGAATTGGTTTTGCACTCTTGTATAACGATTGAAGTTTTCCGACGCCTCGAGACGGAAAGGCCAGAAATTCCAACGACGGACGCGTAGATGAGAGGAACGGACGGCGTGGGCGTCAAAAGAGGCACGCACAACATATTTCATCCCGACGAATGTGACACGATGTTTGATAAAGAGGTAGATTTCGAAAAAACAAAGAGAGTTGGGAGAAGAATTATAAAAAAAATGAAATATCACGCCCTCTTTCGGCGGACGCTTCTTTGACCCTACGCCGTGGGAGGATGAAAGATAAAGCGGACGGCTACATCGGCGCCGGCGTACGACGGGGCGGTATTTTGCTCACTATCTTCCGTCTTCGGGGACGGACGACCTCAAATCAAAACTTCCGCCTCAGTAGTTTCATTGGTTAAAATAAATCAGCAAGACCAAAACTTGAGCTGGACGATCTGCGTTCGAGCAACAATGGACGGGCTAAAGATGGCGAATGGTCTGCCTGACTACAGAGCCGGTAATTTTTCCAGGGTTCCGGCATGAAAATCGCCAATGGCAATAGATCCCCCGTATTCTAACCTCACTTGAACTACTCGCTTTATTTCCCGTAAAGAACCAAATGAAACCGGAACTCTCTCATTTTGACGCTTCAATGGCGTGGAAA
Source organism: Hetaerina americana (assembly GCF_022747635.1). Lineage (NCBI taxonomy): Eukaryota > Metazoa > Arthropoda > Insecta > Odonata > Calopterygidae > Hetaerina > Hetaerina americana. The sequence goes on from NW_027286730.1 coordinate 1,555,166, forward strand.
GTACAAATCACTGGGAATTACGCCCATGACTATAAAGTGTATTAAGACGAACATTCAGATACTTGCGGAAAACATGCCTTTTTCTGCGGGGGAAAATTTCAAATTCAGCCCATTGCTTCCAGTAACTTGAGATCGTATGCAGAATTTAATGGAAAAAACAAGAATTCATAAAAAAACCAACCATGACCCAACATTCTTGCATTCTTCAGTATCTCATGATTTTTTGCCCTCTTCTATCCTTCCAGTGTCCACTGTATTCCTCCTAATTCAGAACTTTACTAAACAGCAATAAGTATAGGTGGCAAATACAAAGTGAGGCTTCCTTGTCAGAGATTTTGTGATCTGGTCAGTGCCTGGCATTGTTTTTCAGAGAATATATTTGTTATTGTACGCAATACATTTGTGACTGCGCAAAAACTAATACTCAAATATATATTCTAACTCATGTCGCTAAAAATCCATTCATAGCTATAATATTATAATAAAAACGATGTCATCAGCCATGGTCAATCACAAGTCTCTGGAAAATTATGATACATACTTTCTCGATTGTTATTTATTAATTCAATCGCATGGCATATTTTCTCAAGCTAGTTTTGATAATTTCGACAATTCCAATTCCAGATACTTTACGATCTCTCTCGTTGCTATATGAAACGTTTGAGCATAACAGAGGGGAAACCTTATGCATTTATCAGTTAGGTGAACCAATATAGCATGGCCGGCTTTGATATTTGAAACGATTACTATCTTGCCTTCAAAAGTGTCGGGATGGCATCTTTGTTACAACGGTCAGAGCAGAGAGAAGGGAAAAAAATATCTGGACATGGCGTAACCGTCGAGGTTTAAAAATCGAGGAGAAGATAGCTAAAAAAAATAATCACCCCGCTAGGTAAAAGCGCGTCTCGTAAAATTACTCCGCTTGTGTCATCGTGTGCCTACACTTCCCTCATATTTTGTCCACAGAAACACCCTCGAAGTCAAAATTTCTCTCCGCCAAACCGCAAAATCTTGCGCGCGTGTCTCGAGACGGGGCGGAACTGAGCACTCGGTGGTACCGACTCTATGGGTCGGATGTAATGAAGCGACAGAACCTTTGCAATTTATTCCATCATGAATGCGTGAGATATTTTTAAAAACGTCGCCGGCGCTGGGGACGAGTCATTTGCAGAGTTCTCCATTGAGGCATTCAGATAAGCGTCGCGCAAACATCTTTATCGCCAGGTGCCCGCGGTCCCCTAACGGCACGTGAAAGAGAGGGCGGAAAATTTTTAATAAGGTCTTGAAAAAGAGATGGGCTGATAGAGTGAGCACGAGGTTGGAAATTCAAATCGGTGATGCCAAGGTAGCATAAAGGGGCGGAGAAAGGAGGACTAAAGATAAAAACAGGAACTACATGTACAGAAATAATGGAAATAAAATGTAGAATACGTGAGACGGGAGCTTAGAATTCAACAAAATGTTGGCTTTTAGACGAATATTTCAAGCGAACACTTCGAATTCCGGACGCCATATTTCTTACGTTTACAATACATTTAAATGCTACAATATGAATCTGGAGCTAAGAAATAACTAGCAATATTGAAATGGGGCAAAAATTTCAGCGTTTTATGTCAATCTTTTCTTTGCTACAGATTTGGTAAAGAAATACTCGTATTTTCCCCATAAAAATCTTTGTTGTTGTTACCTTATGGAAGAGAATAGAAAACATGAGGCGCCTATTGAAAATAATGAGTCAATAAATTTAAGTTTTCCGAATTTCAGATGCAGAAAAGGTCACGGCGTTTAAGAATATTCATGTTACTCTTCAAAGCATATTAAATGGCTGAAACACGCAGCGCCATCAAAGCACCCGTCATGATAAGCCGTGAAGGGATAAAAGAAGAAAAGCGTAGTGCCCTCAATATAATAAAGCCACGCGGGAGATCCTAGAAAAGTTCCGGCAGGAGATGAGGAAAAGGACATACTCTATTATCATGGGAGCTACGCAGTCATTAAAGGGACAAAAATTGCCACCCCTTCCAATGCAAAATTACTCCACTGCCTTCATTATAAAGACTTATTTCAGTGTGCTGTAAGACTTTTTAAAGAGTACGTGCACGAGGAAAGAAAAAAGGGGGAGGGGCGGTTCATTTGGTGCGACGAAGAGAAAGAAGTTACAGAGGGAGAGATGCGAAGAGGTATGAGGTGGCGGGGGAGGGAGATGAAAGGCGGGGCGGCGAGAGACAGAGTGGGGGGGGAGAAGCGGGCGCGACCCCCTCCCGCGGCTACCTGCACACGACAGCCCTTCTATAAACTCACCCACCTACGCCATCTCCGACCCAACCCACGGAAACAGGGGGAGAGAGAATACCCACCCGGCCCACTCCTCCACCAACATTTCCAGCTACTTCACCCCGCCCCCTTCCCATTCCCTCCTCCACCTCCCGTCCCACATGATCTCGTGAGGGGGAGCCCATCCTCTTCTGTCTCAGGGGAGCAGCAGCTCCTTTCATTCCGCCTTCCAACCCTCCCCCCCTTTTCCCTCACCCCCGGCATATCTCCTCTCACTTCCTGCCCCCATTCTCCAGCTCATCATCATCAGCATCGCACTCGTGTCGACGTCTTTGTGGAAGTGGAATGGGCGGGCTGGGAGAGGGAGGGTGGCGGTTTCTCCACGAGAAAAGGGCTCCCGCAGGGTGTGAGGATGTGCAGGGGGGGTTGGGGATGGGAGAGAGAGAGAGAGGGAGAGGAAGGAGGCGGAAAAATATCGTCGTGGAGGCCGGAGGATGAAGGACCCGGATGAAAAGCGTTCGCGGGGGCTCCACGATCCCCCCCTCTTTACCCGGCCTCCCTTCGCTCAAACTGTCCCACCCACCCTCTACGCCATCTCCCACGAAACTGCCTCCGCGCTGCTCCCAACCACCCTTTCCTCAGGGCCCTCAATCCACGTCCTTCTTCAGTTCTCCACGCCACATCCCTGCGAGTGGCTCTCCGTCCTGCATCCCGTGGTGAGAACGAGGAGGACAATCTCTTCTATCTATCTCCCACAGCCTCCCTCCGGGATCTGCCGAAATTTCTCCCCGCCAGCGAAAATACTTTCCGCTATCGAAAATTTCAACGTCAGGGAGGTAGGCTGTTAGAGATGTGTCGCTGCGAGGAAATGGAGAGGAACATTTTCCAAAAATTCCTGGAATACTGATTGACGTCGCTTAAGAATGAAGTCGATCAGATTGAAAATAGTCTCTAAATGAATTACCGTGGTATTGCTGAATACAGGATATTGCTGAATACAGGACATTGCTGAACTAAGGCCTGTAGAAGTTTAAGATCCCTTAGCTTACTCAATTCTCTGGGAGAAACTCCAGTTGGAACCTCGTGACCGTTAGCCGTTCAATCAATGAGTAGATATGTTAAAATTCGTTCATTCATTACTTCTCAATAAAAACCTTATGAAAACGACATACAACTTTTGAGACTTTTCTTAATATTGACGTTCTGGAATAAAAGCACCAAAAGACATTATTTCTTAGGATTTCATTATTTCTTATTGATTCGTCTCCCGGACCAATTATTTTTTAAGAAGATCCAAAACGATTTTCTTAACGATTTCGAAACGATCAAGCGGGGATAGGTTTATTCCTTTCGGCCCTCACACTGTCTTGATTTGGTCAAAAGTAATTTGAGAATCGCTTCTCCAATATTTTACAATTAACAATAGCATCCCCAGACAAGCCACGGAGCTTACTCTAGAACTGACATTAATACACTTTCCGTATAGCCTTCAAATATATAAATTAAATTCTAGCTTAATGAGAATTGAACTTCAGTACAGTAAATCGAGGTGAAATAGTTTCATTCAGAAGTTACATCAAAGTTTTAAATTAGAAGCTCCAGAAATATAAAAGATATGTTTTCGTTCATTTCCTGTGACTTTAATATGGAAACTCGCCTCTGTAATTTGAATGGATATAATGGATATTTCTTCCTTCGATGATCATACGAATTATGGCATAAAAATCATAGTAACATAACACAAGGAAAAATATAAACAAACTTCAGAGACGACGAAATGAGAAATAAATACGCCAACAAGTTGACCACTAGATGTTCAAAACAAAAGACCTCACTTGGGTGAGCAAAATACCTTAAGGAGCAATTGGTCCTGCTCTTTTTTAAGCTTTCCGTTACTGTATGGTTTAATTACATATAAAGTCATATTTTTTGCCATTCTATCGTAGCCTTCTCGAATGTTACACTTCATCACAAATTTGAACCACCCATGATATTATACCATACCTGACCAAAACTACTACCACCTAAAGGTTCCAAATATGAAATTATAGTCAATATAGAGTTGATTTTCGGTCCTTCCGTATGGAGAAACTTCCCGAGTCGTGTTATGCATCCTGTAATCATTCCTATCCCTTATATCATTTGAGCGCGGTGCAATACTTGTTGAATCTTAAGGAAATCGATGAAATATTTCTAAGTGAAGCAATGTAGGTAAACTAGAGCTTGCGAACAAAGAGCAGTTGGCGCGGAGGGCCGCGGGCAAAGCAGGATCATTTTCTTGATGAGCACATAAGTATTGAATTAAAAGTCTGGTAGAAAAACGTAAGCAGTATATATTACACTCGCACACGCTACTGCCGAGATCCCAGATGTCAACGAAGAAATAAGGAATTGAATGGACACGTTCGCCACCGCCGAGGAGAAAGTGACCGAGAAGACCGAAGACACCGGTGAGGCAGGAGGAATATGACAAGGAAGAACAGGTGAGCGGAGGTCTTTAGGAATTATCGACAGGGAAACAGACAATGAATGCGATTCTCGTGACAAGATGGATGTTGTGACACCGCTGAGCACACGAGCGTTGATAGGTTGGTTGGTCAGCGTGACGGGGCGAAAATGTTACCTGCATTAGAAATGTGAGGAAAGACCTGGTGGACGAGACGGATAGGGTTACAAGCTAAGGAGGCTCATGCAGATGTCTACTGTGCCGTGCTCCCCAATATCAATCGTTTAAACTGAATAACTCATATTCTAAGGCTATTTAGGCTCCCGTGAGCGTACTCCTAATGAGCATGAGGAATCATTAGCAAAGAGTAGTTGCATCCAACTTTTGCATAATTGCAAGAAGCAATTATTCCTACGGTTAGTGAAACTTAACCACAAAAGAAAGACTTCGAAAATAATTTTTGCTGCGCCGAAGGATTTGAGAAAGAATAACATAATAGTCGAATTATAACTCTGTAAAACGTGTTTCTGAATCTACAGGATAATTTAAAAATAGGACATATTTTCAACTTTTCCAAGATAATTTTGCTAACTAGCATGGACAAAGATACGCAATATTTGTATGAGCTCCTGAACGTGTCATTTCATTCCCACTAACTTCACTTGAAAAACGGCAATCGCCAATTCCATCCCCTCGACTTCCATCGAATTATTGTCGATGGCATTAAAAGCGAAAGCACGTTTATTTAAAGATACTATGACAGTAGTTTTTCTGTTATTTAAAAATACTGGTTTCATCTACCATTGAGCAAATTGGAATTTTATGAGTGCTCAATTCGCTATACGTATGCTAAGTATATACATGTATTTTCACAGGTAACCCGAGAAATACTATTCCAATCTGAACTTCATTTTAATTAAAAACTGATCAGAGATAAAAACAAAGGTCCACCTTCCTCAAGTTACTTTTTAGACTTTTAAAAGTTTTAGAAAAGTTAGACTTTTAAATACTTGGATTCATCCATGTCACAAAGCTGACGGAGCAACTATCGCTTCCACCACACGTTACCCAAGGCGCGTGAGTTGCTTGCAGCAGTGACTGGAATCGAGTGAAGCGCCTCAAAGCATGGATAAAGAGAAAGAGAAGGGAATACAGGGATTTGCGGAGGAAAGGTTTGAAAGGCACGCAGAGGGTTAAGAGATTAAAACGGTCGGAGGGGGATTTGTGAGAGGTTGGAAAGAGAATGGCAGCGGAAAGAATTTTGAAAAGGATTCGGCGAAGAAAGGAACCGGGAAGGCTGAAAAGGAAGGGTTATGAACGAAGTGTGAGGGTGTAAGACGCGTGAAAGAAATTTCCTCATTAAAGGAAACACCCAGATATTGTTGAAAGAAGCAAAGGAAGGTTAAAGTGGTATTACGGAGATTGATACGGAGAACGAGGATTTTACGACTATTACCTACTCCCCTAACGCAGCTCCCGACACAAGGCAAATACAACGCTTGAAATACGCACCAATAAAGAAATAAGTATCCTCCTTTAAGGCATTGTTATTGATTGTTTTTGTACCAAAGAGAAGCTATAATAGTAAATTCTTCACTATTGCATTCTCATTATTTTTTATAAATCAATCCTCATTCTTCTCTTAGTTTTTGACACTGTTTTAGCCATTACTTGGTGGACTTTTTCCTTTGTACAGACAGAAATTCTAAGTTTAATATTTACTTATGACCATGGTTTCACCACGGTATGGTATCATCAGATCTCACCTGAGAGGAAGGCTTTCTCAGAGGAAAGTCTTTAGGTTTTTGAAAGTTTAAACGCAACACTTAGATATTATTGCTGCAGTGACTAATTCATCTTGGAACAAAGACACAATTGTACTATGGGCATAAGAACATAAACTACTTAAAAAAGGTGTTCAAAAAGACTGCTCATGGAGGAGGTTAATGGTGTACAAACACTAATGAATAAAATATTTACTATTAATCCTGAATCAATTTACTTTGAGAGATGTCAAAGGTATGTTGATTTCATTAAATGTTGGGTGGAAAGTATGTTGAGTCACGAAAAAAAGAAATTAATGAAAGTATTGACTTTTTCTCACTGCATACATAAATAATCATACCGAGGATCCCTTGAATAAAAATGAAATTATCACGGAGCGAACGCATATTGCAATAATTTTTCTCAATTACACCAGGAGGTGGGGAACGTCGTCAAGACGACGCCTAGAGAGGTGGTGGCGATATAACGAGACGGGGAGGGTTGCGGTGACGGAGGAGTGATGAAGGGGGAGGGAGAGAGAGAGAGAGATGGAGCATTCACGGGATCGCGGATTATGTGAGGGGGTGAGAGCGAGGGTTGGATGCGGGGCGAGAGGTGTGAAGAGGTGAGAGAGGCACGGGAGGAGGACCGTAGAGGCGCGAGGGAAAGGAAACTTTTTCGGCGACTCAAAGGGTAGAAACTAAGCGGTCAGATCACATACACACAAAACTACACCCTTCCCACCAGTCACCCACCCCACACACACACACACACACAAATGGAGGGAGGAGGAAGGGGGGCCGCTACACATAGACGCACGGGTCATTTGGCACCTCGCGTACGTTTGGATACTTCCCTTTGACGACGGGCGGCTAAGAGGAGGGGAGGAGAGGGTGTGGAATGGAAAAAAAAATTAGGAGCCGAGAAGCGCCCGAAGGGAAATGGAAAGGGAGAGGGAGAAAAACAGAAAAAGAAACGGGAGATAGGGAGAAAATAGCATGGGGGAAAGTAGAGGAGAAACTGGATCGGGAGTGACTTTTGCAACGGATGAGAGGAAGAAGGTGAGAAAAGAAAAACTCTGCAAGGGACCAAAAAATAAAAGGCTTCACTTTTTGACGCGCGTCGCAAGGCACACTGGATGACGTTATCAAAGGAAATAAAGGAAAGAGGTTTTGATAAAAAAATGGATGTGAAATAGGGTATTCATTCCGTTTACCGATCCGAAGGCCAATGAGAGGCCAAATTTCGAGACCGGAACTTACGCAACCATTCTTAAATTCTTAATGGGACTATTTGTTTAGATCGGCTTGCATATGCGTTTTAAAAAATCTTCTTTAATCAAATACGCGGAAATATACGTTGAAAGCAAACATCTCCCTTGCAAAACGGGCAATAATTACCGCTGTATTGCTTTCAATGTTATTTTTTAAATCTGATACGTGGTTTAGAGTGATATACACATTAACCCGTGGCTACATAAAGGGTGTAATGCATACAGAATCGTAAATAGGACTAATAAATTTAATAGAAATGTAATAGAATTATTCTGTCGAAGTTATATCGGCAATGGAAACCATACCGCCAGCAACAGAGGAAAACTAAAAATAATGAGTCCACGAAAACATCCCCTAAATCTCCAGCTGCTGAAAATGAAATCTTCACCAATCAAAAATATAACCAATATGCCTCCTAAAAACTGCCTTTAATGATACACGAAAAAGAATACAACAGGAGGACATTTGTGCTGAAAACTAAAGTAGAATTGGGCTTATTGTCCGCGTAATCATCTCACCAAGGTGCCAAACGATGTCGGATAGTAAACGCGACAGATTAAACCGGTCAGGCAAGTAAACTGGAAACATTACCCAAACGACCACTATTAAGTGGAGCATTAAGGGCTGCAGACGAAAAACCACTACACTAGCCTAATTTAAGTAAGATAACGCCACACACCAAGCGGCCAGCGAGCGTGAACGCGACGGAAAAGCAGAGAATTGGTGGTGCGCGGGGGAGTCAAAAGTGGAGGGGAGTGAAGGGGTGAGGGGAAGCGATAAAATCAAAGTCGTTAAAATATTTGGAGAGCGGCCACATGGGACCACGGAATTCGGGAGTGACGTAGAAACAAGCCGACCGAGTGCGCACTATCGACTTTTTCGACGGCGGAAAAAAATGAATGCATAGAAAAAAACCCACTCGCGGGATCAAAAAAATCGCGGATTGGAGGAGGAATGGAGAGAGAGGTAGGAAGAGAGAACGCAAGCAGCCTCTATTTCGAGCGGCACGACAAGTGGCGCCGCCAGCTGATGTGATGGCGGAAATCGGAATGATCAGGCGCAATGCAGCCGTCACGAAGAAAAGTGCCGGGCGCTCTCCGGAGGGAGAGGGGCAGAGGGAGGAAAGAGGGAGGAGGTGGGAGGAAAGGGGGAAGAGCAGCCCTCGAGCCGCGGAGTTGAAACCGGAGATAGAGGAAGCAACGACGACAGGGACCCCGCAATTATTACAAATTATTATTAATGACGCAGAGAACGGGGGCGTGGGGGGGGGGGTCGTTGGCGGTGGGTTGCGAGACAAGAGGGGAAGACGACAATTTTCATAAGCTCTGGGCACGGGGCTGTTTTATCCTTTTATGAGCGACTGACGGCATGAATATAGTTTTTTCCGAGTTAACGAAGCCAACTTTATGTTTTCTGCGAAAAAAATCTGAAAGAGGGACTCGAAAACGGCCAAGGTTGGGATCAAAATGGCGAAAGGAGGGAAATCCGCGACGAGCAGATTGAATCGCATTCCCCATTGACTCACTCACTCTCTTCCTTCATTCTTTTCGCTAATCCCAAGTATCTTTTGCGAATAAAAAAACATAAGTCTAACTTGAATGAAGGAAGTCCAGTTCGCCGGAATCCACCAGAATATCTATGAAAATTGAAATGCATTAGGAAACCAAAATTACGAAAAATAGATTAGGACATTTATTCTTTATTGTTTAAACATACAACGAATCGCAATGAGAATGCGAGGCCGATTGATCCAAGTATAAAATTGTAGCAAAAATTTATGAGAAGGAAAGCTGTTGAAACTTTTTACTAAACATTACTAGCCATTGGAGTAAAAAAATCAATTTTGGAGACTGTTAATACTGGATTTGTATGATTCTAAGAAACCTTTTTGTTAATAAATTTATATAAACCTTGGTAAGGGTCAGCTACATTTAATCATCATAATTATAAGTACAATTATGTTAATAGTTATATAGGTACTTGATAGCATTGAATATTCAATATTGACCCAAAATATGAGCAGAAAAATGATAACATGTGAATTAAGAAGACTGACGAGAAGCATTAACTAAATTGCACAATAAATTTCTTTAAATCACAGATTATGCCATTGCAAGTACCAGCATGTCCCTGTCAACTTCTAATGGCGTAAAAACCATTATCCATGATAATTTCCATAGACTGTATTTCATTTTAGGTGGTAAAACATTGATTAAACTAACGAGGAAGAAAATGTGCTCTCTGCTCTTGAATACCATCAACATTGCATTGACCAATCGACTTAAAAAGCTGGTGACTTTATGGTAATTAATTTTCATCGTAATATAGTATAGATAGAAAAAAATGAGTGAAGTCCATATAAAATACCATAGTTATTAAACCGATGATTGGTTTGATAGTTGAGAGTAGAGTTAAAATACTAAGCCGACAGGTAAGGCGAGTAAATTTCATAAATTAAGGGTAGGGGAAGTTTCTTTCCATGTGCTGCCTATGGTTTCCCAGAAGGACCTGGTACCCGAAAAGTTAAACAGCTTGGGTATATTTGAGGCAGACCGAAGTGCCCGCCACCCGGCATCAAATCCCGCCACTCCGATCAGTATTATAACACTCAACCTACTACATTACTACGCTTCCATAACAATTACATTATTTCAAAATTCTTTCCAGGACCCTCGTCGGATCAGTTTTTTCATCTCCGCCAATATTTCCCGACTGCTTCTCTCGTCTTCCGTGACGATGAATGCTTTCAAACATGAGCGTGTCTGTCATCGAAATGTCGATGGAAAACACGAGAGGAATTTATCCGTTTAGAAAACAAAAAAAAATCATTGGTACCAATTCTAGGCTGGAATGAAACGCCTTAATAATGAAGAAACACTTGTAAGTATCTAAAAAAAAATGCAGGTAGGTAAACGTAGGCAAATACACATGCCCATTGGATCGTATAACAAGCATGTAATGCAAAATACCAAATAAATTGAACTTCACAGAGCGACGATCAGCAGTAAAATTAAAAAAAGGCAGTTTCCTCAATTAGAAGGAACACTGAGCTAGAGTTCCAAAACGAAACTATTCGACTAATTAAAGTAATCTTATCCTCACAAACTAATCCATAGCAGACCTTTTATACTTCCTAGAAGTGGTAAGAATAAAACAATTTTCTCCTCTCGGGGTCGTAAATTGAGCAGTTAAACAATTACCTTTTCTCCCCATAATAACCCCACAGAATTTCCGTAAATCCAACCCCGTCTCTCCCTACCCTATCCTCCTTAGAAGGGAAGGGCACGTCGATAAACCTTGATTTCACGCCTCAACAAATACTCTTATTAAGGGATAAAACTACCCCAAAATACTTCCCACGATTACGGCAAATTCGGCGCAAACTCAGCCTTTCCGATGAAAACCCGATGAATATTTCCTCCGCACGCTTCCCCTCGAGGATTTATGACTTCCGCTTCCTGAAAAAGGGCCCACTTTTACTCAATGGCCACCATCTCCTCTCTTCCTCCAGCGGCTTCCTACCACCCCAAACCCCTTCGCCCACACCTCGTGAACTCAAGACAAATAAAGAGGGAGTGAAATTACCCGATCTTCGCGCGCGAGGGAGGCCGACGGCTCACGCACCTCTAAAATGACGGGAAAAGGGAGGTGAGGGAGGGGTCGACGGCGCCGCCAGATGGCATGATCTGGAGACATTCTTCACAAACTTAACTCGTTTTTGAGGGCGAGGCGTGAGGGTGGAACACCGAAAAGTCTTCGCTCGGAGGCGACGAGACGCTCCCCGCCACGCCCACATTCGAATCGCGGGCCAAGAAGAAGCGATTGCCAGCTCAAGCCGGAAGGCCACTTCAGCCATTTCCTAACTGCACTCTCGACTCCATTCCACCGCGGACGATGCGGCACGCTGGCCCGCTACGTGCGCGGAATTTAGTCCATGGAGTTTCATTTTTAACGACGACGGCGATATTTTCATTATTATTTTACCAGATCCATCTATAGTTAATTAATTTTCGCTGGAGACGTTTCACCGCACGGACAGGTCTTAAAATTCATCTAACGGTCGCCTCGTTCAAAGATTACCATGAGCACACATTGCAGTCGATATTACACGCACCTAATCTACTTCGCAAAGATATCTTTTGGATGACACGTCAAAACCATTAGCTGTTGTTTCCTTTGAATTAGTACCATCTTCTACCTTCCCTTATCTCGCTCCTTATTTCTCCATTCCGCCTATTTTTGCCTTCCTCAATAGATCAATTTTACTATAAATTTACTCTATTTGTTAGCGGGAATTTATCCGAGCGCGTAACTTCCAATATAATTCGTACCTGACGTAGACTGAACTGAAAGATGAACCTCAAATATTAATATAGTCATTTTATGCAAGCAATAATGTTGTATATGGATAATGCCCCTTGTAAGATGTCGGCATTTCACGAAAATCTTCATCTACTGCTGTAAATTACATTATAAAAATTTTTGATCGCTAATATTTTTTTACGAGTGCTTTAGGGATCTATTCGAAGAGAACATTTGCTGATATGGTGACCGCTACTGTGTACTATGTAAATTATATAATCCCGAGTTCCTCCTTGAAACGTCTTTACCGTGGGTACCGATGAGGTTTCGAGGAGTAGTGGGAGAGTCTCCGAACTAAGAACGGCGTCTCAGTGTAAAAGTAGATACTGATTGTTGGATTCTAAAATAGCCATCTGCAACAAAACGTTTCTACTGTTTTCTAAGATTTTGTGACATAAATGTTCCAATAAATAATTCTTATTTTCCTTCTGGATGAGCTAACAGGGATCAAGCGGGTCCGCCGTTCTAATGGAAAAATCCGAAAATAGGCGGAAGTCGTGGTACTCTTTCTATTGGAGTTTTCTCTATTTTTATCATTCGATTCTCTAGGGAGGCATTGTAGGCTCTGCGAATGGGGTGAAGGGTAAGGATTAAAGCGCTCCACAGCAAGGGGAAAGCGATCAAATCGGAAGAAAAATCCACACATCTTCTTCAGAAAAACTTCTACCCTCACTAACATTGTGGCTTAAACGCCAGTGTTGCTTGAGAATACCAGCAACAATAAAAACACTGCTAAGTCACAAAAAAGGTATCAATGGACGTCTTTATACGGGTGCACAATCTCTTTCTTGATATCGTGACGTCTCGCTCGACTTGGGCAAGAGAGGTACTCGGAAGAATAGAGCCGAAACTGAAAAAAAGTTGAAAAAAACTCAAAAAGACCACAATAGTTCCTAAATAATACAGCTGAACTTGAAAACGCAATGGAAAGTATACGACGGTGTCGAACAGGTATTCCGGAAAAAAGTTTAGACTCCATCCATTTTTGTCACAGGATACCTTTTGTAGGAGACATATCACTTTATGAATCAGTTTAACCGGCATAAATTCAAGTGATTATCATAACTAAAGAAAGTATCATAGTTTGAAATCAAAACAGTATTATTAAAAAATAAATATCTCTCCTTCTGAAACATCTCACTCGGGATTACCGAACTACTGAGCTTAATTTCAAAATATTTGGTTTCCCGAGTGCTCCTCTTCTTTGGATCTTAATTATTATGGCCGTCACAATTAGACATGATAATGAATGCCCAACACAGCGAAACACCCGGACAACACTTAATTTAAAAAAAGCTATTAAAGTCTTAACATAAATATGTAGACTCATTTTCGTTCAAAATACCGCCTAAATTTGTTATTTTTTACCATTAGCACCAATAAACGTACGTCCTCCTACTTATGAGTATTTTTTCACTTAGCTCCACTTCTTTCGAAGGATCTCTTTACTACCTCGTTCTTATGATTCCCAGTTATCCATTACATCTAGGGGTTATACAGTAATGCGAACTACAGTAAAGTAAGTCTACGTCCAGAAATAAGAGCTAGGAGAAAGGAGCAAGATCGCTGTGATTGCAATCGCAATGTTCAAATCGAGCACCTTCATTGGGGTGACAATGGCCCTCGAGCTTGAAATTTCACCCTCGTGTGATTAATTCACCCCGGTAAAATAAATAAAATACAACGGCCGTAAAATGGGGTCGACACCTTCTCCTCGTCGGACTCGTTCTCAGCTTCCCACACATCCCAAACGGGAGCCGGTGAATCAACCAAGGAAGCGCCGTCCTCTAATGGACCAGAGCGTCGCTCCGCATGCAACCGTCGTCCAAGTCCTCCCACCCAAACACCCTGGAGTGGGCATCAACACACTCGGCCTAGTGGACTTCCATACCAACCTCCCTTTTCCCACCGCCTCCCACGTCCCGCTACGCCTCCTATGGGATCACGCGCAGGTATTCCGCAAGCGTGACCGTAGAAACACCCCCTCCCACTACTTCATTCCCCTCCCAACACCCCCATTTCGCCTGCCGCCGAGGTACGCAGCAGAAGTGCACGGCAAGATCAAAAGGGAAAAACCGGCGTACGTTGAGAACGAAGACGAACGCACGCACACACACACAAATGTACACACCAGTACGTATCCACAAACGCGCGCGCGCGGGAGCTGTGCGAAAGGGGAAAAAAACGATAAAATATATGCACAAACGAACCCCCTACTCCATATCCGACGACCTCATTTTCGCCCGATCCCTTCCGACTTGCTCGGCAGGGGAAGTGAGGAGAGTAGTCGGGAAGAAGGAAGAGAGAATTTGAATGACTGGAAAATATATAGGGAACGGTAGAGGGATGCATAGATTGCAGATGATACAAAACGCAAGGGATATAAAAAAAAGTCTCTCAGGCTCACATCCTGCTTCAACAGACAGGAATTCTCTTCTCTTCATCAAGGGACGATACTCATCTCGTCTTCAACATATGCTTCGAATAATTCTTGTTTATCTTCGAAAGAGAAATAAAATATACATTTACATTTATGAGCACCTAAATGTGAATAAGGTGAAATGAAATCATGCTATAAATGACCTAACCTTATTGGTGCGCATTCCCTCGACACTGGCGAGATTTCACATGCCCTCGCAGCGAGCCCAACAATACTGAATGTATCTAGATAGGCCTCAGTCATAAGTCTGCCTTGATTACGAAAGAAAAATTAAACATGACAAATGATTAGGGGATTCTCAAATTTAGTCCATCACATGCGGCGTTATCTATTCTTTAAAACATACACGGATGCTTTTATACCATGTTAATGTCAGAAAGTAAATTGAAAAATAAAAAAAAGTAATAGGTGCAAGAATATTTCCTACCGTTCCAGAAAATATGGGAGCCGATTGCAAAATTTTGACACATATTGAGTCCAGGGTTCCAAAAGAATAAAGACTTCGACAGCTCAACCATTAATGAATAGATTCCTCACTAAAAAGTTAAAAGATGCTATAGTTATTGGCTTCAAATATTTTCTCGAATCACTCTATCATGTGGTATGAAATTATCATTTTTCATTTAACGCAAGGCGAGAATGCCATACGCTACATATAACCTCTAGCCCATTAAATGGAGAGAGAGAAAATGGAGTTTCGGCTCAAATAAAAACGCAAGAAAAGGTCATAAGAATGCGTGGGAAAAGGAAGGAAAGAGAGAATGGGGACATATGGTTTATTCGGTGATTGGCGTGAATTAGGTAGGCCTCAAAGGGAATTCGAGGAAAATGTTATATATTGGTAATCTAAAAGATAAAACTGAACAGGGACAAAAGTTTAATAAAAGAGAACACCAATTAACCAATGCTCGGTATCAATTTACACAGCACGCGTTCAAACAATATTACACCCAAATGCTTTTGTATTTAATTCAAGAACATAATCGACAAGAGATAGGATAATTAACTGGCAAACATTACGCAATACAAAACGAAAAAGCAAAAACCAATGACAATTTCCAGGCATGAGCACGTAAACGAATCGAATGTTTGGAATTTACTGCGAAAGGTTAAAATGCACCGAAATGATACAGAATGAAAACAGAAGAGAGATAATTATAACTGGCTGATTTTTAAAGTCCTTTGAAAATTGAAAACAAAAAATTCCCCATATTTCTTTGTACAGCTTCTGATAGTTCTCAAACACCTTAACGCTGCCAATAATACCGTACTATTTTCAGGTTACCTATTCATTTTCCTTCTATTTCTTATCCTTATAATTAATTTTCCATCCTTCTACATAATGTACAACAGAAGCATCCAAATTACAAACATCCTATTCCCTCGTAGACTAAGCTCTTTAACTATACAACGCCCTGCTCCATATCAAAGTCTCCACAAATATTTTATTTGCATTACTATTCAAAAGTTCCAGTCCCCTGATAAATTCTTATTACTATTCTTGACACAGATATTAATGATATTCATAGTAACTGCACACAACAAAGGTTGGGGAGAAATTCAGGACGGTGATTTTCGCGAACGCGCAAATATATTGGCATCCGTATGGGAAAGCGAAAGAGAGAAATGGGTGAGATAATTGTGGAGGAACGAGAAAGGATATAATCCAATACGTTGAGACGAGAGGGAGAATGCTAAGCGTTAGCAGTTGGGGGATAGGAATGTGGAAAACTGGAAGAGGAAAAGAGGAGAGAGGGCTCGGGAGTGGGTGCGGGTGGAGAGACTAGTCGTCGGAAGGAAGGTGGGGGTCAGGAAATGGAATGGCAAAGAGAAATCGTTTGAAGTTTATTCGACGGCCAAAATATTAGCCGAGCACCACAGAAGTCTCCCGAGGTGGGAAAAGAGAAGAAATATCGCCTGGTGGATGTGTTCCCACCGCGTACTGCCACAGCCTTCTTTTTTTCCTCACACTTTCGCACAAAATATATATCTAGAGGTATCCGCCTACGTTTTGCGGCCGATATCAAAGCGAATCTTATATATTATTGCGGCGACTATTCCCGGTACCGCCGCTTTTAAATATGGATGACTCCTATAAAATGAATAAACACCGAAGGGTAATCGCCTGGGAAACGATGGAATATTTTAACTTAAATGCTAGGCCTTGTCCATTTAGAGTATTTCGACTCCAAAATATGTACGTGCGGCTTCCACTTCTGTCTGTGGCTTTCGCAATCATGTTAAATATTACGTTTCGCACTCATACTACATTCAGTTGTGGGACAATGCGAAGATTTCCTCCCGGCCACTGCTGCCGGTTCGAGTAATCATCAACCGGGGGGTTTCATGCGGTACGGCGGCCTTCATTTCTATGCGTGCGTTTATTAGTAGAGTGAGCATTAGACAAGACGATAACCAGCTGATGTGAGGTATATATCCCGCCGTCGAAAGCAAACCAATTTCCAGCGGTAGTAACGCAACTGCAATCTACATTAACGAGTCTATTCCATGCATATAAGGAACGGTGTACTTGATCCTCTGGCAACAAAAAACCCCGCAAGTTAAATCATACAGACTATTGACCTTGAAAAGTAACCAAATCATTAAATACACGTACCAAATACATTTCACGCCTATGTTGCACATCGCTTAACTATATATCTGGTAGATTTTGACTGATAAATAATCTCAATGGGAAATATTTCTAAACATCAGGCGATACGTCAATTTTTCTAAAACTAAGGGGAACATGTGCTACACGGCTTCCAGCAGTAATTCTATTCGTGAATTTCTCGACAAAAATTTGAGAAATATTAGCCATTAGCTGACACTTTAAACACTTTCAAGATATTTGTAACACGGTCAGTTATCAAAATACGAAGTGGTTCGCACTTAAAATACTTTCCACCAAACGAAAATATAGGAAACTACGGGGATCGATATGTTGCGGTGGCTATCGTATTGGCTTCCCACCATGAGGGCTCGGGTTAAAATCCCGGCGGTGTCGAATATTTTTCAGTGGTATCTCGATCCCTACTTGAGGTGCTTTGTGGAGGGCACTTTGAGTGAGTACGCCGTCCGTCGGATGGGACGTTAAGCCGCGGACCCCTTGGCGCCTTTCGTAAAGAGTAGGCTAACGCCGACGCCGGGTTTCTCTCCACCCTTCACCCTTTCCTGTCCATCTCCTATGGCGCTAATGACCTAAGCTGCCAGTCGCCTCCCCTAAATACTACTACTACGAAACCATTGATTCGCGTACTATCATATTGTTAATTTACAGTTTAATAAACAACACAGCTTTCTTATTTAAGACAGCAATTTAGATTTTATTAAATTGTACTCGTGAATTTTATAGATTTTGTTTAGGATATTTAACAGAGACAGCAGAAATAAATGAAATTGCCTATTCTAAGATAGTAAAATAATTGACCCAATAACTATTACGGAAAATGGGACATAAAAATGAATCATGTTCAATAGATTATTATCAGGATTATATAGAAAATTATCACGCTGAATTTGAGAAGTACACGGATTCCGCAACAAGCATGGATGCGGTGCAATTACTTAATGGTCCGTAATACTGTGCTTTGGGTAAGAAAAGGCCTGAGCCAGTTTAGCATCGATGATCAATTTACGACCAAAACCACATATAATCGACATCTGACCCATTAGCACACATTTGCTAATTTATTTATTCTAAAATTTACTATTTTACCTCCAAACACTTCGACGGAGCACCCTTCCCCCAAGTCCTTTTCAAAATTTCAGTGAAACTTCAACATTTGCAAGTGAATTCAGCATTTACATTTTAATTCGCGAAGCTCGTCCAAATGGACTGCGATCAACAATCCTTGGATACAAAAAGTGAAAATGGAAATAAAAATATCTTTTCTAATTAAGTACATAAATGACTGGGTAGGTTTGAGGTCCAACTGGAGACTGGAGAATTGTACATTCAAATCAGGGAAATAGTTCTGGAGACCCCAAGCCGAGAGATTATCAGGGCCAAAGAACTTAATGGCTAGGGATGGTGCTGGAAAAACTGCCTTCTTAACCCTCAAATGTTTGAATTTCACACACTGTACGGATTAGTATAACAGGTGAGTCCTCTCTTCAACGCGACTTTTTGGTAGCAAATTGGTGGAGATTTTTATTCTAAACATCACCAACCATACTAATGGAAGACATCCATTAAGAAAAAACATTGATACAAAGGACAAACAACCGACACGGAATTAGCTCCCCACGCGGCTCCGATGAAGACTGGCTGACGAATGCCCACGGCGTGGAGGGGGACTTGGCCAAGTTAAACAAAGGACACTTCCTCGTGCTGCCCTTTCCGGTCCTTATCAAGGCAAAAGAGGAACAAATGTTTCGCGCGGAAACACGTCATTAGAGCTGGAATACGCCGAACTAACTGCGGGGCGCCTGTCCTCGCGATCATTAATAATACTACATCCATTTCCGCGGGTGCTTGTGGGTTACACGGACACAGGGGCGGGGTTTTGCAGGAGGGGAGGCAGGATAAGAGGTAGGGCGGCGAAGAAAAGGATGAGGGAGGAGGAAGAATGAGACGGGAAGAGAAGGAAGGGAGAGTGAGGTTCATTCGAGACCTTGGGAGTGCCACCAGGAGCACGCCATCCACCATCTCGTTAGCGTGTTTATCCCGAGGCTGGCGGGCATTATTAAAAACCTGGCGAAAAAGGAGAAACATTGTGATTGCGACGGAGACGCGGGGAGTGGGTTGGGGGGGGGGTAGAGGAAAGACGACGGGGATCTCAAAGAGATGAGTTTCGCAGGAGACACGGGAACACGACGAGGGAAAAGACTGAGGACGCTATAAGGGGCGGAGGGGGATGAAAGGTGGGAGGGTTGGGAACGCTTTTAAGGACTCGAAGGACGAAAGGCAGATGGGTTGAAACTTGCAAAAGGTGAACCGGAGAGAGATAGAGAATAGGGAGGTGGAGAGTGAAAAGGAGGGAGGAGGGAAGAACGCAAGGAGAGGTTGAGGTCGGAGGGTCTTCCGAGTCAAGAGCAGAAAAGAGAAGAGGAGGATTAGATCGTACGGGGACCCCGCGCACCTCTTGTTAATGGTAACTTTTTTCAAGAATAATTTCACAACCGAGGAAGATGCGGCAAGATCCTGCTTTCGCCGAATGGTCCACGCCTACAGTGTGTGGAAACGTATTCTATCCAAGGATAAGCAAAAATTTGCCCGGAGACAGTGTAAAGAGTCGCTTTCGTAGGCATACGGAAAAATCGCATATTATTCAGGGATCCTTCTGCTTAGGGCTAATAATTTTGGAACTTGACTCACACACGCATATGAGGATAGAATTCACGCCAAGGTTTAAGAGATTTGGAAGCGGAATAACCTTAGAGAACACTAGGCGTCAAAGCCTCATCTTGATTTGCCACCACGTATAACTTTCCTTTGGCCGCTCTCATACAGATTGAGATTTTACTACCTTGATCAAAAAGTTCCCGGAATAACCACCGTGTGCCGCTCCCATCGTTCCGATTTGAGTTCTGTTTTTTTGTTAAATTGGTACATCTGTTGTTGATATTCCCTTTAAATCTTAGTGTCATAACTTGACATTTGCAAAAGTTACGTAGCCAAGAGTACATCTATCTCTGTGTGTGTTGGCGATTTTTTACAATTGCAGAAATGGATTTAAATTTGCAACAACGAACTTGTATTAAATTTTGCGTAAAAAACGGATTTAGTGGCGCACGGACGTTGGAAATGTTGGAAAAGTGTTTCGGCAACGATTCTCTAAAAAAAACGGTCGTTTACCAGTGGCACGAGCGGTTCAGAAGTGGTCGTGAGTCAATCGAAGATGATGAACGCAGTGGCAGACCATCGACATCGAAAGTCGGTGAAAAAATTGATAAAGTAAAAGAAATGTTGGTCAATAACCGCAAATTAACCATCAGAGAAATAGCGGAGGACTTGAACATTGCCTATGGATCCGCCCAAGACATTGTGGTTAATGATTTGGGTTTCCGTCGTGTAGCAGCAAAGTTGGTGCCAAAAGACCTCAATTTCATGCAAAAAAGAGACCGTGTTGACGTCGCAAAAGACATGATTTGCGAGGCTGAATCCGATCCCACATTCATCAAAAGGATCATTACTGGAGACGAGACGTGGGTTTATGAGTACGATACGCAATCCAGACATCAGGCAAGTGAATGGCGTTCACCAAATGAGCCGAGACCAAAAAAACCACGTCGTTTTCAGTCAAAAAAGAAGGCAATGCTGACGGTTTTCATGGATTACAACGGTGTAGTGCATCATGAATTTTTGCCAGAAGGCCAGACAGTAAACAAAGAGTATTATTTGGGCGTTATGAGACGTTTGCGTGAAGCAATTCGCCGAAAGAGACCAGAAATGTGGGCAGAAAACTCGTGGATTTTGCACCATGATAACGCACCGTCGCACAGTGCTATCATTATTCGTAATTTTTTGACGAAAAATGCAACAAATACCATCCAACAGCCACCGAATTCACCTGATTTGGCTCCCTGTGACTTCTTTCTGTTCAATCGAGTTAAAAAACCATTACGGGGAACGCGTTTTAGCAGCCGAGAGGAAGTAATGGAAAAATCGCAGGAAGCAATGATGGACATACCGAAAACCGAATATAAAAAATGTTTCGAGGATTGGATCAAGCGCTGGCATAAGTGTGTTGCAGTCGATGGGGATTACTTTGAAGGGGACAATATAGATTTAGATGAATAAACTTGTATTTTTAATTTTCTGAATAAATTCCGGGAAATTTTTGATCAAGGTAGTATTCCTGGAAACCCCTTTACACGACGAAAGAACAGGTCTCTGGAGACCTTTTTAGAATTCGGCAGTTTCTAAAAATTAATCGAGCATTACTAGTTAAACGCAAATTTTATGGATAAAATATACAAGTAATTAGGTAAAATTGACCACAATAGTACAGCATAGTAATATTACCTCGTAAATGAAAGAACATGGAGGAATCTAACGTGGCATTTGTTCACATAAGGTAATAACTAATACATACATAAGGTAATAATAAGAAATACGAAATATGTATCCTAGAAATTTTATTTAAACTGACTGAAGTTATTACCCCTAAATACGTTGGTAAAAGAGAAAGCAAAAAACGTGAAATTATGAGGAATTTTTAAACGTAAAAAATGAAATGAAGACGTGTTTTCGCACGAATATAGCAATACTGAAATAATAAGTTAGGCATATATTTTTCCATAAAAATCCCATTATTACCCGGGTGGAAAAATAAATATCATTTATCTCTGAACATGAAGAATATATGGGTTGCTTCTTCACCATATTTACATATAATTTTTTCGCAATCATACTCAGAGATTACTGTATGGAGCTATCACATTAATACAGTTCACCAATTTCATCGAGGCTAATTTATTAAAAGACTTGATTCATGCCGACGCAAAGAGATAAAATATTTTTTTCAACTTTGCGTTCTGTGATCAAGAAAACATGAATAATGAAAACACTTTTGGATGTTTCACATAGAAATTTAGAAGCCCACCCAGGTTTCGACTGCGAAATCATCATCAGGTTCATATCCTTCGCAGGTGAAAACCTATTTGTCTCAATAAATTCATATTTGCGACAACCAAATGCTTTCATCATTCATACTGACTAGGTCCCACCAGGGTTAACCGGAAATAATCAATTTTATTAAGTAATAGGTTAACATTTGGATCACTAAGAGCGTCGTATCACAAAATACATTCTCACATGTAGACCTGAAATACTTTGAGATAGCAAAACGTATAGATTGAATTTAGGTACTCTCGTTCGGAGAAGCTCAAAGATTTGACATGCTTACTTTACCTGTAGAGTTAAACCTGATCGACAAAAATACTTCTGAAGTATGGCCAGTTTAAAGTCTTCTACACAGCATACTCTGGCTTTAATCGAATGACCACAAAAATATAAGCTATGACTCAAGACAAGAAACAACAATCTACTCATAAACATTCAGCACACGTTTAAATACATTATATCGACTTATTCTCCGAGATGCAGTAACTATGGCGTGGGACTCATATAACACATTTAACCAGAAACTTAGAATGAAGAATGACCCCAAGAAAAAACAATTGACGACGGCGAGGAGCGCCTGGTAAGAGAATAAAAAGACGGGAGAATAAGAGTGTGGAGGGGGGAGAAAAGTCGATTACGGCAATGAAGTGGCAATCGCATCAACGAAAACGAAGATCTAGAAGAGTACGGGGGTTCTTGGAACCGGAGAGAGGGCGAGGGAGGGAAATGGCCGAAAAAAGGAACAGGAGAAACAGAGAAGGGGGAAGGAACAGGTGCGGGGGCGGAAGGGAGGGGTAGAGGTTATGAAGTGCGGGGGTGGGATAATGGAAGAAAGGAATATTGGCAGGGGGAAGGGCGATAGGAAGGAATGGCAGAGAGGACGATGGCTGTGAGTTATGCGAGGGGTGGTGGAGTAGGCAGGCGGGAGGAGAATGGGTGGGAAAGGGGGTAGGAAGGAGGAGGAAGGAAGCCTAAGCAGATCAGGAGGGGGTGGTCGACTGAGGGGGGATGAGTGCGGGGAGGGGGGGAAGGAATCAAGAGGAATCGGCCTCTTCCTTAACGACGGGTGAAGAGGGGAGAAAAGTGGATTAGGGAAGAGATTCGATAAGGCGAAGGATAAGGAGGGCAGGAGAGAGGGAGGGGCGAAGATTTGGCGGAAAAAAGGGTGAGGGTAGACCTTAGAGAGCAGCGTAGAGAGAGGAGGAGGGGCAAATTGCGTCGATAAATGCTCCAAATTGACGAGAGGGCGCTCGGGGTTGGGCTCGGGGAAGCGGAACGAGAGGTCGTGGACTCAACGGGAGTCCTCGGCTGCGCTCAAAAATCGAAACGCCTCGAATATTGAAAGAGCCGCCTCGGTCGGAGACAAGTCGGTTCTCAGGACTCGATGGTTTCTCGAGTCACTTACGTAAGGGTGCAATCGCCAAGTAGTGAAGGTGTGCTGGGAGGGATATCACTTCGGAGTATTTCATTGGGTCCGCCGTGCGAGAGCGCCTTTGCATTGGAGATCTGACTTTTTCCCGACGCACGCATAGAGTTAAATAAAATGACTAACATCTAAATACTCTCGTGTTTCGCCCAGAAAAGGCGGCCACAGCAATTACTTCCAACAGTAACATTTGGTCCGTACCTAGAGGCTGATGTTTATTTAAAAAAGTGCTTTACGCTGAATTAAATCGAATAAAACGGTATTACTTGTAAATTTTATTGAATGAATATACAGGGATATTTAATGCCTAACATTGGATTCTATCATTTAAACCTTTTAAAAATGCATTTTAACACATTTAATACACATTATTGTTTGAGTGCCTAACTTAGATGATTTTGCCCATGAAATTAGCTATACGTTTCAATAACTCGGTTAAATCACACTAAAAAGTGAGGTAATTGTATTTTTAAACTGTGATTTACTTCGTTAATCAGTGTAGCGTATACCGTCGATAAACTCCACAGCCTATAATCTCAGTTTTTGAATAATGTATAAAGGGTAAATACATTAAAACCGAAAAATATTCTTTTCTACGCCAATGATTAAAGATAAGAAGCAACCAAGGGAGATAATCTTGTATTCCATTACAGAAAAATTGGCCTCCCACCACAAGCCATCATTTACTATCTTAGAATCGGGATCATTAAGCAAATGTCATTTTTAGAGATAAAAGATGAACTAGTAAAGCTCAAGCTATCGACAGTAGTAATGTACCAAAAAAAACGTTTGGAAATATCGACATAATTAGCTTCCACCAAACCAGGCATCAATCATTGAACGACTATAATATAAACACAAGTGAGAGGCAAAATAATCTTACCTCAGCCAGTTTTGCCTCATCTTACTCTCTTTTCTCTAAATATAAGATTTATTACATTAACTCGTCACAAATAAAATCTTCCTCGTTCAATAATAGCTTCTAACACGGCAATATATATATGAAGCACACTACATGAAGCTACAAGTCTGCCTGCACGGAATCCCTTTGGTTCTACGCTCATCTTCAAGAAAGAATAGTAATACTCTTAGATGAACATGGCAATATTACTTTGCGGCTTTTCTTGTGTAAAGCACTAACGATGAAACAGCTTGGGGCTCACTTAAACCATTATGTTTTACAAAAAAATTATTCGCATAATAACTGGAAATCTCTAGCTTAACACGCAGAAGGGTTCTCGGATGAATTGCATATAAGTCACGCTTTACATTTAAATGAAACTGAGCCCAGGATATAGAGGAAAGGCGCCATTAAAAGATCCCGGGAGATTGATAAGCATCGCGAAAATTTTAAAATCGCATCAAATAAAACCCGCATAACCATGTGAACTACGTACACAGAATGGAAAATACACAATGGACAGCTTGAATTTTAAAAACTCTTCATACTGAGAAGCAAGTAGTGAACATCTTGGCAGTGAAATGGGATTACCAAGATCGACAGTTTACTAGAAAAATATATGAAATGCTTCCAGGGAAAACTTCAAAGGATAGTTACATTACCAACCTCATTATTTCTCTAGTTGATTTCCTTGCTACGGACACTTAAGTATGAATTTTATCAGATTCCACGAAAACCTAAGAACTAAAAAATTATAGCAGCCATTTGCTAATTACTGATTAACACCCGTACCTAAGCAAATACCCCTTCCAAAATGTATCGTATCACAAGGAATTGATATTAAGGAAGAAAATTCGTTATTGGTTAAATTTAGATAATAAAATTCTATCACAAGTAAAACTTAGCCCAATTACAGTTCTGTCACTGAATGTACTTTAATATTTAAATATTAGTCTCCTAGGAAGTTTTCTGAGCATCAGAACGCGTGCTGTTGTATTCACATCACTTTCAAGTACGGCAATAACAGCAGACATGCTAGTTTCCACAGTAAAACCATAAATTGCCATGCTTAATTAAGGTAAATAAAACAAGCCGATAAGATCCTCCCCATTTACTAACTATTGCTTGTCTTAAGAGAGATGGGGAAACATTTTTCAGCAATTGTAGCGCTTATTAGGGGAGGCGATCGACATCTGAGATCATTTATGCCAACGGAGATGCCACGGTGGGTAATTGATTTGGGAGAGTTAGGCTTTTCATGGAATGGGGAAAGGGTGGAGAGAAACCCCGCTAAAACATTATCCTACATTTCAAAAATGAAGCAAAGGGATCCACAATTTAACGGCACACCTGACGGAAGGCGTACTCCACTTGAAGTGCCCTCCAAAAACCATATAAGGATCAGGATACCACTGAAAAATTCCGCCAACATCATATTTGTGCGATGGGTTTGGGATGGTAAGATAGTACACTAAATAAAACCGATCCTCGGCAAACTTCGTGTATGATAAGCAAATCAACGTTTTACAAAAAGGTGTAATTTGAAAATTTGAGACCGCAGTAGATTAACAAATTAAACATTGATTCTCCTATGTGTAGCGAAAATAAGCCTATTTCAAATTTTCAGTGCTTTCTTGAAAATTAAAGTTCCATGGTGTGATCCTAATACATGCCTGACGATCATCTAACAGACCAAATTTACAGCATGGGAATGAAGAAAGCTAATAAATGAAAATAAATTACGTTCCAATATTTATCCACTTAAATTATTCGTACGCGTATAGTTTCACAATGTATTGAATTCAATGGTATTTGGTTGTACCTAATGGAACTTCATGATGAACAGAAATAAAACAAAGCTTTTTGAACGCCAAAATGTTTTCTTAAAACGACCGGTTTCGTCGAACAGTAGATGTCTTCAGGTACAGATCACAAACAACTTGTTGCGGGTATAAACTAGCCAAATACTGTATTTTGTACCTGGATTTTTTGACAAAAACGGTTGCTTGAATAAAAAATGGGAGAAATGTTTAACCTACAGCCTAAAAGTAATGATTTGAAAATGTATATTATTATGAGTCAACTGCAAGTAAAGCATACGCAGTAAAAAATCGAGCTTTAGGCAGCAACAAAAAAGAAATATTGTTCGTATTCCTACGCCACTAACAATCACAAATAAAAGAGACTTTATTGGTCTGATAATATACTAGAATTTGGTTAACCTCATCAATGATAGGAGGTAAGCGCACTTTGTTTGGGGCAAACTAGGGACTAACTTAGGACGAACAATATAGCTGTAACCATAAAAACGAATTTAGTTGACATTACTTTCACAATTGAATTTTACTAAATTAACATCAAATTAATGACTTCAGAATAGTGCTTTACGCCAGGGCATATGTAGAGGATGACGTAAGAAACTGATCAGCAGCTACCATTTGCGATATTCCCCTCACCTGAGCCATAATACGTTTACTTCGTTTAATATTCATTCCCCACCCCTTCTTCGTCATCTCACACCACACCCATCACCGTCTTATGAGCTACAGAGAGAAAGAAGACTCCTTGGAGCGCGTGCATGTCTTGATGCCTTTTTTATCGTCGTCTCCTTCGCCTCCAACGACCCTCCTCCCTCCTTTAACACGCACAAGCTCACGACCCTCGGCCGAAACACGCCCGGCCCACGCCCACGACACAGGAGTGATTTCATAGCGAGCGGAGCAAGACCCGGAAGGTTTAAGCTACTCACTCAGAGTGAGCGGAGTAGGAGAAGGGAGGAAGAGAAGGAGTCAACTTATTGTCTCTCTTTCTCTGAAATTTCGCACGAAATGCAAACATTTCGCGAGGAAACAGGATGACTGTGGGCGAGGAACATCTTAATGACTCGACGGAAAACACATTTTTGGAAGGTTGAAGCGCAAGTGACTCGACTCCTCGAGTCAACGATACCTCTACAATCATTCTCCATTCATCAAGTTGACAATCAAGGAAACGGCTGAATATATACATATTTAAGCTGTTATGATAAATGTACACGGTAATGAAGGCCTAAATTAATCTCTGAGATGATAATCTTGGAGGAAGATAACCATGATGATGATTTTTCAAAATGTAAAAGATAAAACCTACTCATAAGTGGTATAATTAAATGAAAAACACGGATATGCTTAAAAATAAACCATCCAAGGGTATAACTACAGTCAAGGGCAGGTAAAAAAATGTACACGTTTAATAAGAAGTATCATATGGAAAAATATCAGAGAATCTGAAATTAATCAAATGAAATCGAACGTTAAGGACCAAAAGTACGCTCACGCATAGATATAACGCACAAATAATTTGGTAATGATGGTGGATTACAACCATTCGCTGGCCAACCTTTTGCAGCTTAAGCCTTCAATTTGGACAATTGCATTCTACCATACGTGGATATGAACGAATACGTTCCCGGCATTTGATAGAATATTTCGTGGATCAATTTACAGGAAGTCGGTAAAGCAAACACTAAAAATATTCCCAGCCTATCTTGACGCCCTTTGTAGGGCCAAAATTGGCCAGAATCAAACCACTTCTTGGAACGCCATCGCCGATCAATGGAACTGACGAAAGCGAAATGCCAGGCGACCACGAAATACACTTTTCACTTCTGCCTCCACAAAGAGATTGATGTTGTGAGTGATTCGGAGAGCGAGCAATTACTGCTGATTTCTCTCTAAATGCACATGCCCTTTCGTCGTAGTAGAGCAATTTTCCCGGCAATGGAAGGCCATTTAACGAATTTTATGCACAATGACTCATTTATATTCAACTTTTTTGACGCAATTCTGAGAGTGGATTTCAGCTATGAATAATAAACGAGAAGCCATTCACAGTTGACGCCGGAGTGAATAACGACGTATATGCACTTCTGTTAACTTCAAAA
Source organism: Hetaerina americana (assembly GCF_022747635.1). Lineage (NCBI taxonomy): Eukaryota > Metazoa > Arthropoda > Insecta > Odonata > Calopterygidae > Hetaerina > Hetaerina americana. Next base: position 1,583,545 of record NW_027286730.1, read on the forward strand.
GCACATCAAAGCATCTTTCAAAGGGTCCAACACTATATTGATGAACAAAACCTAATGACGAAAAAAGTATAATAGACTTTCCTAATTCCTTATGCCGTAGTAAGGGCGAAGGAGAGAAGGCCACTTTCGAGGAGCAGTAAAACTAATCTTAAAACTTGGAATCCAGCTCGTAAACACAATAAACTACAGGTATTAAATATTTACAAACAGCACAACCCGCTTCTGAGGGAAGAAATTGGCTTCAAAATTTTTTCTCAAAAGTATATAAATAGATGAAGTGAGCTAGAACAAACAAGAAACCAAATGCGGTACCCCGTCGTGTCGACTCGTAAGAGTAGAAGCAACGCGTAAGATGGGAGAACATCCGCACTTATCACCCCCCCTATAAACAACCGGCAACAATCACCGCTTTTACGACTCCGGTATAAAGTGCACAACCGTAAAAATGCTCAAAAAGCACCGCATTACGATATGCAAACACCGCTTGGAGCGCACGGTCAATCTTATCCACCGTTCCCTCCCCATGGGAATGAAGAGGGAGGGAGAGAGTAACAGCAATCTGCAGGGCTCTTGCGAGAGGTGAAAAGGCTAACTCAGCCTCGGCCGCCGTTCCCCCGGATTAGGAACGGGAGACGTAAAAACACACGCACGCGGACTCGCACCTATTGGCGCGTGAGGGAAGCGAATGTAAATCCGTCTTTTGAGAAGTAAAAAGAGACAGCCGTAACGGGACCCAGGCGCAGGACCCAAGTGGAATCGAGGGAAGAGATAAAACATCCGAAAAAGACGGGCAACGATGAAGAGGAGGGAGATCACTAGAGACGAAATCGCGAAACTTAAGCGATAATCTAAGGGCCTTAGAGAGTGGAAGGTTGACCGGGGAGAAAAAAAAAACAGGATAATCCAGCCGAGCGTGTGACGGGAGTGTTGGTGGGAAGTGGGGGGGTAGGAGAGGCTTTGAGCCGGGACAAATCGGTTGTCAGCGGCGGCGTAATGGAAGCAAAACAACGGAGATGGAGCCTCTTCCTCGCTCGACAGAAAAGAGAGAGAGAGAGTGTGTCGGCTGGTTTCACGGGGATGAGCGCCGAGCAGGAGCACGGCAGCGGCAATGAGGGAAGCGGCGAGAGAAGAGATTGATAGGCGGCGAAGCGGGCGGCGTTTAAGTAGCCAGGAGCCCGCGTGAGCACAAGTTGAGAGTGCGAAAGGAACGGGGGCGTGGAGGAATGGGGCGAAGAAACAAAATAGAAGAGCGCGGCCGAAAGAGGCGACGCGAAGAAATAACGAGATTGACTGCGGAAGACCGAGAACCTAGCAAGCGCCTCAACGGGGTCCGGACGTGGAGGCGATCTTTCAAACTAATACACACTCTAATAGGGAAGTCGGTGCCATCTGACACGGTATACATCTCGAAAACTCAACTGAATGGTATAAAAATATTTGAAGAGAGATTGTAAATAATGCGCTAATTACGAACATTTTATCGTGGTTGAGCCATCCCAATGACCAGGGGACAATGGAATGAATGTACAACCAAGTTTGCAGGGACAAGAAATATTTTTCGACCACGACTCAGGACTAATGATTTCCGAATGTTTATTACTCACTCTACTTATAACCACTACTTAGACAAAAAGATACAGCTGCTAAAACACTAACACATAGCATCCATTTTCAAAAACTGCTAAATTCAACCCGAAGATTTAAGTTAAAGGTGAGAAAAGAACTCGTTTCGTATTAAGCCCTAGAGTGTGTAAAATTTACACATCAAAGGGTGCCGGTTCCTTTCCTTGTTTCACCTGCAGTTTCCCCAGAAATACATGGTAACCGCTTATTTTACACGACATGGCGAGTAAGCGAGGCAACAGGAAGGTAGATGCATATCGCAAAGGAAAATGTTTTCCTATTTGAAATCAAATGACCACCAGGACCGTTATTTTATGAATTACACACTTTCCCTTCCAAAACAAATCGTTATGAACATTCTTTAACTCAAGAAATTGGGCCGTAATTCCCAATTCTAAAAAAATATTTCGAATTGTATTCCTGTATTTGAGAATGAGAAAAAAGAGTCACATCTTCTTACTCCCTCTAAATCGAACTAAGTAACTTATCTGCATCTTCATCATCAACGGGTGGCGGTTGACGCGCACGCAGAAACAAGGTCGTACATTTCTTAATTGCAGTTCAATAACATTAAGAATTACATCACTTGGATCCATATCAGACATCATTTGAAATCACTGCACATTCAGTCTAGTGGCAATACCCGTATGTAGCTTCATTTTCAAGAATATCCGTACAAATTTTGTAAAAGCATTCGAAGGAAGGTGGAATCACATGCTATTGCTATGCCTAAAAGAATGGCGATGCGGATATATATATATATATATATATATATATATATATATATATATATATATATATATATATATATATATATAACAAACTAAACTTTGGGGGAAGAAAAAGATATACCTTAACCATCAAAGAGAAAAAAATAGTCTTATGGGATGATTAGTCAGAAGTAAAATTAACCACTAAAAAGCAGGCACTAAAAAGCGCAAATGGTTGTAAAATAACTACACTGATATCGCAACTTCAAGACTAAAGGCACTGGCGCAAATATGAGAAAAACAAAGTTGCACTTTTCCACAAGTTTAAACTTGCGTAAGAGTGCAAATTTGTTTTTCTCATAATGACGAAACCTCACTACATTCCGCCTGAATGGGTCGAATCTACTGGCAGTAACACAGGTGAACATCTTCAGAAAAGTGACATGACGTCCGTACAACCAAATTAAGCACGTGGTAATCACGGAACCACAAAGAGGCTCTCCAGTGATCGCCAATAAGTTAAATGAAATGGTTTCCTTTTCATAAGTCTTCCCTTTGGTCATGAAAATATTTCCGTTTCGTGCACACTGGTCATCAAAGTAATAATTAATGGTGCTCAAACATTTCTTGAAATGGTGGTCATCCTAAACTCTGTTGAATGTGAGGACTTAGCGATCGGCACGGATCACGTGGAGAGCCTAAATTCCTTTGGGAACGAGACAGAAACCCGTCACGTTTTGACGGGTTTACATCGAGCGGGACCTCGAACGGGTCAACTATTATGGTACATACACACTTTTTTTCCAGTCATTCTTGTACGATTCGTTGAACGTTGTGTACATGGTGGACCGCGCACACTACATTATTATTTTTTTAATAAGGGCGGGAAGAGAGCGGGGAGGGAAGGCAGGAAGGAGGTGAGGGGCAAATGGGAGAAAGACAAGAGGGGAGAGTGGCCGGGGGAACGAAGGGAGAGAGGATACTGGGCTGGCCAAATGGTAGGGGAGAGGAGGAGAGGTGGAGGAGGTTGGGAGAGGCGAAGGTGTTCCCGTCGTTGGTATTATGATTTACGAGCGGCGTCAAGCGACCGAGCTCATATTCATAAATTATACGCCCCGACCGGAGAGAGGGAGAGGAGGCGAAAAAAAAGAAAACGAGAGAGAAAGGGAGACTGAATGAGATAGAGAGGAGAAAGAAAGGTGGGGAGGGGGACGGGAGGACGGGGAGAATGGGTTACCGTGGCATGCGGGAGTGGGAATGGGAAGGAGGGGAAGGCGAATGAAGGAGAGGAGGGAAGGGGAGGAGGATGGAGGGCGGCGGGAGGGCAGAGCAGCGGAAATCATGGGAGGTTCGAGGGGGAGTGGCATGGGGATTGGGAGGGTGGCGAGGGAGGTGGCACGGTGGGAGCGGAGGCAATGAATGGAAGTCGGGAAGGACGGAAAGGTAAAAAGGCAAAGGAGGGAGGGAACGAGATGCCCGTGGTTGTATTCCTCGTTGCCCCGACCTACGGATCGGAGTCATGGTCGCTCGTGTGCGATCTGAAGGCGCAACGGGGATCGCAATTGAACCTTCAAGATACCCATTTTTAGTATATTTCAAGAGCGGATGAAGGAAAATAAGGCTCTTTCACCACGAGGGACTTGGAAACGTCAAAATCTAGTAACAGTGGCAATTCAGGAAGGAAAAATATTACCATTCCGGGGTAACGGCCGAAAATCACGTTACTGGCAAGAGAAAAACTAGTATGCTCCCAATTTAGAAGCTCAACTACGCATATTCTTCCCTGATGGGTAAAAACAATATTGCTGCGGAAACAGTAAAGTCAAGGCCCAGGATAACTTCCCAAAATGTAATTTTTCGAAGAACCAACTGATCAGTTAAGCGTTTTTCGGGAACAAAGAAAGCCATATATCATATTAAGTAAGGCCTTCCTACAAATATATCCTATGTAATAATTTATCGAAAAAAATTACAGTAAATCGGTGCCAAGAGTTCCGTGGCATGTTCCATATTAAAAGATTTTATACTTATCTACACTTTATTTAAGATACGTGTTTCACCGACTTGCGGCATCATCATGTAGGAGAAATCATAGACTTCCATTATAGTTCTACACAGCATGACTGTCATTAGCCCTATATTGTTCCTTCTCAAGCTCTTCTTACTTTCCACCCAGCTGCCAAAACTAACATAATAAAAAATAAAATGGTTAACTTGATACGTGGACAGTCTGTGCGAAAAGAGGGAAAACTTGTGATACTCAACGGGGTTAACTTATATACCGATGGAAATAACTGGAATCAACTGCCAAGTTTTGACTTTTGTCCGGCAGTGATTTTCGTCCCAATACATGCTCAACTTCTATACCAGAGACGTTCCGATACAATATCGAAGACATCGCAAAATATAAAGGACAGTAAAAGCTGAAAAAGACCAATATCGTGATGCATTAAAACTCCTTGACTATGAGCATGACTTTGGATCACTGAAGGATTCTGGTTGGCCTCTTATTTTGCAAACGAATATCACTTCCGGCGAAAATTTCACTACTGCCAAGACCAACTATTGATGATTACTAGATCGACTCGGTCCGCACAAGGGTAAAAAAACGTATGGCCATGCCAGAGGGGAAAACGGCCGGGGTAAAACGCAAAAGAGGGGGGATGCAGAGAGAGAGCGATGGACTACTAATAACAAGTTTCCTAAGAGATGAAGGTGTGCAACAGATCATAACAGTATCCTACAAAAAACGCTACATTTTGCTTGATTAATGGCATCACATTTCTTCACCTCGGCAAAATGCTTAGCTGGCGACGAGAGAGTGATGGCATCCGCACTGAAGTTTAATTTCCCCGCTGTCATTCCGGTAATATAACCCAAGCTATTAAGTTACCGTGATAGCTAAAGTAATTGCACCTTGAGACTGTAACGTTTTGATTTTAATGTACCTCATAGTTTAAACGCCATGCAAATAGAATGTGGGGAAATGAATAAGAGCTATGAAAAGTAAACCAATCAGGACCATTACCAACATCATTTTTAACCATTTCCAGTTCTGGATAACTTGCAGCGTACACAGCAATTGAAAGCGACGGGAAATTTACTAGATAACATTAAAATGTAACACGCTACTTTGAGAAAGCACTCCTTGGAGAGAGAATACGCTATGATCGCTAGCGCGGACGACACACAAAATTCAAGACCAGCGGAAAATTTTCTGAAAAGGTCAAGACCAATGAGTCAACCACAAATGTTGTTTAATCGATGCAGGAATTTGAAAGAAAAAGCGAGAAGAATACAAACAACCCACTGGGATTGGAGATGTAAATCAAAAAGTCAAATAATTTGGTATGAGCGAAAACCAAAGATGTCCTTCGAGGGGAAAAGCTTTTGAAAAGCGATGCAATGGAAAAAGTGAAATTGAAGCATTAACTAACCATGTGGAAATTCACGATAAAGGAGTTATTGACACAATCAAACTTCAGTAGAATAAAAGAGAAAAACCTTCACCGATGGGAAGGAGCTCTCCAGAATAAACCGAAAGGGACGGTCATATCCAAAAAGATCGGAGAATAGTAATTATGCAAAAATATAAATCAACGGTCATAAACATCAAGATCGGCATGATGAAAGTGTGGATAAAGTTTTGCACCCACTAAAATGGGCAGCTGTGCATCATTACGACGAGGCGAATGCTTTAAAGTACCGTTGCGCATTTCTAAACGATTCTCACCAGGATGCTAATGCCATAGCTTACCAGATTTTCCAGATAAGCTCCATATCTTTCTTCGAAGGATTTCATTAACAAATACAGCGAAGATGATCTGATATACTGCGGAACCATAAAAAAAGTGAAGCATTTGTTTGAAGTACGCGTTGATATATGTGTATATATATATCAGAATCAGATGGCATTTGAACCGAGTCGATCTCAACCTCTGCACACCACCGAAAAAAAAAGATTCAAGGGAAAAAATAAGATTGCCAGACACAAGGCTCAAGAGGGCAATTGGGTTCACAATCGACATTAATCTCGACGTGGGTGAAAAAGTGAACAACTAAAACACTCGGTATTCCTGCTAAATTCCTTGGCCTCTTCCAGACGGCCAGGATGCCACCGAGAGAACGCCGTGAAGTACGACAACGCACAACTACGACCATATACCGCGGAGTCAAAAAATGTATCACCAATCGAATGTCATCGAATCCCGGGGTGACTGGCAGAGGGTGGAAATTTTGAATCCTATCGCTCAACCGAAGAAGAAATCGGGTTCTCACAACCACGAAGGACCATCACTCAGGCAAAAGCCCTAAAAAAAACATACAGCCTCCCTTATACTTCCCACCTTCCACTAGTACTTGAGCGATCTTTTCCCCACCAACCCCTCCCCCTCACACCCCCGAAACGTTCACCCGCGCCTCACGATCCGCACCCCTTCCCCTACCTATCTCTCTCTCTCTCTCACCTCGGGGGGATTAATATTCATGATATGCCCGCACCGACCACTTTTCTACCCACCCTCGTCCCTTCCCTATTTAAACCGGGGGAAAGAGGAGAACTCCTCCCCAAGCGGCACCCACAACACTCCCCCCAACCCCACACGCCCTCACACCCCCTCTCGCTCACGGGTCGGCAGTGATTGAGTGCATTGGGGGTGAGGGGGCCCTCGCTGGGAGCGGGTGCTGGTGGGAGTGGGAGCGGGTGGTTTCCTGGGATGAGGGGGCGGGTGATTGGGGCGAGAGGGCCACGGGAGGGGGTCTGTGCAGGGGGCGGCCGAGGGAGAGGGAGTGGGGAGAGGGATTACGATAACGGCTTCGAGTCGATATCGCGTGTGGAAAGCCATCTTTTGTTTTTCGGTCCAACGAAAGAGTCCCGAAAATAAAAAAAAATCCGAGGGGCGATAAAACGCATCGGGTGGAACGCAATGTTCTCTCACCTATACGCTATACATATGCGCGTGCAAACATGATGATGCGGAGGTGGGAAAGAGGTAAAAGGGAGAGGAAAAAAATCCGACTTAAAACGCGGCGGAAAATAAATTCACTTTCGAGCTCTCCGTCGACCCTTTTAATGCCGGTATTTTTATCGTGAGTTGAAAGACGAATGGGTAGTTAGCCGGAGTGATTTGTGCTACATTAACGTGAAAACAAATAAGGGACAAAATGCGTTATCAACGGGAGTGATGGAAATAAAAATTGATCATCAGTCCTTTCGATTGAGCATTAAAAGGAATAAACAAACAAAAGCTGACTTGCTTGGTACTCCAGCCTACTTTGGGGTTCATTAAGATTTCGAAATGGTCCCTCTTAAAGAAGGTAATCATTATACCCATGCAGAAATAACTCGTAATTTAATTAATCAAAATACTAAAATCAATTTTAAAGCAGGCTCTTTCATACTGAAGCTAATCATTATAGACAATTAAATGGGCTCGGAAAGTAAACGCACTGAATGTTGTATACGTACACTTACACCAACATATACGTAAACCACATACAAAAGGCACAATTCGAAAATTTAGTTAGTGCATTGGCTTTGAATAGGTCACAGAATAAAATAATATTTTTGTTAGAAAAAAGAAAATTAGCATTAGAGAAAATTACACATTAGAGAAAAACACTTCCTACCCTTAAGTCATAATGAAGTCATTCGTTGCAATTGCAGTCGATGCAAAACCCAAGAGTAACAGAAAAACCAGTAGCATTAGTTTAATCGACAAACACAAGGAATATATTCAGTCCTTCCTTATGAAAGGAACAAACCCTCTGCGAAAAAGTAACAGCTCAACTATCAGTGAGGCCAAAAACTGGTGCCTATTATTTTTCGAGATTTTAGTCTTGAAACACAAATTAGAGATTACGAAGCCTATATAAACACCAGCTTTGAAAAGAACGAACGAGGAACCCTGAGCCCCACCTAATTTCGCTCCCTAATGAAAGCGATACCACACGTGCCTCAAACAAGTGCGTAGTGATGAATTTTTGGAAAAAGAACAATTCCCTCCAGAATGCCTACTGCATCGGGAATATGGGAATGGAATGGTGGGAGAGATCATGCCAGTAAAACTAGATGTCTTCTTAAAGTAAAAGGCAATTAATTAGTGATTAAGTGTCCAACAGATGTCATTTTGATGATGATTTAAGATGTCATTTTTTCCACGAATAATAATGGATCAGCATAACATTGTCCGACCGCGGTAGGGTCATATCTGGGTCAAAATTAGTCTGTGTATTCACCCTCTGCCATACATCCTGGCGGTAGCTTGTGGGGTACTAAAATATCAAACAACTCGATGCTCAAAACGCTAATATATCAATGATAATGGTGAGAATGCCACCTTCTGGAGTTTTGAACAAATATTTTTATGACGGATAGTAAAGAATAGAAAACATATCGAAAGAAGTGGTGACGTTTAGCGCTGGAGAAGAAAATTGTCAAAGCGCGCGATGAGGAGGAGATTAGGCTGGAAGGAGTAATCATCAACAACGGAACTAAATCTACTGGAGTAGGGTGAGACTGGTCGCTGTAAGGAGAGCATTAGACGGATATATAGTTACTTCGCGTGAAGATTTGATGAGTGTTACCACCGAATGCGTCTACTTAAGAGGTTCTACTGCTGAAAGGAATTTGTGAGAATAAAGACCTGAACAAATCTGAGGAGACAGTAAATGAAATGAAACGGAATGAGAATAACACTTCCCTGCAAAAGGACCAGAACTAGTATCGGAACCAGAATCAAAAACAAATTTATTCACTTTTTGTTTTTTGTTTATTTATTCACATTCAGTTTGAAATCGAATCACGCCATCAGAATAAATTTTTTGAAACTTCCGATTTTTTTCACTTTAAGAATGGTATCTGTAGGATGGTATTTACGAAAATAGTAAACTAACGGAGGAATAATTTTATTGTTCGGGACGGCAACGACAGAGAAGAAAAATTGGTACGGCAGTGGAGGAGTTTCGATGCGAGGGAAGAAGCCGAGGGCGGAAGGTGGGATGATTTGCTGAGAATATTTTATAACTTGGTCCCTGAAATTCAGAATGCCTTACCGACGGGTATCCTTACGGACAACTATGAAGACCAAAAAATACCAAATTGCAACTCATGGAATAATCTTTTTCAAGCAGGTAAGAGTTCGAAAAAGAGAAGAAAACAGTCAGCTCAATAGAATACTTGCGATATCTAAGGTGGGGTACTAAATTCCAATGATTCATACAACTGTTACTATGTCCACAAATGGTAAAAAGGTCGCATTCATGAGGTCGACACGGAGAAAGCCTGCATCGCATGCAAGCTAGGAAATGGAAAGGAGAGTTGACAATGAAGAAGTTGGGATACTTACGTGTAAGTGAAATGATTGCGCCAGACTAATTGTAAGAGAAGCCGTTGAGGGAGGCAACGAATGCAGGGAGGGAAGACGGTGAAGGAGAAGAGGAGGTTGAAGTGGACCAGGAGCAGTTCCGTGAGAGTGTCCCCATCGACGGATGCATCAACGATGCTCGTTAAGGATTCAAACCCGCTCCAGCCACCCGTTGAGTTCTCTCGGGTGGCTCGAGGGCGTTGGAATGAAATTTTCACCACCCGCGAGGAAAATGGCTATGTCTCAAAAATCCCTCGTCAGTTTCACCCAGAATTTCCATTTTTTATGCTAACACAGAGCATACTCAATTGAAGTTTTAAGATGATCACGAGTGGCCGTTGTGGCACCGAGACGTGGGACGGAGGAGAACCAGGGAAACCTGACTGCAGTAACGTGTTTATTTTTGTTTTCCGGTGAATAAGTAACGACCTCAATTTTCCGGTTTGACATCTCCAGGATAGTTTTACTATAGAAACAGTGAAGCTGTCAGAATATGGTATAGAAACTGGAAACACGATTTATCATAAACATGTAGCTTGGTAGGATTCCAAAAATTATGAGACGATATTCCTTCACATAAAGCAGAAGTTTTCCCTGGGAAGCAAAGTCGCTTTGCCTAGGTGTTCTCAACCATCTCGTTCTCATTCTGAGCGAAGTTAAACGTACATACCAGCCAGATGGACTGCAATTTATCTAATGAGGTCTACTTAGGTGTGGCAGATTTGTTACTTCCTCCATTACGATGGGCATAAGTGCATTACATTTGCAGCTTCTAAAAAACACGAGATAAGATTGATTCAGATAAGAACCAGTGCAAGCGATAATATAAACTTACCCTTCTTCCAAAATTATGGTACGCATTATTAATATATAAATTATAATGTGATTTATAAACCGTCGCAAAATTATATTGAACACAAAAATATATACCAAGTAGAGATTTCAGTTAAATACCTTCAGATATCCAACTTCCTCCTCTGTGGGTAGAATCCGTAACAGTCGAATAATTTGGATATTATTTCGCAGTCAGCTAGAGGTTACTTTCCCTTTAATCATCTACTGTGTATTACTTAAGCCCTTTGAATTTCAAATACTGATAAGAATCAGGACTAGCCGATACCGCGTGATACCGACCAACTTTGAGTGCCTGCGAAGGCGAGCCTGGGTCAGTGGAATATTCACTTCTTTAACTAAAGGAAGGTGCGGAGCAGTCCACATAGAGGGACACTCCCAACTCCTCCGCAGGGCCTATTCTTGGACTGCATGGGAGCGCCACCGAGCCATCGCTTCCTGCCTCTTTATATCGCAACGGGATCGCGAATGACGCGGAGGAGAAAGACTTGAGTTCATCCGCCAAGGGGTTGGCTCGGTTCTCGGGGGAGGGCTAAGGACGTTAGAGAATGCATGGGATGGGCGGATATAATAAAGTGCCGAGGAAAAAAGAGAAAATAAAATGGGATGCGGGAGAATCTCATGAGGAGCTGGTGGAAAGAGAGCGGCGACAGATACCCCGAGTCTGAGGTGTGAGAGAGAACGAAACGACTGGAGTAGGAGTACGGAAAGAAATGTGGGTTTAGGATACTGGTAGGGTTTCTTGTTTTGATACTAACTTCCCGTCCAATCAAACCTGAACTTTTGATGGCATACCGACAGTAACGGCGAATGCATCACGCTGTACCGAATTTTCCACCTTTGAAAAACTAAGTCATGTTTCACAAGTCCATGCAAAAGGGCACTCAGATTTACTGTCAGCGAATCATTATAACATGAAATTATTCTGAAATTGCACACGCTGGATGCTGAAGAAGAGGGGCAAATATTGATGAAGAAAACATATACATACTCGGAATGAAATATTCATTACGGAAAATTCTCAGTTATAAACAGTTTTTGGGGAAAAATCAAGAGTTCCAATTAAAGTATGCACATATTACCAAATTTATCAGGCTACTGCACAACTACCTAAATCCAAGCTCATACTCCACTAACAATAGGCAGTGATGATGACACCTATGAATAATTAAACGAGCTAACTACCAATGGTAAGATGTTAAACGATAGGCAATTTTTGGCAAAATGGTGGAGGTCATTGAAAACAGAGAATTGATAATACGAAGTAACTCGTAGTTTTTACCAAAGTCAACAATCGATGATTAGATCAATGAAATATGGATTTTCATCGTTACTAAGTTACAAAATTGGAATTATATCAATCAAAACAGAGGATTTGAGAATAAGGCTAGCCAAGCCCTTAGTCTAGAGTGTAACTATGCATGAAGAGGCGACACGGGCACTTAGAAAGTGAAATGAAAAAAATAAGGCTTAGAAATGTGGATATGGAGGAATATAAAAAGAGTGAATGCTTAGGAAGTGAGGAATGAGATATCATGAAGACTGGGAAAAGAAAGGGCAACGACGGAAATGATAAGAACGAGAAAGGCAAATTGGATTTGGCAAGAGAACTCTTTGTTAGCTACCAAAAATGAAGGAATTGAGAATGGAGGTAGATAGATAGATGTCTTTATTTGGGCGAAATTGAGACCTAACGGTCCCTTCTTCCACTTAGCCCATAAGTAGAAGAGAAAGGAAAAGATCCAAATGATAGATAACATCAAACTTAAACGAAAACAGACGGCAATGAATAGATAGAATGAGTAGACCTTTCTAATTAGCAAAAAACTAATGATTTTGACCCTCGTACAGCGCCATTGATGTCCTAGCACAATAAATCGAGAGGAGATACTCTTGGACACCTTACGGAAAGGACACGCCTTGAAACAATCACTTCGTGAGGAGCATAATGGAATGCAAAATTGGAGGACTTGTCAAGAGGAAGACCAAGGGTCAAAATACTTGGGCCAAATCAAGGCAGATATACACGTAAGAGCCAAGAGCCATCATAGGAAAAGGAGATTAAGGTGAAATAGGAGGTTGTCGTAAGAGTGGTGGAACGGGGGATGAGGGCGTGGAGATGAGATGTTGGCGGCGCTACGGCGCTCGACTACTCCCGCTCGGGAAGACCACTCAGTTCATCAACTGGAAGGAGAGTGAGAGAAGGTGAGGGTGGGGGGGGATTGTGGGGAGGCGCTCGACGCCTGCCACTCCATACCGACACCTTCTTTAGTCACCCCTCCCTTCCTTCCCCGACTGGAAGAGGGCAAGCACCATCATCCACCTCAGACGTTCTTCACGACGCGTTTGGAGTATGTAGGGAAGGGCATACTACTCCCTCTCCTCCCCCCCCCATCCCTACCCGATCCCACCTACCACGTACTTTTTTCTTTCCTCTCACCACATTTTGAATCTTTATCATCCGTCACCTCCTCTCTGCACTTTTTTCATGCTGGTTCCCTCCTTCAAAAATTTACGCCTCCACAAAGCTCTCCTTGCAAACCCTCGGGTTACACACCTTTCAATGCTTGCCTGATTGCCCTCGCTTCCTCGAAATATAAAACCTCAACGCCCGGAGTGCGTGCGGATGAATTCCAGCCTTATCCCGGACACACGTGCAGTTGCGTTTCGCATCGTTTTTAATCGATAGTTTTGTTAAGAACTTACAACTATGTATTAAAATGGTAAGTCCCACCAATAATTTACCTCCGTCCACAGTAGTCCAACACCATAAGGGTGGTATTGATCGCGATCTCATCATCGAAGACATTCTACTGATTAACGATTGACTTTGGATGGCTCCCAAAAACACTTCTGCGTATCGCGTCAACCCCCTATCATTGGTCCCCCGTCATTTCTTTCTCCAGCTCTGCCTCCTTCTTGCCTCCTTGCCTTTCTGCTGTCTTAAAAACCAATTCTCTACCTCTGCCCCCCCTTACCTAACGCTGTCCTTTCTATCACGGCGTTCAACTTCCCACTACCTCTTTCCCCTTCCTTCACAAACTGTTTCAGCCATTTTTGGATTTTCCTCAGCCATTTCCACCCTTTTTCCACTGTCTTCTATCTTCCATATAATTCGATACAAAATCTTCGACGCTCGTCTTCTTTTACAGTGACTTTCTTTATCAATTCTCCCCTTTATCCTCTTTTGCATCCATACTACTTTAAGCTCCATATTAAAGACTTAAATAAAATATTACTTGCCTTTATATAGCGTATCTGTCATCAATTCCCTTCTTGCAAATTTTTCTTTAGCCAACGTTACTCAACTCCTTATATATGTAGTGCCACGCCTATTTCCTCAATCTATCTGCTGTGGACTCTTTCCCAACACTATTTTATTATCTCTTAATTTAATGTTCAACTAAGCCTTCCTACTTGTTGAGAATCTTGGTTTTCTGTGGTTAATATCTGTAATCCCTATTTATGTATTTAAGTATTTTCAAAATAAAATTTAAAGTTCAAGCAGGCTACTTTGACGATTGATGTGATCCGATAAGTTAAAATCTCCACATTACGGAAAATCTTTCTTTTTTTAGACTTATCCTTTCCGGTGCTTCGTATGTACCTTGTGCTCTTGAGTTCCCTTTAAGGTCCAAGTGATCATCATATTTGGGTGATACTATCAGAGGTTATACAAAACACACACCAAAGGCGACGCTCAAACTCGTGAATTAGGGATTATCAAGCGGACTGGTTCCTACAAATCAATAAAGAATACCACTAAAAATTAAAGCTTCCAGTCTCGAAAATCTTTGCATCAACAATTCAATTTGGATTAAAGAAATGGTTTCCATCATAACCACATTTTCTTCGAATGTTTTTTGACAGTGCAATAAACCTAGCCGTCTGCCGTCCTCTAAGTGGCTTCTTCATTATTGTGGATATAAAATTCATGTTTTTTTTCTAGATGATGAAAGGCAGTACCAAAATTTAAATTCCGATTGGCCACTTAGTCATCTGATAAAGAGCAAAGAAAATGCGCTATTTCCACGCCGGAGACACACGGGAAAATATCCTATGACCAACTGCCACGTGGTGTACAATGCAATAACCGCCTTTAAGCATCCAGGAAAATATAAGAAAAATTAAAAATGACACAACAATAGGTACTGAAAACGCTACAAGTAAAATCCTCAGGGCAAGGGACAAACGATCCTTAAAAATTAAGAGGTGGGTGCCACGAATCCGACGAAACTTAACCCATGAAAATAGGTTAATAACTTTTCGAATGAAAAGCACGCGTATGATTTTTTCATTACGACTTCCACGAATGATAGGTCACCTCAGTTCCACATAACTTGCTAAAAACTTCATATTTTCCGATTTCAAACTGAATTCATGAAAGTGGCGTGAGGGTTTTCGCCCGCGGCGAAGGCAATTCATCCTCTGAGTCGGGTCCGCCAGGGCTCGTATTCTAGAGGAGCAGGAAGGGTTGTGAGCTTTCGAAGACCTTGGGAATCGGGAATGCTCGTAGACTTGATGCCGGAGACGACCAAGATAAGACAGATGTGGACGGGATTAGACTTGGATGGGGAAGGCGACTCCCGGTTGAATGTCGTGCCGGGACTATGGAACGCGCTTCGCTTTCCACCTGAAAGAAGGAAAAAGCGCGCACGGTCCCGAGAATTTATGTACCTAGGCTCGGATGAAACACTGCAAATGTTTCGTCCATTAGGAGGGGAAGCAAGAGGAAAGGATTGGAGCCCTCGTGGAAATGCGACTCTAGTGACCCACTTGATGGTGGCTACACGCACCCGCTCCGCGACAGATTTGACGCCGCATTCGCAGAATGCAATGCCTAGCCGGAGAAAGGAATTTCGCCTTTCAAACGGGCAGCGCCCGTTCGATTTTTTTTCGACGATTTAAACAAATTCCCATGAAAACTCCTTCAGTGACCCTTCAGCCATTAAATCGCTAGTCGTAATTAACCTTTTTTTCTTCACTCAAACGGAAACATGCGAGCAAGAATTACGATCTACGTAAAAGATGATTGACGCCTCCTCTCACATTCCTAGAAAATTGAAAACATAGGAGTAAAACCTGTTGCATAGCAGCTAAATCTTGTTACCAAACGCTCGGCAGAGAAAATTTTGTGCTTATAGCATCACTTATCTTACGAGGTAGAAATACTCCATTCTACGTCCAATACTGTATTTAAAAATAAAATACCAAAATACAAGGTTTAGGTCAGGCTTAAGAGAACTTTTACATCACCTACCAATCCAACCTTAGCGTTGATTATTGCGTTTATGGTTTTTTTTATCCTTAAAGCATGAAAACTTAAACTAATCCTTCGTGAGATACTGTTCCATCACGGTTACTGAAAATGGAACTGTAAGAGTCAATATAAAATAAAGCCAAATGGATCCGCGCTACCAACGGAAATGGACTTGATGTATAAAATGTAATGAAAGATAAGATTCATAAAGCCTGTATAAAGGACGATAGAAAAAAATTTCTACGTGAGATACGAGGCGAATAGATAAAATATTCTTGCCCGTCGTTAAAAAAACACTTCAACAATCTACACCAACAGGCGAATGAGAGGAAAACAATAAAAACGATAGCTGCGCGCTCGATACTAATATAACATTGTTAGCAAATAGAAATCACACGTCACGGAAATGCAATTTAAAAATAATTACTACTTTATGCGGCACGACAATGTTCTCTGAGTCACATTCTCCATGAGAAAAGACTGGATGACCCACTTGCAAATTCCCTTGCCGTTTCACGTTTTTCTACGAATTGGTAGGATAAAAAGATAATGATTTGCGATTCCTTCCGGTCGCCAACATCGGCTGATTCTACATGGCCAATACCGTGAATTCGTCCGTGGGGTTATCCCAACGCCTACGCCCTGCCAAGAACCGCTAATTCAGCAGTTCAGCCTCCAATCCAGTCGGAACATTTCACTATCCTGCATATAAAACAAGAAATAGTTAGAGGGGAAAAGAAAATGTTACAGTCAGCGATCCACGAACCTTTGCTTTACCTCACGCAAGGAATTTCCAGATTTCACCTGGCATTAAACATATTTCCATTTAGAAATGTAGGTCTAGAATCTAATTTAATGGTGTCTGTTTTGATAAATCAACTAAAAAAATACAAGATTGTTTCACTTGAATTACAGCTACATGTTTACCTATAGTATGCATAATGCGCATGTCTCAAGAGAAAAATAGACATCAATTGGTAAATAACCTCATACCTTCACAGCTAAAGATTCTGTTGTGTGTACTATATAGTACCAATGGGAAAATATCAGTACCGGTTGGTTGGCAAATGAAAGTTATAAAAAAATATAATCTCAAAAATGTTTTACCAACAATAACATCAAGCTATCACGCACAGTTATATTTCACCTAAACTACTTCTAATCAGATTTCATTTTTTTATAAAACCCCTCCATGAAAAAACCCGCAAAATATTGTTTTAATTAGGTTAAGTTACCATTCATTTTTGTGAAAATATCTCAACAGAGAATCTCAGATTATTCTATAAAAAATATATAATGGATAGAAGAAAGTATGGGACAAAGGTGGAAAAGAAAGGTGGTAATACCTTAACTATACCGGGAAATAATCGAAGTAAATGTGTTGGTAGAAGAAGGACACTATGAGAAGGGGTACCACGGCTTATAGGATCACCACAATATCAGTTGTTTATTTAAACAACCCAGAACAATTCAGACGACTCAAACAACCAGACTGAACCAAGACCAAGCCAAAAAAAAAGCATACATGAAAATAAACTATTCCATAAAGAGATAATTTCAGTAAACAAATTCAGAGAACATCTAAAATAGCCTGAATTAATCCAACACAATATCACGAAATCGGAAAAATTTGCATGGTGAGCGAGGAGAATGAAAAAACAAAGGCATAATATTTCAAGACGAAGACAACTCTCGTATCTGGCCGCACTACTAAACCTCAGCTGGGGGTTATTCGTACACTTCGGAAGGAGAAAAAAATGCCTCCACCTACCATTTCACTTGGGCACGATTTCGAGCCAACTATGCACGTAGCCAAACGACGCCACCCTCTAAGACATAATATAACTTCCGTAAGCACCGCCGGGCGTCGCCTCATTACGCCCAGGGCTTCATATAACCGCTCAATGGCCATCCCATTCGAGCATCAGGGGCCTCGCATGCCAAATGGCCATCCATAGCATCCAATGGCCGGCAACTCGGCAAAACTCCGTCTAGATGTTTTCTATTGCTATGCTAGAAATTTCAAACTTATTTTACCGCGGCAATTGAAGAAGAAATTTAAGGGCTAAGTGATTATATTTAATTAAAAATATTCGGTTGTTATATAACCGGATGCCCTCACATATACATGGGAATCAACAAATACTTAGCAGTGCTAGATGATGGTTTAGCCGGTAGTACTAGTCCGGGCGGTGTAGCCTAAGTACAGATCCGTATTTCGTTATCGTGAAGACAAAAAGTTAACTCTTCATTCACTTCAATTCCCAACTCTGATCCTTTCCCCCCGATCTGAGGTATATATTTCTGCTCCGAACGACAGGCATGGGCAACATCAGGCGTAATCGCGTAAGTGCGGCCATTTGCAACAAAAATTTGATTGAATATACTCTATTTATAAATGTAGGATCACACAAATTGTACAAATTTCTTCCTAAAACAATATTTTAATGACTCCCGTTCTCACCACGCCGCAGGCCCTTCATATTTCAAACAGTGCATGTCAGTTTAAAATATGACAAGCCCGACGGTAACATTGAGTTACGCCCTCGATTCCCCGCAGCGATGGAATTCTTTCGGTGTTGTAGCGAATGAAGCAAAAATGATTTTGACAGGATAAACCAGAGCTTGTTACCGAGGCAACGTCAAGCGAAATCGTGACGTGACATTATAAGGATCACTCAATCCCGGAATAGCCCGATGAGGAGATGGGCAGAATCACGAATGAGGCCCTACGCATCCACTCATAAATAGGTTCCCAGAAAAGGTATGAATTCATGAGGCATAACAACAAAACAAGGTATCATAGCCGCCCGCCTCCTATTCCCCGCAAATAATGGTTTTCCCCGACTGCAATTTTCTCGGCTGCGTGATACACATCAGTTTCCGGTCCAACCTATCCCGAGGGTCCAGCTGAAATTCCACGCCTCATCACCTATTTCCTTCCTCGTCCAATTATCTCGGGGGAGAACGAACCTCAATCCAGTGCGGCGCTCAATTATTCCTTGAGGAGCGTTCGGTAAAAAAACCAACGAGTAACGCACTCCACCGAGTCCCTTAATGGATGACATAATATCCAAATCTTTCCGTCGATCGTTTTTAACCAATCCACCGATTAGAAACGAAGGGATCATTGGAAGTAATCATTGGGAGTTAAAAATTCATTCGCCTCAAGAAGCTTTAATGGGGAAGCTAGGAGCGAGTTAGGGAAGGACGTGTTCAGGTGAAACATGAATTATTAACATACGACGGTGGTACAATAAGTCCTTAGAAAATCCACGAGATGGCGCTCGTAGTATCGAAAATAAAGTTTTCCATTAAATAACACTACTAACTAGTCATCTGTTAAATTTTCAGCTACATCCATCATAATTTTCATTGCTGTCATCGATTGAAGTAAACAACTTTAATTTGTCTAAAAAATTAATAAAAATGGGTTTCGAGCAATGATTAAACACTTGTTTTTGAAAGGGTTGACGCCGAAAGAAATCAAAGCTGAGTTAAGTTCATGGCACATATGCTCCTGTGTTAGCGACTGTTTACAATTGGGTGAATGAGTTTAAACGTGGTCGCACATCCACAAAAGATGAATGCAGATCCGAACACCCTGTGGAAGTATCTACCCGCGAAATGATTGACAAAATCCACGATTTGATTTTAAGTGATCGACGACTCCAAGTGCGCGAAATAGTAAAAGCCATAAGGTACAGTAGCTTAAATTTTGCACGAAAAATTGGGCGTGAAAAAAATCTTGGCAAGATGGGTGCCGCGTTTACTCACAGCGGAGAATAAACGCAATCGTGTGGTCGACTCTAAGGTTGTTTAGGCGCTTTTCCGTCGCAATCCTCATGAGTTTCTGCGTCCATATATAACTGTTGATGAAACATGGATACACCACTACACTCCAGAGACAAAGCAACTGTCAAAATAGTGGATTTTTGAAGGCGAACGGGCTCCGAAGAAGGCGAAGACGGTCAAGTCGGCCGGTAAGGTTATGGCCATGGTCTTTAAGGATGCTCGCGGATTCATCTGCATTGATTACTTGAAAAGGGAACGACGATAACATGAGAGTATTGTGCGTCATTATTGGAACGGCTGAGCAAAGAAATCAAGGAAAAGCGACTTCACCTGAAAAAGAAAAAGATTCTCTTTCATCAAGACAATGCACGGATGCTCACCTGCGCAGTTGCGATGGCTAAAATTATGGAATTAAAGTTCCAATTATTAAAACATCCACCGTATTCACCAGATTTGGCCCCAGTGACTATTTCTTATTTCCAGACTTGAAGAAATGGCTGGGCAGACGAAGGTTTACGTCTATCGAGGAAGTAATCGATCAAACAAATACCTATTTTGAGGAGCTTCCAAAATCCTACTTTTTAGACGGCTCAAAAAAATTGGAAAAACGGTTAGACAAATGTATATAGTTGGAAGGAGATTATGTTGAAAAATAAAAAAACATTTGCCCCAAAAATAGTTTTTTCTACTTTTTTCTAAGGACTTATTGTACCACCCTCTTAACTAAAAAGCGAATGCTAAAAATCAAGGCTATCACGAATAGATTGGCATATCCCTTTCTCATGAGGAACTGAGACTATAATTTGGGTAATCAGGAACTTAGGAAGATGGGAAATTAAAACAACAGTAATGCATGTAGCAATTGCAGCATTTCCTGAAAACAAGAGGATTTAATAAACAATATCATTTGAAATACCTTTCAAAACTGACTGAAATTGTCGCAGGGAACAGAAATCATCACTTCTGAGTTGTAGTGTAAAAAAAGGAGCTATTAAAATTCTAGGTACAGAACGCATAAAAGAATATGGGAATATGTGAACCTACCTACTTGAAAATAAATGAATCTTAAGTATTAATCGGAATAAAAAAATTGTACTTCATAATTGACGGGATGACCTGCGATCTATTTGACCCGAATTGCAACAGTGATATACTTATACAATCACTATATAAGATGCCCGCATTCACTCACCTTAAACACTAAACACCGCATCACGAATATAATTAATCACCATTTTTCAAAACCAGCTTAACTTACCTAGAAGAAAAGAGAAAAGACAATCACCAAAAACTCCAGTATGAGGGACATGCACAGAATATGATATATAAATAACTATAATATTCCAAGCACAATTTTTATATATTTAAAAACCGTGGAAAGCGTTACTCTTAATATTTATTTCGGTGTAGTAAATTGCGATTTCATAAAATTGCCTTCCGTCTGGCTTCAATGGGTACCTTCCATTAAGGATTCAAAAGATCAGCTAAACGAATCGATTATAAATTGTCAAAAAAAATAGAAAAATCTAAATTTGGCATTAGTAAGGATAGATTGAATGTAGAAAACGAGGAAAATTTACCAACGTGCATGTATGTAACGAATGTGAATCAAATTTCCCTTGCACCCTCTGAAAATTTCGTTGTTCTGGACACTGATGGCTGAGTGATCTAAAATTGAGCAATGACCGTAGATAGTATTAATATAGCTCTCATATAAAAGAATAGGTTTCTCAGGAATCGTCACAATAGGCATGGTAAGCTAAGGCCTTCCGCAAAATCGGTTACGTCTGTACTTATTGACAAAATTCATGAAGACGAATGATCTCTTAAAAACCTGAATGGACGAAACATAAATGAGAACCAATGGGTATGAACGGATTTACAGATTCTGCAAAAAATGACATAAATCTTCGGGGTCACGATGGAACTTGAATTAAAACAGTGAACGAAAGCGTCGGGGCAACTTATGCCTATTGACAGATTTGGGCTCATTCATCCCCGATCGATGACGCACCATGCGGAAACAATCAACGGGGGCGGGGTAATAGACACGAACCAGGTCACAGATTACCCCAACACTTCCCCTCCGAGGGGTACAATAGTTTCGACGGATTGGAAGCAAGGACAAAGAAGAGACGGGGATGCCGAAGAGAGAGCGAAGATAAGGCGAAACGGAAAACAAAGACCACAAGGCAGAAGGAGAGGTACGGGATGAAAAAAGCAGAAGAGGTGCAAAAGGATGGGAGGATGAAAAGGGTGTGGGGAGGAAGAGATGGGAAGAATGAGGGAATGGTGGGGGAGTGAGGGATAGGAGAGTGGTGGGAGGACTTTGGGACGCGAGGTGGAGCGGGCTGCACATAAGTATGGGTTGTCCGAGAGTAAATATTTAATGGCTTCTGTCGACATGACTTCAAGCCAGCGGCAGGCCGGGTCCCTCTCTCTCCTCCTCCCCAACTTGGCTGTCCCCCTCCAACCTCGCCCCCATCCCTCCCGCAAAAACAGCCCTCCCGCCCGTCCTACCTCTCCCTCCCCCTTCCCCGACCTTCCCGCCACCTTCCATTCTCGAGGCCGCACCTTACTTTGTCGGGGTTGGGAGGGAGGGATCCATCAGGGCTAATGGAGTCCCTGGACCCGGATTTTGGGCGGGAGGAACGGGGAGGGAATGGGAAGTCGAGTGTGTGGGGGAGGGGACTTGTGGGGGCGGGCCATGGAGCAAAGGGCGGGTGGTCGGTCGAGAAGTATCCGAGAATCCGCCAACTTTGACACCCGGCGACGAGTGAAAGAGGAAAAGAGGGTGGGAGGTGAGAAAAGACAAAAGGGCGGGCGGGGGTGCCCTGCTGCCCCCCCCCCTCCTCCACTATATACCTTCCCCACCTCTCCAGCAATTTCCTTCCGCCCGCTGATTACTTTCGGACGAGGAGGGAAGTGCTGGAAGGAACTAAGAGCGAAGGAATTTAAATGTTCAATATCGAGGTGATCATACAGGTTTGGGGCGCGCAAACCACCATCGGCATCCTATTAATAATTTTTGGCATACATGTATTCAGAGCGTTGCTGCAGAAATAATGGAGTAAAATGCAAGTTAAGTAATACTAATGCTGGGTTTTAGCCAGTACATCGACGCCTGAGGTCATTAAGCACCCTTCCAATGCAGAGTTGAGAGCTGAAATGACTCGGAACCATTTATTCAATACGCGGCCTCAGCTTAAAAAAGTTCACAATAATTAGGCAGGTCCACACTTTAATTATGTGTTTCATGTGTGATTAAAGTTATCGCATAGACCTAAATAACATGCTGAATATTTATTTCGCTGGAAAATTAATTGTGCTCGGCGGAGGGAGCCCAATTAGAGCAGATGTACGCAGGAATGATTGAAAAAAAAACACAATTTCATGGCTCAGAAAATAATTTAAAAAATAAGCTCAGTACGATTCGGAGTAATTGCCGATTCCAGGATAGCAAAATCGATTAAAGAAACCAAAAAAATTGAACCTGACACTCAAGAGAGGTACATTGAACAAAAATGAAGCATTTTAAGAGTTAAAAGCAAAACACTGACCCAAATTTAAATCTATAAAGAGTGGATATTTACAATAGAGTATTCCATAAATGCTCTCTGTGAAAAGCAATTCGTATATAGTTTGATGAAAAACAAAGATATGAAGTAACCTTTAATCTCAAAGGAAAATGTCACCATATTTACCCCTAAAAGTTTACCGTATGTATAAATACGTATGTTTAAATTTAATTAGAAAAAAATGACTAGACTGACACTCAACTCCGTATCTATTTACATTTCTAGTCAGCTGAGAGCCAGGAATAACAAGTTACATCAGCAACCAAGTCCCTCATAATAATTAAAATTATTTTTTTGCCAAGAATTTTCACACATTTATCCATGAAAGGAAGTATACCATTTCAGCGAATTAATATATACTGTAATTTGCAAGGAATAAGAAGTTTCCTTTGGCCTACCTGACCACTCTTAGATCGTTAATCACAACAGGAAAATCCAAATCGTCCAGCGACTGCATAACGCAAAATTCAGGTACTTTAGGAAAAATTATCAAGGAAAAAATTAATAAAAATCCGAGAGATTTGAAGTCTGGCGGATAATTTTCACGATTTCGTTCTAGTTATATTTATTAATTAGCACCATTTACGACTTGGAGCACCGAAAGACAATGGAAGGAATGGAAGGAATGGAAGGAGCACCGTGACATCAAGTTTATCTTTCGGTTGAAAATCAGTACAATGACCATAGAAAAATCAATTTCTGGAATTTAATGGCAAGGAATGCATTGAAAAAAAAACCTAAATGATACTTTTCCTGAGTTCTCTAACGCCTACGCCCTTCAAAACGTCTATGCACATGCACATCGTGATTATGACGATGAATTTGTCCAATGATATATTTGAAATGCGCGATTTCTGTTTGATGGTTTTTCATTCATTTCACTCCATTAATCTTTCTCAAACTGTAAGTGCGTGACTAGTTGCACTTTCTGAAGGTCGGAGCAAAACCTTATTTCGAAAAGACGCCGACAAGGGCAAGGAAAACGACCGTCCTTAACCAAAGGAAGAACTTCGCTTTCGCCATGCCAAATACGAAGCAGCACGCGCAGAAAATAAGGTCCAAAAAATGGGCAGGGGATTAGGGGAAAGCCGGCGGAAAGAGAGGAGAGAAAAAAGAGAATTTTGAAACCGTGGTGGAAGAATGAAACAGAAAAAGGGAAGGGGGGAAAAGAAGAGTCGAAGAAAAGGAGGGAAAAGAGTAATTGTGGACCGGACGCGGAGGATGATGGGAAGGGGCCTGGCTGGGGCATACAGGAAGGTAAGCAGGGGCTTAGGAAAAGAGAGAGAGAGAGAAAAGGGAAAAAAATTAGAGAAGAGATGGAGGGATACGCGGCGAGAGACCGGAAATTCCTAAACTGTCCCGGGGGCAAACAGAAAGGGACGGCTCTCTACCGGCCACTTGGGAGCGACACCGCCCAACGACGCCCGGAACTCAACAGACAGACACACACATAGGGACGATTTGTAGGGATAAGGTTTACGGGAGGGAGGAAGAAGAGGAGGAAGAGGGAGGGAGTAGAGGCCGGGTGGGGGGTGGGGAAAATTAAGGGTTTTCCCTCCTTCACTGCGAAGGAAGGAGTGTGGGAGAGGCTGGGAGGGGTGGGATCGCAGGAGGAGGAACAAATATTGGTGGAAAGGAAAGAGATTTGGACTGGGTGGGTGTGCATGAGCGACTGAGAAAGTGGTGTGGGAACCAAGTGGCGTGAGGACGGCTGTGGAAAAGAATTCGAACGTGAAAAAAGGAGGTGGTCGAAAACAAATAAGAGGAATAGGCCAAGGGGGGAAGGCTGTATTTATCTGTATTAACCTCTCTCCTTCATGGGGCCTCGTTTGCTGAAACAAGGTGCCTCACCCCACCTCACTCTCTATCCCCCTCCCTCTTGCCTTCCACTCTCTTCACCGTCAGGGCTATGGAGAACATTGGAGAGATTTTTTTCCTTCCCCGAGTTGGCGATGAAATGAAACGTTGAAAAGACCGTAAGAAGCAGAACTACGGCCGAGGTCTGAAGGGTGAATGGAAAAATAGCCATAGCACAAGCCTGAGCAAGATGCAAACAAAAAACGCAGAGTCCTAGAGTGAGAAAGCTTAAACTTGTTATGCCTTATCACACGAAACAACTTAAGTAACGGGATATACTAACTATTTTAATGGAATATGGATAGCCTTATGTTGGGGTATTTGTGCATATCGAAACCGAATATTTTCGGAATAACGCTAAAATATTCATATAATTTCAATTGGATAAATGCGTTTGCTCGTATGAGATAGCCAGTGTGCAGATAACCACACCTGAGACCCGTGTTCGTGGCGGCGGATTTTTTTAGCCACGATCCGACAACTATTTCGGTAAAATTATCTATCACATTGCTACAATTTTTACTCCACAGGATTCATTTATAATTGGATAAAAACATTTAAAGGAAGAAATAACTAAGGGCTCAAAATCCAAACCTAATTCTCACATGCTCCATATTAGCATAGAAATCCCAAGAGCAAAAAGTCATTGAAAATAATACTCAAGAATGACAAATGGACTTCCCTTCGAGCCATTTACACACAAAAATATTGGTCCATCTTTTAAATACTAGTTGCGGCGTCACAGAAGTCTGAGTATTCTACATAAAATATTTCTTTTCTGTTAGTTACTCATTTACTTCGTAAATTTACCTTCCTCCGCCCACACACCCTATTATGCCATTCCCTTCCATTCGTTCAAAGCCTCTCATTTCGACGTTTTCCTTACGTCAAACCCCAATCCACTACCTCCAAATCCTGTCTTCGTTTTCCTGATTTCTCGTGTCTGACACCGAAAAGAGTTGGGTCACGCGAGTTTGGGCATTTCTGCCCTCAACGACTGCTGGAGCAGTGAAAAGGACGGCATCGGCGAGGGTTCAGCCCAGAAAAGAGAATGTGTGCGTGGGTGGTGAGAAGGTTGTAATGAAACGAAAGGAGGCAAGACCTCTCAGAAGGAATTCTCTAAGCGGAAATTGAACGGATGTTTTTGTTTCCGCAGATGATATGCTACTATGCAACGTCTTGTTTACGTAACTCTTCCTTAAAAAGGTTAGTTCTCACAAAGTAATGGTATGACGGAGTTGAGTGAATTACAAACTGATGGAAAATATACCCATGGAGATAGTTTAATCAGAACTAGACCCTTCTGATTTCGAAAAATTTCGCTAATTTACATGCAATGCTTTGGGCACTATTGCAACAAAAATTCGACATTTTACCTTGTAGGTGGCCACGAGGGCGGGCAGAGGGAGTTTACCACTGTGTAAGGTTAATCATCATGCAGTATAAAGGATATAGCTATAATCATCACGTAGTACATGGAAATAGTTATTGGTATTTCTGCCCCAGAAAATAGGGGTACACGAGTCTTTGGATAGCCCCGAGCTTTGAAAATAATCGGCACTCACCCTAAGAGTGAACAAATTTCGGGTTTATTTGAGAGTGCCATACTCAGGAGAATGAATTTATCGTTTTTCTGAGAGTGCATCGCTCTTTTCATGCATCGCTGACACATTTTGAATTACTTATACTCAAGGATGGGTATGTCTCGGACCAATCTAATAACATTAGCTAATAAAATATAATTCTCTCAAGGCCGTGTTGATAAAACATGCTGATAACATTTTCATTCGAACTATGTTGCTTACCTTCAAGCACAATCTACATTTGCTTTTTATTTACTATAATTTACCGCGATGACTACTTTTACGATCTAAACCAATGAAATAGCGAGGTTCAGCTCAGGCGAGCTTCTTTATACTAAATTAAACATTTGAACAAAATTCACCTTGTACGGGAACCACTCTATCAGATGAAATATTTTAATTCACTTGAAGTATACATTAAAGGAACAGAGGCTAGCGTTCAGTTTAGAATAATAATCTGCCAGTAAAAATTCGAAAATTCCACCGGGTAGGTTAAGTAATCTGGGAAGAGATCACAGACCTAATGCTACAATAAGAGCATCGACACTGGGAAGAAAGTGATCTGTGCAGAAGAGGGATATGAAAAACATTCCAGGACGAGACGAAAACCGCCGTTAAAGACAATAAATGGATTACTCCAACAATGTTAGCGCAATAGAAGCGTGCTCGTAAGCCGATAATTCTCTTAGAAAATTCTAAAAGAACACATTTAACTTGGCATCCTTCCGAAAGGGGCAGGTCCGTTAAAGCAAAACAATGGTCGCTCTGAGGGATAAGGAAGGGAGGGAAAAAAGCACTCTTTGCCGACGGTCGCACATGCATATATTAGGGATCTGGCATTGAGTAACGCGATGGGTTCCGAACTCGGGACAATGAAGCGGGGAGAGCGGGTGAGTGCATCGAGTGAGGGAGAGAGGAAGACCCGTGGCATTCCTCCCTTTCGGACTTCAAGGGAGAAAGAATTCCGGCCTAAGCAGACGTCGACTTCGCCTTTCTCCATCTCTCTCTCTCTTCTCCCCCTCTCGCCGTGTGTGGTCTCTGACGCACTCGTGATTCAACGTTCTAATTGCATCACCTCCGTGGAAACAGAAACTACAGACGGAGCCGACCGACGCCGAACCGAACTAGGTTTGCATCTTTGACGCAAGAGACGGTCCGAAAAACCATCTCGTTAGCATCCCAAGGGAACTAACGGATATATCCTTTTTTCCCTTGCACGAATCGTGACCACAAGGGTAGACAACATCACGTAAGATATTCGAACTTCACAAAAATAAAATGACACCCAGCGGTAATAATGGCCAATTAAGCTAATGCCTAGTGACCTTACTCCCTGCCACATGCCCTCTTGATGGCTTACAGGGTTAAATGTAAGTGAATAAACCGAAGGATAGACCGTATAATAGGATTTAAATCTTGAACTGTTACTAGATTTATACCTGTAACACTCCCTAGTGTCGGCTTGCAGTTTAAGATGTAGATGGCAATGAAATGAGGTAGTCGTGAGAACAATACTCACTGGGAGACATTAAACATGTCATATCCCTCCTGCTCCCTGTCTCGCAGTACAAATCCAAATATAGTAAACACGTTGGCAATGAACCGCTAAAACTGAAGCGTGCCACGCAATATTCCTAGTTTCCCTACGGAATCAAAACAACCTCTACACGACATTCAAGTTTCGAGCGAAATGACATTTATTCAAAATCTAGTAATTAATTTTGCTTATTTGAATCAAGAAGATGTGCTTAATACCAAAAGTAGTCAGCTGACTAATTTTCTTAAAATATAAGTCATTCGATAGCTTTTAAATTAGTACTAAGGGTGCTGTTGGGATTTGTTGCTTGTGGGATGACCTCTGCCCAGAGAAAGAAAGAGCTCTTATGGTCAACTACTATTGAGGAGATCAATCAAATTGAATCATAAGTCTTGTAGGCTAAGATTATAAGGCTGATACGAGACTATATGTCAAAGAAACGACATTATGACGAACATGGTATGAATGTAGGTACAGGTCTTCATGTAAACAACAAAGTAGTATCTAATTATGTTTTAATAGGGAAAAAACATTTTTCGGCTTATGAAAAGTTTTAAGGAGTACCGCGCATTTAAATTAACTAATTAAGGCAGACGGCACACGGGGCGCGGTATACCAGTGGGTGCTGGGCTTCTGAACACCCTCAGCTGCGTGATTTTTCCAGGTATCAGATTTCTCTTTTAAGATTCCTTGATGTACAGTGCGATCTAACTCATTTTATTGTACATTTAATAGCAGCTCGAATGACGCGTGTCAAATTATAATTGAACATAGACGCTGTAGGTCATGTAAACTGTTTTAGACTATATTGCCGTATTTTGCATTATGATAATCGCCGTTAGTCTCTCATATTGAAATAACATTATTTTAATCGAGTATGCCTGTTTTCGAAGAAACCCCTGCCACATACTCAAAAAGTGACTTGCACGCTATGCTATTCAGTGCTTCTGTCAATTTTAAAAACTGTCCACAAGGTAACATCATGCAGCAAAATACACAATACGAATGATACTAGCATTAAACATAAGTGCTGTTAGCATCGGCCATTACGCACTTTATTGATGCAGATTGTTAATTAGCGGTGACGTAATAGAAAATTTAATTGAATCGTCATTTGCAGAGCGAATGTGGCAACGTAAATGCATTCCAAATGCATGTAAACCACTTTATCATTTCCCCTTACTCTGCTTTACAAGGTACGCTCAACATCCCTTAGGCTGAATTCGCGGCCACCTTTTGCCTTTTCTTACGAGCGCACCATCCAAAGCAAAGGGAATGGTTACTCCCACTTTGTGTCATGTTGTCGCTGGGCTATTTTTCTATTCAAACCCCCAGAGTTACACGAGAGATCGCGGCGGCGGCTCAGGCCACCAAGCGACACATCGACATCATCGTCACCGCCTCCAGCATCTCTGCTTAACCATTCCCGAGAGGAGCATCGCCTCCTGCGTCGGAGAAAACCCCCTACCCCTCTCTGCCAACCCATCTCCCTTTCTTCACGCTGATTAGCCAACTTGTTGCCCTCTCATCACCTCCCATTCTGCGGGCAGAGAGGGAGGAGGTGAGGTCAGGGGAGAAGAATGGTTTGGGAGTGAGTACACGGAGAGAGAGAGAGAGGGAGAGGAGGAGGAATGTTAATGACGGTGCGGTGGAGCATAAGAGGGAGGGCCGGGGGAAGGAAAATGTGAGGATGGAAGGTGTTATTAATGCATGGATGACTCGAAATGCGGAAAAAGTTTTCCTCCCCGAAGCATTTTTTTTGCCGACTCCTCCTCCTTTCGAAGAAGGTATTTGTATCCCACCCATCTTCCGAAAAATACACGTTTGATATTTTTTTCGCCAGTCTCTAAAATTTCACGAGGAGAAGGAAATCGGCTCCTGGAATCTCGACATTCTGTCCTAAATTAAGATGGTTTACGGTCAGTATTGTTATTACGACCTGCCCGAAATCCCTTATCTTGGAAAACCTAATGGAGCTCTCGAGACTCTGTTTGCTTGTCATCACAGACGAGGTAATCGTATTACCAATCACGAAAAAAGTATGAGGAAAAATAAATACGATTAAAAGTGAGAGCATCTTTGATAAGACAGAGTGTTTTAAATATTCCAAAGGAGTTTCTGTAAAAATAAATCGTTAACTTGTTTAATGAGAACATCGGAGGATACTCTAACGAGAGAAAATGCAATATTCACTGAATTCTCAACCTCTATTTCAACATCCTTGAAAAGTAGAGTCATCAACCCGAAGGCATTGATAGATGAATGCGAAGGGAGCAAGTCCTGTGCTGCCCAAGGTTTTCCGGGAGTCCTGTTGCCTATAAAAATAATTATATGTAATCTGGTTTTATCAGAGACGTATAGAATCATCGCACATATTTGAACCAGTTACTCTCGGGTCAACAGTCGTACAATTAACTCACACTACTGCAGCTTCCCAATAAATTAAAGGCAGTGTTAAGGCTGCACAAGGTCGCGACGCATACACTCAATACAACTGCTATTAACATAAAAAACGCAGAATAAAATCGACAAACGCAAGACGATAGCTCACTGATTTAACAACTATGTTTGCTGGTTTTTAACAAAACTTAATTTAACTGATGAAGATAATTACAAAATAATCGTAAGTAACCACATCAAACTTCAGTCAAAGGGAGAGGGTTTAACATAATGTATTCTTAATTCAAACATTTTGGAAATTCTTTCAAGTTTGCCCTGAGAAATACCGAATGGAACCAAGAGGAATTTGACTGGATAATGAAAAACAAAACAATAAAAAGCAAAGAGAAAGCTTATGTGGTCTGCAAAGCATGAGTGGGTAAGTACATTAATTTACATACAAAAGAGAGCGAAGTAAAACCTTTGTTTATTCTTTTTTGTAAACACAATTTGGAGAAAGCGAACAAACAAAAACAAACTAGACATCAAAATAACAGAAGCCTGAATTGATACAGGAATGAGAAAAATGTCAGAAATAGGGATAGAAGAAAAGTAAATATTTAATCTAGATAAATATACTGAGTTTAACACTACGGGCTAAATGTAAACTAATTCAATACATCTCAATTTCACAGTAATAAAATAGTTTTAAAAAACATTATTAAATTCATTATACAAACGCACAGTCGAGATTTATAGCAATGATAAGGTACACTTGTAAGGCTAACTGCATCTTTAATTTATACCTTGTGCAACCAATCAGTGTACCCAAATTTTCATTCAAAATATCGTACAATGAAGGAAAAGAGCTTAATTTTAAAGTATATATGAAATATCCTGAATAAAAACAGATGGCTAACGAGTGTTAATATTAGGTGCGTACAAAAGTGAAAAGGCTAGATGAAACACGGACGAAAAATGCCCATTTATATGGGTTCTTTATAATCGCCGCAAAAATAACAATTCTTAATCGAATTAGTGTAAAATACGATACCACATGCTGAATGCAACGTATCTATACGATGTATTCGTTGATACATAAGCAGGTTACACTTTGGAAATCTATGTCGACTAACCCGTAATCATTGATAATTAGAAGAAATAGACCATGGAAAAATTAGCCCTAAACCACAAATTAGCCATGCCGAGTTTCACGTATTTCTGTATACGTGTACTTCAGGTTCCATGCTTTTTTTAGTGCCGTTCTTCATATACTGTAATTATAATGTACCCTTACTGGACTAACCAAAATGTAAATAGTTAGATTCTCTCCTAAGCCACGAAAGATGTTCAATAATAAGAAAAGTAATACCAACTGACGTTTAAAAACAATCACAATTAATTTTAAATTGGAATATTAATGTCAAAATTATCTCAGCTCTCAACTTACACGAAACTTCCCCGGTGAAAATATTAATAAAGTATATTCATGGATTCACCACATTCCTAGTTAATAAACATACGCGAAATTGAGGCCAAAAATGAACATTAAAAAAGGAAGCAATTGCTTTCCGACGAGAGTTCTTTTAAATTTTGACAACGGCCTCCCCGCATGGAAAAAGCATTTGCTGAAATGCGAACGGCAGAGAGCTTCGAAAACTATGAAGTACATGGGTGGAAGTTGAAGCCGGATATTTAACAAAGAATAATGCACTGAGGGGAGGGAATGACCGGACGGATGGCGACTCTTGGGATAGGAGAGAAAGGTGGACGATAGAAAGAGAGAGAGATGAATGAAGACGGGGAACCGACTAACACGATATGGAGGGTATGGCGTGGGGAGAAGAGGGCGGGATTGGTGAGCGGGTTGAACGGGGGAGGATGAGGGTGAAAAAGCGTCACAGGGGGGCGGGAATCCCTCGCTCACCCCATCCACGATCCGCCACAGCCGCCGCCCACGGCCGGTCATCGGGTCCCACACCGCCTTAATCCATCCCTCTTCACGTCAAATCCACTTAGGCTCGCTTGAGCAACCTCGGGGATACGTACACGGAAAGACAATAAACATAATTTCTCCTCCACTCGATATATTAGCCACGGGGATGGGAGCTGCGGGGGCGGGAAGTGAATACACACGCACATCGGCCACACTTATTCAAGCCGCGCATGCGAATATAATCGAATCGCTTCCCTCCGACGTCGTCGCCAGCGCCCGGCGAACGGAAAAATCATTAGTCATAGTTAAGGGGAGCGTATATTCTCAAAATCGGGCTCGGAGCCAAGACACTGCTTGGTGGATCTAGGCTTCAGCGACTCCCACGCTATATACTAAGATTTAACACCCAATAAGAATTATTAGACGGAAAATATGAGAGAAGCGAGCCTAAAATTAAAAGGTTGGGTGGAAACAGGAATTTAAAGCCACTCAGATCTACCTACTTACTTAGATAAAAATAATTATCTAATTAAACGTTTTCTCCGTGTCAAATCTATCAAGTTATATTGAAATACAGCTGAGTTGAGAGCAGCATAAAAAAGTCTTTGTGCACATTGTGCTATTTGAAAATTGTCGTCTACAAATACCATCCTTCGAAATAATCCGAGTACTAAAACAGTATCATTAACTATTACAACTATTCGATATAATTAAAGGAACGAATACCGAGGGTTAAACTTCAATTTTAAAAACAGTTTTTTCCCGAGGGAAGAATAATTTTAGAACTCAAAGAATAAAGAGTATGAAGTAATTACGATTGTTTGCTAATATATCTCTTATTATCTTGTTTGAAAGAAGGAACATAAAACAGCCACCCCGAAAAAAAACTCCGATTGATCCATAATTTGAATTCAGCTGGCTGCGAATTACAAAACTGCTCAATGTTTCGTACCATACATTAACGTTTTACGCTCATTCACAGGGTTTTGCCTCAACTACAACTTTCGGATTAGACCGTTCAAAGCTATTTAAAACTAATTCAAGCAAAAATAACAACAAAAATGTTTTTTTGATATTTTAGTTTATCTTTATTTGCCCCCAGAATAAAGGCCAGCAAGTTTTAATTCCAGCCTTTCATGATCAAAAAATACACTCGCTTTCACATTCAATCTATTTAAGCAATTGTCTGTTCAATGTAACAACGCCTATGGTTTCACATTTGAATTTCCATAAGTTGCCTTCTGCTCAAAAGCCGACTTGTCGGCAGAGAATCAATCTTAAAAGCCTCGGGTCGGGTCCATCCGAATTTAACAAGGCAAGCACTGAAATCAATTATCTACATCTCCCCCGACCGACAGACGGAGCGAGAGCAGAAAAAAATTAGAGAATTTTTCAATAGAAATCAAAGAATAAATATTAATGCATCAATGCATTCATAACGCTCAATATTTTAACAAATATCAGTTAATATACGCCCAACTTTATTGAAATTCGCTCCCATCTCGCACTGAGTTTCAATTTGCGAATTCCCGCGTTCGATGGAAAACCAGACGTCAACCTTAATTAACGCTACGGGGAACGGCGCAATTAGAGTTCGGGATTTTAGGCAATTTCCGAGAACGAGTTAATTTTTGGTAATGCAAACTGCTACAATGGAATGAGAGAAGGGTCCACAAAGCCCGTTTGTTGCTTGTTGAGTCCCTGCATTACTCGATCGGAATTCCACAACGTAATGCGAATACCACCCGGACGACGCAGCTTCGGCGGTAAGTTATCCACGCAATTTCTATCATGAACACCACTGAAGCTTGACCCATGTAGATTCTAATGAAAATGGGACAAGAATTAATGTGAGAAATGATGCTGCCATGGATTTTTATTTAGTGTGATCGTGTCCCTATATAGCGTAAGTACTTTGCTAATTGACCGCTTTAATTTGATTTCTAATTAATCATTCATATGGTAGGTAGCGATTTCAAAAAAGGTATTCACGATCGTGACTAGTCAAGTGCTATTTAAAAGAAAATATCAGTGTAATAATCAGAGTACCGCTGTACGGTTACTGTGTATTGTGTGCCGTGACTTATGGGAGTCAGCATAGATTAGAGAGTTAGTAAGCGTGGGAATTAAGAAGAATCATCGAAATAAGCTGGCTCTAAATTAAGTTGATGGGGTAAACGCGATAAAGAAACATTGAAAGTAGAGAGGTAAGGAGAAGTAACGATTCTGATGGCTAATGGAATTAAGATTAAATTATATCCAAATGGTAAACGTAGTAAAAAAGGAATAGGGATACAAAATAGATTTTGAATGACAAGAATGGGTTGAGAAATCTTTTTGGAGCTGAAGGATAATACGATTCGCCGGAAGATGTTGATGCTGTGTAGAAGGGATTAAGAAGCAAACGGTAAGTGTAATTACGCTCAGTAATTTTCCGAAACTTAAAACTGGCATCAAGGACTAATACGATTAATAAATAAATAAAAAAGAAAAATGCATAACTGGTAAAGGCCAGATTGTCAACGGTAAAGTTAAAATAAATAAAACCGATTTAAGTACCAATTCCAAATATCTCTGCTTTGATGTGATACGATGACTGTAACCACCTGCGCGTGCATTTACCAGAGAAAAGTAATGCCTATAAAATCGATATTCTACCAAGACATTGAAAATACAATGACAAACAGTAATAGATTTTTTTCTTTATTTGACAATAAAGACCACTAAATAGACGCGTGATATTCTTATGGAATTCCTGCATTCCAAAAACCTTACACAAATTCCTCATTTTGGTCTCCGTAAGTGGAACTCAGGCGATTAAAACGATTCCTCCTCCTTTGGAACAGGAGAAATACCTCTAATCCAGATATCCCGATAAAGATTACTGAGCGAAAGAAC
The DNA here is from genome assembly GCF_022747635.1 of Hetaerina americana. NCBI lineage: Eukaryota > Metazoa > Arthropoda > Insecta > Odonata > Calopterygidae > Hetaerina > Hetaerina americana. The sequence continues at coordinate 1,618,917 of NW_027286730.1, forward strand.
AGTGAAAGACAAGAAAAGTGAAGTGAGGGCGTTGAATTCGCCAACCGACACAGATCTAATGGAATTTGCTTCTTAGCATGAACAACCACATAAGAAGCGTTTTTAAAGCTACTAGTGTCCCACAGCTGCCATCCTTGTGCGCTCCGAGGAATATGAATGAACATTTGTTCGAAAATATATGGGAATCCACCCCGCGGATGGATCCTCCAAAATTCCGATTCACCAGCGGAGGGGAGAAGCCATTCTTTTCCCATTGGACATATTTGCTAGGAAGGAAAGGGAAAATGTTTTCGACGAGAATTTTACGACTGTCCGGACGATTGCCCATACGAATGAAAAGACATCTTAGAAGCAGCAGCGGCCAATCATTGAGAATCCAAAAAAGGGGAGATCGACATTCCGACGAGATCATAAAAGAAGACATCGAGGAGAGTGGAGGTAGACGAACTACCCTAGCAAGTATAACGACGCCCTCTCACTCCATTGACCGTCACAATATCCGCGGTGTACACTAGCAGCATGTGATATTATAACGTTTTCATTAATCTACCCACATCAAAGAACAGTCAAAATTATGTTTTCTTCTGAGGATTGGCAAAAATTTAGATGTACGAAGGTGGTCTGAAAAGTTTCCGACCTCAAATATTTCAGAAAAAATGTCTTGTATCTTTGTTAGGTCTGAAAAGTTTCCGACCTAACAAAGATACAAGACATTTCTTCTGATATATTTGAGGTCGGAAACTTTTTAGACCACCCATGGACATGTATAGCTGCACATGGTATAATCCTAACGTTTCTTGATAACTTCTTCAAATTTTCTAGAAAGCACTAAAAAAACTGGCATTTACTTTTCCACGACACTTTTTTAAATATTTAAGCACATGAATAACATTCATCATCTGGACCAACCTCCCCCAAATGATGTTTAAGTCTACACATTTGGATGGTTTTTGAATCATAATAAATAAATGATCAGCATTCAATTACATACAATAAATTAACTAATTTACGCAGACAAAATGATGCTTGGTCCAGTGAAATTTATAATTTTTATATAGGCGAAACATACGTACATGCTACAAGCTGGCCGCTGGTATTTTAACAGTTGCATTCTTTTGTTCTTTACGCAATTTAAGACTGCTAAATATATTCGTGCATCTAAATGACCACCTCATACTGTTCAAAAGCGGATATAAAAGATGAGGGGGGAGCTGAATAAACAGGGAACCGATGGTTTAGTCAAAATATTAACCAGACAATAACTGTTCAGCAAACTATCAAAGTGTATCAATTATAGTGGAACTAATAGATGGATTTGCATGCCTATCAGACAGGTTAAGTAAACGATTTACGGAAAGAAATAACTGCTTTCGTTCCCACTCAGTTCGGCTGGAAAATGTACGTACTTCACGCTCGATTTTCACCGGAACTAATCGCGAGAGCTAAGCAAGGATTACCAACGAGGGATGGAGAGTTGAGAACTGGTCGAAAGAAAATAAATCCCAGGTCAGCTGAGAAAAAGGCATCAGTCAACGTCGGCGAGGAGCTAAGTTAGTAAGTAGTACTATTTCAATGAGATATCCATGCACTTTCTAATTACAGAGAAGGTGGGAATATAACTCCCCACAAGAAAACGAGTTCTTGCGATGGGCGGGATTGTGCATCGCTTCTGGCGAAACTTCAAACGCGGATTCGTTAAACGCCTGGTCAGGCACGCACACGCAAATACACATGCTCTCCACTCACCATCTTGCTACCGTGACTGGGAGATACGCACACATGCGATAGCTCGATGCGATGCCGACTCGCCCAAGAATGCGAAGAAAAAGTGGGCAGTGCGGATGTTCTATTTCCAATATAAACTCTCAATACATGAGATGGGCGGCGCGGTATCCTTGTAGGCAGTCGACTACTACGGCTAGGATCTCAAGGTTTATATTCGCGCGACGCATTTGAACACTCACAGGGCAAACCATACGGTTTGACCTCTTGGTAATCAGAGCAATGTGGGAAACCACCTAATGTACGACCTGCCCAAATGGTGGGAAATCCACACCCCGTAAGGTATAATAACTGATCGGGTTTACGTTAACCCGCAAAAAGCAGGGTTTTCGTTCGTTAGTTAGAATTCGCATAAGTATAATATTGACGTGATAAAGTTATAATGCCTGCACAATTAGAAATACCATAGCCGATTCGATTCCCAACGATTTCACCCATTCGAAGCCGCGGATATGTTTGAGTGCACTCCAAAAGAGGGGCGGGGGAAACAGCAAAAAATCGCATTGTACTAAGTGGGATATTGCGACGTATATGCAGTGTCGATGCAAGATATTCCCATCTACGATCAAAATAGGAAATCGCAAAGCCGTATGTAAGTACTTTCTTCCTCACCGAGTCTAGATTAAGCAGCGCACAGCAGGCGTTAGCACTGACACGTCACTTGCCACGCTCGGTAGGGGGAGGAGGAGATCTCCTTGACGTCTACGAGGCAATTAGGCGTACTGGGGAGATTATGCCAGACATGCCCCTAAATCACGCTCGCTCGAACCTACAGGAGGCGCCCCGAGAGGTGGCGGCACAAGAATTGCGGATAGGGAATGCGAGCACACGAGACATCTGAAATAATTTCACGAGAAATGGAAAAGAAACATGCAAACTGTGGAGATGAACCATAAGGAATGGGAAAAAGGAGTTTTAATTAACCACTGCACATGCTAAGCATGACACTTTCATATGGAATCAATAAATTTTAATTTGCTATTTTAGAAAAAATAATAAATAATAATAAAATGCTAAATTTAGAAAAATTAGATACCAGCACTGAAGCCACAAATATTACGTTAGACCACAAAACATGATGATAATTACACGCAAATGCAAAATCAAACATTTTTCTAACGATAAATTATCAACTCACAAATATTTTTGAACAACTGATGGGACTGTGGGAACAGCGAAAAAGCCTTTCTAGAAAAGGTTAACACTTATTACGACTAAAAATATTCTCCTCCTCTTGATAATAAATTCATTAATTAGCATGAAATAGCTTTGATTGATCTTTCATGGCCAGATGCTATACTTACCTAAACATAGGTAAGCTAACACTGGACGCATAATGCATTCAATGAGGCGAAGAGAGATAACTAAAAATGAAAAAGGAAATGTGCAGACTTAGGTTTGCTACTATTTTCTCCAACTAAATTAGCTCTGACGCACCGAAAAAGTGAATTTCAACTTTCTTACTTAAAAATGTGAAAATCTGAACTAGATACTCGCGATAAATTCGATGCTTGCGAAAAAGACGATGCGTAAGAAAAATAAACGGGGGGCAATGAAGTTCGAGGGCCAATCAAATCGGGCCCCGCGCAACACACGAAACCGTGACCGGCCACGGCATAAAAAAAAGATAAGTGGAAAACACTGTCCGCCATCGGAGAAACGGTGGAAAAAGCGAACAGATGGCCGTCGATGGGAATCGGTTCAAGAAACTCGAGTCTCCGGAGGTGGCGAGCCTCGCCGTATTTACATACATACGAGTGAAAATGAAATGGGAAAGGGGGGGAAGGGTATAAGAAAACGGGGAGGACACCAGAGGTGGCCGTCTGTCGCTGCGGATGGCAGGGGAGGAGGAGGGATGGGGTGAGCCGGGGAAGAAGGAGAGCGCGGATCGCGACCCACGCACGCGAGCACGCACTTTGGGGTGAGCAAACAAGGCGAGACGCGCGGGTGAGTGATTGATCATTGTTTTGCGAGGCGGAGCCGCCGCTGACGATCCCCAGAGAGAGCGGGCGGAAGAATGGCGAAAATTGCACGGGGGAGGAGGGAAGGAAGGGGCTTTCGGAGCGGTCCCCCGCCGGCCGCGGACGGAGCAAGCGCCCACGCGAGACGCGAAAATCCCCGCGAAGACAGGGACGGTGGACGAGAGGAAGACACGCCTCCTCCCTACTGCCCACATCCAACGGTTCTGAAAGATGGCGAAATAAATACACCCACACCTCGCAGGTCGTCCGCGAGGCGGCCACTTCCATTGCCACCCAGTGTCGTGTAAATGGGTAGAAACGTGTATTAACGGCAGTGTACGATGATGGCGATTTGAAAAACCCATAAAAGATTGAAAGGAAAATCCAACGCTTGTGCTTATTTAAAGGAATGGGAAAATGGACGAGAGAAAGTAGGGTTGTTCAAGTGAAAGAATTTCCTCTCCTGATTCCACATCATTTATTTGTTCTAATCATCCATTGATATATTAAAAAAGCCCTGGCCATTAGGTAGAATTATTTAAAAAATTCAATTTTTTCATTGAAAATGTACTCCGAATGTCCAGACACACACTGATATACGATTAACTGTTAGTGTCATTGTGGATATTCCAGACCTTCATTGACATTCATCATTAATTACTGCTGGAGATGTAGATGTTTAAAATGCACAAGATTGAGAAAAAGAGAAAATATCATTCAATATTCCACGCACAAGTTAAGTTGATTCAAATAACCACGGCAATCAACCCGAAGGTTGGTTTCAAATCCAATAAAAAAAATAAAGTCAGCAGACACACGAGAATAATCACAATTAAAAATAATAAGTATTCCCTATCATACCGCTGCACACTGAAAGCTGCTGTTTTAGAATGAAATATGACCACCTTTTTGACATGAATTGGATTCGAAGCAAAGCATCACGATTAAGATATATTCCTCGCAAGATCCATTCACGGGATAATATAAACAGGATTCAATAAAATCGTGAAGCCGACAGAGCCGCTATAAATTCCATTTAAGAACGCTAAGGAGATAGCCGCCAACCCAATATTACAAGGCGAAACCAATAAGGGGTGAGAGAGAAAGAGCTGGAAAGTGAGACCAGTGCCAGGGCATAAGGGGGGAGTGGCGGAAGAGGGTGAGACGAAGAAGGCAAGGCGGTGGGGAGAGCGGAAGGAGAAGCAAGCCTTCGACCGCATTCTTAACCTGAGTGATGCGACCATTACGCGGTCCAAACCATCGGGAGAGGAAAGGAGGAATGTTTTATGAGGAAACGTTTAACTGGTAGCGGAAAGAAACGGGGAGGAGGGAGTAAAGGCATCCTTGACCAGACTCGCTGACTCCTTGAATTGCAGTGCACGCCAGATGCTCATCTGTTCTCTCCCTTGATTAACTATTTCGCACCATTCCTCCCCAAAAATGGGGATGAGGAGTGAGGTACGACAACTTTCTACTACTATCAAAATCATTATTCACTAAATGTAAGCTGATACTTATTTGGATCGAAAAATTAGCGCTGAAACACAAAATAGCATTCCCCAGTCAATAATAAAACCACTCCAGAGAAAATAATGCTCTTAAATTGTCTTCGTTATTCCTAGTAATCTATCCAATTCTCCAATTTTATTCCACCAGTGCAAGTATATACGAGGGTCATCCGGAAAGTAGTACCCGTTCGTGCCGCATGAAGTGCTGACGACGCGAGTAGCCGCTGGACGAGGTCAGATAGCTTCAGTGGCTTGTCTGCCTTCTCTGAGCCAAGTTGCGTGACGCTAGCATTGCCTGTGTTGTTTCTGTGATTGTTTACAATGTTTAAAAAAATTGAGAACGCCGCCAGTTGTGAAGTGAGGGCAGTGATTAAATTCCTCAATGCAAGAAACGTTCGCCCATGTGATATTCATCGCCAATTAAAGGAGGTGTATGGAGACAATGTAATGGACGAGTCGTCTGTTCGGCGGTGGTGTCGCAACTTCAACATGGGGAGGGGGAACACACACGACGATGAGCGTTCGGAGAGACCGTCTGTCATTACAGACCAACTGGTGAGCTCAGTTGACGAATTCGTGAGGAACGATCGGCGCGTCACAATTGATGACATCTGTGAGCATTTTCCCAATGTTTCTCGAACAATTGTTCATGAAATTGTTAAACACCATCTGCATTATGCAAAAATTTGTGCAAGATGGGTCCCTCGCGTATCTCAATGAGCTGGCGGCGAAGGACTATGCAGCAGGAATACAGAAACTTGTCACACGTTATGACAAATGCCTTAATTTGCTTGGAGATTATGTTGAGAAGTAGTTTAAAGTATCCTCTTTCAAATAAAATTTTTTATGTTTGTTAATATTTACTTTTGTCTTTTTATTTCACGAACGGGTACTACTTTCCGGATGACCCTCGTATTTTCGAGAAAACAATATTTTAATCATCGGAAAAATGACTGAGCGTCATGTAGGTATACTCGTTGAACAACATTTGGCCATAACTAAGCGTCAAGGCGAAAGGCTTACTTTACTAGGAATATGAACAAATGAAACAGTATTTGTGGACTTAGCACAGTAAAGTAAGATCCTACATATTAGTGAAATAATGTAATTAAGTTACCTTTTTCCACAAATGACGAAAATACTATATGTTTCCTGGATCGGTAAATAAGAATCAGTTCCTCCTTCGTCAAATATGTGGGATTATGGAGACAAAACATTAGTATTATCTGCTCAATATGGAAGGCTTTTCTCGAAACCCGAAACATTATTCAGTCCATGATATCGTGGAGAGATCAACGAGCAAAATCAAAACTTAGACAGACTACAAAGTCTATGGTCCGATTGATTGAATCTCGATCGTCGACATTTTTGCCCGAATGACCAAGGAAGCAGAACAGCATCTAATGGGTGGGGTTAAAAATACCTGATGAGCAGGATTAATGACGAAAATATCATCTACCAGAGAGAAAAGCAATTCACACCTGGTATTATGAACTAGAAGTTCGGAGAACAACTGTTGAAGACAAGTGTGTGGAGGGAGTTCCTTCGAATAGAAGCAAGACCTAGTCATTTGAAGTTACAATACGGAGATGAATCGAGTAGTTCATTCAAAGAATAATGATGGCACTGAAAGAAGAAGATGACTTTTTCGTTTCTTTCTAATATTTACCCACTTGAACGGTGGGGAAATCTTACATTTCGGAAGACTACTGGGCAATAGAGGCAGATCATCAAGGTTACATTACAACCGACGACCGCAGAAGTAACTTGACCATCAGTTACACGTATATGTAAAGAGGATTCTTATAATCTGTGGTTTGGAGACCTGACGCCAACTAGCTTCAGGATTGACAAGTGAAAAGGAGGACAATTTTTCTCGAATCATCCGAGCCGTCATTATCAACACAATTATGTGGATGATACGGGCTCAATGATTTGCAATTTATCATGCTTGAACCTAATAATTGATATCGGCCCGATGAGATTGAAGGCAAATGATTCTCCAAGTTCGATGGGATATCTTGCTCCATGAAGAACCAGTGCTGGAACTAGGGTCAATGTACAATGGCACAAAACTCACGGATGTTCATAGAGAAGAAGGGTGTTACAATTCAAAGGTTTCACAAATTTCGAATAACTTTTCTATTTTCCAGTTGTTCATTTTTCAACACTTTCCCATCAGTTCCATCGGGTCTATAAGCGATGCCGATTGGGGCTAATTCATAGGTTTATCCTCCCTCAATTTTACCTTCCAGTCTCCCCACCACATCCACCAATCTTCCCTTTGTCTTGTCCATTACATGAATTCGAACCGTTTGCCCCATCACAGGAGATCAACGCAAATAGTTAACATATTTGAATACTACGCAATAGGTTTGCCTGATGAAAAATTGAGAGCAATTAGTATAGAGCTGGTTCCGCTCTCGCGTCAATGTATCACAGCCTTAACGGATATTATTCAATGTATATCATTAAATGGTATTCGTGCGCATGTTTTGCTGCCATTGAGGGCAAATGTTTCAAATGCATGCGTAAAACACAAGCTGTACATTTTTCCCCATTCTTGAACGAAAACCTATTTAATAATTAGAAAATATCAAGAGAGGTTCTGCAACCTGAAGATAAAATGCCGTTCATACTACCAAATCATGATATTTTTCAATAGTATTACAGTTGTGCTCGCATAAATTGGACTTAAAAAATATTTGTGCTGAAACATTTTTGAGTTTTTCACTTTAAGGAACCAATAAAAACCAATCTTTCGTTCTTATCTCATGCCGATATTAATCACACTGGCGTGCAGTATGTGCTATTCTGATGGAAAAGCGAGCGTGACACTATGTCATTAAATTTAATTACAACTAACCTTCACCCACCCAACTCTCAACCATGTAAACGAATTAATTATTGTAAACGCGTCACTGTGTTCACTAAATTTACCCCGGAATTAATTACGTAGTGCTCGCTGATTTTTCTTTCAAGCACCTCAGAATGCCTTTTCTTTTAAGCTTCTTTGAAACTTCATCATTATCATCCCACAGTCAATAATCAAAACACGCATCCCATATAACTATTGTGTCCCAGAGGAAAAAATATATCAATAAAAAACATTATGATCCACATTTCTTCAAGCTACTTCCCACTTCGCTTGATCCATCCACCCTCCTGTACTCCCCTGCAACGGCAAGGAGAAGATCACAATAATTTGCTGGGTTGGCTCCCCATGCTGCGAGAAGACGGCGACGCAGTGGGTGGAGAGGAAGAGGGGGAAAGAAGGGCCGTGGCCACTTCTGGCACGGAACGCGGGCACCAGAGCCACGGAGAAGGGAGCGGGCGGGGGGAAATGAGAGAGAGGCCCCAGGGACCGGTTGGGCTGGTCTCCGTCGCAGCGCCGGACAGTGCCGAAGAGGAGATCTCGGAATGTCCACCGATGTTACACGGCAAACGACCGCACTTGAGACCGCAAACTGAGAACGGTGGGCGGAGTGGAGTAGAAGGGGAAAAAGGAGAAAGGAAAGAAACACGCAACGCCAATAATTGAGAGGGAGAATGAAGGAATTTTTTTCCAGCATAGGGTGACGCAGAAGAGTTGTCAACGGTGGACTTGGAATGAGAGCAAAAAAATGAGGATTCGGGTATGGGTGGCAAGACGGTGGATGAGTGGATGGATGAAGTTGTTGAAAACCGCCGCCACTATTCGTTGGCAAAATAAAAGACGCCGACCCAACTAATTTCGGAGAAATAAATATTTGGCAGGAAGAACGTGCATGGCCAGCTTAATCTGTTCCCCACAGTTTCTCATGGCTTCTTCTATTTGGGATGATATACTTAAATCCAATGCGGCGGACGAAACTACCGAAAGTGAATTAATGAGTAGCGAAGGTGAACCCATGAGTATAGGTCAATGCAATAACTATTCTGTGAAATCAAAAAGATATGTGTCATGCTTACCAGAGGGAGGGTTGTTGCTCGGAGGCCACCGGCTTTTTTCGTTTTTCCCGAAAGGCATGCACTCTTCATCAGAATTTTTCTTCAATGCAATGCCGACCCATGGTGACACTTGTAATAGTATGCAATCTCCGGAGAGGTGGAACATACTGACGCCATACTAATTCGTATTCTCATTTAGACTGGGCATTTAAGTGGACAATTTCTGCTTTCTCCCACAAGAAATACATCACAAGGAAGTAAATTTCTTTAGAATAAAGACTAACTCGCGACATCGATAAAAGAACTAAAACAAAGGTAATATTTAAGTAATTTTCTCTGATGACTGACATAAGAAAATACTCGTCGACGAGGAGAAATTAACTCATAAACATTTCAACGACGTGGTTCCTCCGCGACGATTCTTCTCTGTTGCTGTATTTATATGCCTGTATACTAGGTGGTGTACCATAAATGGGATCCACCATTTGGAGCCATTATATTAATGAGGGTCTATTTTACTGTTGATTGACTGGGGCCTATTAAAACCATCAATAACTTGAAAATGTTCCTTTCATCCTGTTTCAATACTGCCTTCAACGAAAAAAGACGGGCATCGTCTTTTGGCCGTGTGAAACGAAAATTTCTCCTACCCTTTCCATGAGGGAAAATAACCATAATCAGTTTCCTTAAGTGTTCCTCTTAAAATGAGCACACATTAAATAAATCAAGCGCCAAAACCGGACACAAAATGTAGCCGGTTTCTTTGTCGCGTCCGGTCTCGGGGCAAACAATCCGGTTTCGATGACATTCGATTATAACAAACCAAAGAGCGCGACTTCTCACCGAATTAATAAATCATGGGATCCCGTGGCAAAAACCTCCCCGGACGAAACTCCCGGGACATAAAAGCAAAAATAAATCAAGCCATCAAAGCGAACTAGGGAAAGAGAGAAAAAAAAAGAAGAGAAAAATTTTGCCGTCGAAATTCGTATAAGAGCCCACCCCCTCTCACTCTCCGTATCAATAATTCAAAGCGGCACGAATTGCAACGGGAGAATAAAAAGAAACACAAGGAAACCAAAAGCTCCGAAAAGGAAGTCATCACATACGGAAGGGCTACTACCACCGTCGACATCCAGGGTTTGCCGACTGACAAGATCCCTCGTCCCCGCCACCCTACCTCCTACTCGCACTCCCTCTCCCCATCCACCCTAGCGCCGCAATCAGGAGGGAGGGAGCGGTCACCCAAAGAAGGAATAAAAGGAGGAACGCGTCACGGCGCAACAATAATGAAGAGGCCCTGGATCCAGCCGTCCGTCCAAGCGACAGAAGCACTTGGCGATGCAGCCACCGCTAAGTGGAACGGGGGTGTAGCAGGAGGAGGGTGTAGAAAGGGTGAAATGGAACGGGAAGGGAGGGTGGGTGGCAAGTGACGGGAGGAGGGCAGAAAGGAGGAAATGAAGAGGGAGGGCTCTGGGGGAGAGGAGCTGTGGGGAGAGGCAAGGCGACGAGAGAGACAGAGAGAGGCCTGGAAAAAGATACACACCAGAAAAAAACGACACACGAATGGAGATGAGCGGACACAAAAGAAATAATTGAGAGGAACGGTGATGGTGGCGCCAGCTCTCTCCCGCTCTCTTTGAGGAATGGGATTGGATGGTGGAAGGGCCTGGGGGGCCGGGTGGGGCAAAAGGAGCGGAGGATCGCTGCGGGAGATACAAAATACGTGACGAAGAGGCGGAAGAGGGCCGAGGACAACTGAAGGAGGGAAAAGGAAACAGGAGAGATGGGAGGGAGAGAAAAACACTCGTAGCGCAGAATAACACTTTAAATTTAGGGCTTGAAATTGAAAAAAAAGAAAGGATTAGTCCCCGTCTTGCTCACCGGCGCACCTTATGAAAAGGACGTTTTATTCTCATAAAGATACAGCAGTGCGGACCCGCGGATATGACCTCAAGAAAATTTCAAGTGGTCTACTATTCAGGAAATGGATACTGTAAAACTTCAGGAATAGTTGAAGTATTTCTGCCACCAAATTCAGTATTATAAATATTTCCTACAACTTTGGCATAAATTATTATCGGTGGGATACATATGACTTTTTGTTCTTTTATCTTTAGTTTCAAAATTTTTTTTACGATAATACCTTCATTATGCGGGAAGTAATTTGTTGGATATAGGAGATGTTTCTCTGGGGTGGGTTTATTCATAAGGATTTCAAACAAACCTCATAAGTTTCAAGGAAGAGAAACGATTAAGACGCTGGTAACCGAGCAAACGAGAAGTTTACAAGCTCGAGGGTACATTATCGCTTTCGAGTTGGAACTGCTTCAAAAATGCTTTAATTACGGTGGGGAGTTGAGAGCATAAGTACATATATTAAGCCCACAGGGAAAGCCGTGAGAGGGTAACTGAGCTCAGAGTGAGCGGCTGAGGGGAAGACGGGTTTGAGACATTCGGAGTTAATCCGTTGACAATTCCAAGAGTCTGCAGAGAAAGTGGCCGGAGAAGGGGGCATTCTCTCTGAAAAGCGATTGACCTCAGTCACACAGTTAAGGAAGTACATTTTGCAATCTGGCAATACTAAAAGTTGAAAGTTAAATACGAATAAAAAATATTTAAGCCATAAAAAAGTGAAACACAAACTAAAGAACATCGAGTCCGGGATGAGAGTCTAAAGAAAGATGAATAGGGGAGTCAGGAAGAAGATATTATTTACTAAAATTGGCTGTAATACCACTGAAAAATATTTTTCTGAGTCATGATGAATGTATAAATATAGTTTCAAAAACGACTCAATATAATCCTTTTACGGGAAAATTTTTGAACGTAGCAAAACATGAACAAAGTCAGCATTTGTTTTAATAATTTGAAAATATGTTCTCGAGGATTTCACCAATTGCAAATATAATACCGATGTCGCAACTAAGAAAGGAAAAATAGAAGATTTCCGTCCACGTAGAATTATGGAAAATCAACTTAAAAATACAGTCGAACACTGATGAAGGTAAAATCAAAAAATAAGGGAAGCATTGGCAGCCGCTTTCAGCTTTTTCAAATGCCTTCACTTGTGAGAAAAATGCATGTGAAATACATTTCAGGCAACTGAACTATTCCGCGGTGAAATGTTATTTAAAAGGCAGAACGACTGCCAGGTCTCCCAAATTATCTAGGGCCATCCTTCTCGCACAATCTTCACATTCGATTAAAAAGTTACAAAGTAAAAGTAAACGAGACGTCGGCATCGTCTTTTTACTGTCGGAAAATAAAACAAGCTATGCAATTGTCGAAATTATTTTGGTTTAAGAAAAGAACGATTGCCAGGAACTCGACCACAGACCTTTAGCTCATGCAGTAGTCAACTGATGGGCTTTTGCGATCAGATTCAAGGATGCGATTGCATAACTAATTTTTATGATCTTCCAAAAACTTCAGATCTTAAATAGAAATGTCTTGGGGATGCAACGTAACTTTGTTATACCAATACAATCATAAAAATTTAACCCATCGCTTTATCATTTGGAACCAAAGAGTTGCCTCACTTGATTGATTTAAATGAAAGACCACTGCAAGGCACATTCGATGAACATGTGCACTCACCTTGCCGTTTCAGACCTTAAGAGTAGGACAAAATGAAAATCTATGGATTATTAAGACTGCCATGCAGAACGCCCGTCAAAACACACCGCTGGGCCAAAGGAGAAGACGATAAGGTTTCATAGCACTCGGCGGCCATTAGTTACGTGCGCGCCGATGAATGGCAAGGACCCAGAAAACACATGCCGCCCAGTAAAGCGTGACAGGCGTGCGTCTCGACTCGAGGGCGCGCGCGGCAGTGCGCCCGTGCCATCTCTCCCTCCCCCCCCCCGTGCCACCATCCACTTAGGCACGGCCGTGTGGGCGGGGCGGATGGAAGAGGGTCCTTGTAGTAAGAGGAAGAGTCGCGGCCCGTAATACGTTAGGCATACACGGGGGACGGTCCTTCAAGTCCGCGATGCGAGGAGTGAGGAAGGAATTTCTAACAGTTTAGCGGGAGGCGAGGAAGGGAGGGGGATTGAGGAAATGCGGGGAAAGGTGAGGAAAGACGAAGAACAAAGCAGATGAATGAGAAGTGGCTAAGGAAGAGAGGAGGCAAAGACTGAAGAGGCAAAGGAGGCGAGCAAGATGCCGTCAGCCGAAGGAAATTCAATGATCCGATCCAACACTAATAGACACTGGCTTCATACACCCTTGTTCATAAAAACCCTTATAATGTTAAATTCTTGAAAACAAAACTGAGACGACTAAAATGAGGAAAGATGAGCCTTCCAGACGAATTCTGGTTATGTTGTTAAAACTTACAATTTATTTCATAATCAATAAAAATGATATAAGAAATGCAATTAGCAGTGTACCAATGAGAAACAAGGTGGGCTTCATCAACACCAAGACAAAATGCGCGCAAAAGATGGATGGTGCATCTTTTTATAAGCTAACAGACAGGGGATGCAAACTGCGGGAGTTTCCATTTATTTTACAATTTACTTTAACTATTCGCAACATAATAGGTGTTCATTAATTGTGCCATTCAGGTTTGATAACCCTGTGAACTCCTATGCCCAGCCTACACATATGCAGTTCGATTATTGCACATCAGTTCATTTTCAAACGCCAACTTGATACGGCAACATCACGGCTGAATTACTAATGACGTGCAAAATTATTTATAGCTCACAGGTGATCCAAGCATTTCCGCCTCCGAATATTTCCCATTTAAGTCCTTCAAAAATATTTACGCTGCACAAAATTACCATTTTTACGTCAGATTACCAACGTGTGGATGAGGTGCAAAAACGTCTAGAATTTACATATCAATTTAAGCAAACCCCGTGGGACGGAAAAAAAATCTTAACTCTCTCTGCAAAAATGGATCGAACGACTTCAATTTTAAAATATTCGAATCGCTAACGTAAAGCAATGAGTGCTCAAATGACTGGAAGAACTAAATTTTTGGATTGCCTAAAGAGCTACGAACATTAAAATTACATAAAGATTTATTCGGTGGACAGAGCACAGTCAAAGAGCACATTCCATCGACCGGGCGGAATCCTGACAATTATTACCCGCATGAATAAAACACGGGGCAACGAAAGAATTCTATTGGGAAGTGATTCACCGATGAAATATTCCGTGGCCTTTAGATTGTAGCGGCACGTATAGGTGGGAGTACGAATTTTCGACGTCACATTTATTTCGAATCACTTCAGTTTTCCAATCGTGACCTGAAGGGGTACGATCGCAAGGTAAAACGTTGGATTATAAGGGGGATGTCCGTTGCTCGGTAAGAAAAAGAGCCGGGATTGAAGTGGGGTAAAAAACGCCGGAGCAGTAGAAAGATCTTGGTCGTGGGCGGAATCGAAAAGAATGCAAATAATTGCATTCATTTCAGCGGATGCAAATGAAACAGAGATAAACGAGACTCAAGTGGGGCCGGCGGCCGTGGAATTGAGGGAGGGAGAAAGAGACAGAGAGAGAGGTACTACAGGAGTGGACGGGGTGCTGAGGCGCGGGAAGCGATGAGTGAAGGGTCTCCCATTCCCCCACTCGAGGAGCGACGCTCTTGAGCCAGGCTGCGCGGAGTATGATTCTGAGCGTCGCTCGGCGAAGTAAATTGAATATCGCAAAAGTGCCGATACATCGGCATCGTCCCATCTCTCCTTAAGCGATGATCACATACAGGAGTAGTCCTCTCAGAAGGTTAACTTTTACGGTTATCATGCCCGCTCCTATAATCCTGGGAGTTCACTATCGACCACGTCCGGGTTCTATACCTACTTGGATGGAGTATCACTCTATTCATTGGGCGGAGTATTACATTATATTCAGTTATAGTTATCTTCGGGCCTTAAATTACTGATTAAAAATTAATATTATTCCATTATAGATCAATGAACAAATCGAACATATACGAGTCTATTAATGAGTTTAAGTGGAGTTTTATGGGTACTTACACACAAGTATTCACTCGCGTACTACCAGTTGAGTTGAAATTTGTGTATCATACCCACTTCTACGAGTTCACTATCGAATACGACTTAGTTCAATACTCGAGTTAGCCAGATTGACATCCGATTCAAATTTATCGATTAAAAACTCGGGAGAACATCATTTTAAAGCACTTATTCTCTGAGTGTGTTCAAGCGTTATAGTTTTAGACTTTTAGACACATTCTTTCTACCAATTTAAGTCGATCTGGTGATCGATTCGATAAAATTTCATAAGTTACTAGTCGAATCCTGTTCTCTTCTGGGGCTTAAAACTTTGTTCAGATAATAATAGAAGCGATTTCATCTATATTTATCTGTAGAACAACTCAATATTCTCATCACATCGAGATTTTTCCATTAAAATATGATGCTAAAATCCTCACACCTCAAAATAGTATCAACAATGTATTTGCATAAAAAGGCGATAGGGTCAGTTGCTTGACAGATTGACGAGGCAATGAGATACTGCATCAAAATCTCACTTCACCGAAAATATCGCCCTGCCGCAAAATTCCATTATTGGAAATGGGAGGAATATGTCTTGAGAATCTGAGGTAGTTGTCCCAAACGAACATCCCAGGAGAGAATAAAGTATCGATGCCATTCGCCTCCGTACCTCTCGCTCAAGTAATGGGCATTAACACATTTACGATACGTCCGCAGGAATATTAACGGACGCTTTCTTCTCTTGGCGACAGATCAGGATCGCCTTAGCAAAAAAAATCAATAATTAATTACTCGAGTGGAACAGATGAGAACACGAAACGCGCGACAAGAATGTGGCAAAGGAAGGGTGTTGATAGAAGGGAGAGGGGAAGCGACAGTATAGGAATAACGTGAGGGAAAACTTGAAGAGTACCATTTCTTCAACTCATTTTTTTAAGATGATATCACAAATAACCTATCGATTGCATTGGGTATATAATAAATGTGCTGTTTTCACTGCCAGGGATATGAACAAACACCGAAGCCTGAAGAATCACTTCACATCGAAGGATTTCACCTGAAGAAGCCGACTGAAACGCCGACGGAAATGCTGTTTTGAAGAAAATTATACGCGGATGATATCACGAAAATAAATGTATTAACTAACACCATTCCGCGGAAGCCAACACAGAAATTGATAATTAATCATCGCTTACGTACGTCAGCACCATCACCCATAGCGTTTAAATAATAAAAAACGCGGAGTACTCAGGCACCAAAATGATAAAAATAACATTCAATTAAAAATTATTTCAATAAATATAATCTATGAGAAAACAGTACAATGACCGAACTGGAATGGCGAACAAAAATATACACAAAAAGTCATAACATGGAGACATGTCAATACACCGAGCCACTGATCGGTTCGATCCCGAAAGCGTCCCCAAGCAATACTCGTCAAGAGCAATAATATGTGAGGGGGTTTCCTTATAAACAATAAAACGTAGAAAATTTGCGAAAACGGACTACGATATTAACATTTTTTTCGATGCTATTAGTTGCATCCACAAATAAGGAAATACAATTTCCGTAGAATGGATAAACCAATACCAAACATGCGATTTTATCCAACTAGACCGTTGTAAAATGGTACCTATGAACTAAGAAAGTTATTAAGTGATTTTCCAGGACACATTAGTGATGCACATACTGTAAATATAAGTGAAATGGCTGACATTCTAGCAAATGTTACGTTTTCTTGCAAACTTTGCAAAAATTCCTAGATTCCCGCATGGGCACTAAAACATTTAATTTCCATGAAGTCGAAATTTAGGGAAATGCATTAGCAGCAATTCTTGCTTTCCAAAGATGATTTTTTGGAAACAAGAACCACAGACAATATAGCGGGCGATTTTCATGGATTTACGCTTTTGTTTAATCTTTTCGTGCCATTTATGAATACAGTGCGGTATCAATAGCGACCGAGATTGCATTTCTCAGCAAGTAGCGATTAATTTCTCGCCGTCGTGCCATTCTCCTATCGATTGACCTTGTCGTAGCCGCCAACACTACCCCCTATCGCCCCAACACCCGTGGGGAACACCTCCTGTTCCATTCTTCCCCTCAGCGCTCAACTCACTGGGAACGCCGCCGCAGACTTACAGAATAATGCACACGCCACCACCCCCAACCTCCTTTTTCTCAACTCCCACCCATGGGCACAATAGAGGAGACCGACGACAAACTCTCGTATAGCGACCACTCGAGTGCGCGCGGCCCCGTCTGCAGTGGCGGCATGCGGCGGCCACCCTCCCAACTAGACACCCACACACACACACGCCTCCCGGGTTCGATTCGCCTCGGCCGGCTACCTCCCTCCCACCCCCTCCATCTTTTACTCTTTCTCTCTTCGGAGGCAGCAAGAGAGAGAGAGCGGGGGACACGGGGGAAGAGGGAGCACAAGAGTGAGAGAGAGAGATAGAAAACGAGGAGAGAATGGAGGGAGAAGATCGGAGGGAGAAGATCGGAGGGAGGAGATTGGAGGGAGAAAGAGGGACGGACATCGGTGTAGTCGGAAGGGAAGATCTTCGAGCAGAGAGAGAACGATGGAAAAGAGGTAGAGGGGAATACTGGGGTGGAGAGGGGGTTCGGAGCGTCCTTGGGGAGGACCCTGTCGCAGAAGAGCAGCCGCCACCGATAGTACTTCAGAGGGGAGCGCGCGCGAAGGGATGGAGGAGGACTTGGCGTAGGGAATAAAATGTCCACCCTTCTCCCCGCCCCTTACCCCCTCCTCGCCCAACACACACGAGTCACAGTGTTCTCCCCGCAAAGTACCTACCCACCCATCCCCTATGGGGGCGGGAGGGACGAGGGGGCGGGGGGGGGGGTTCGTTGAACACTGTTTGCCTCGTCAATCTGTTCATCCCCTCCCCCTAAGCGCACACCGCACCTATGAAGAGAGCGCTCCTCCCCTCCAACGCTCACTTCCTCCATCCTCGATGCCCGAGCGAGCGAGAAATGTAACGCCTCCGACCGCCTTAAAGGTGTCACGTCGCGAGTGCATTCCTCTCCCCCTCGCCACTCTCCCCCATCCGTGCGACGAGGGCACTCCAATCCCCAGAGGCCCTGCGACGGAGATGGTACGGTGACGCCGTGCACGTGGACCTCGTCAGTGATTACTCTCGAGGAGGACACAAACTAATCCTAATGTGAAAGAATTCACAGAAAGTTTCATCAGAGCTTAATTCGTATGAGTGTGTACTTAGGTCCTCAGGTTTCCACGGGATGTTAATCGTATTCAGGATACGATTCAAATAAAATAAAAATACGAACTACAGCATTAATTCAAAATTCTGATTTATAAATTACCCACTAAACTTTCACCAGGTCTTCCAGTCATTAATGCCGTATTATATAATAATGACGTATTATCTCCTTTGGCCAGTCTATACATATGTAGATATATTAGGGATTAAATCAATGCATTTAAAATATAAATGAACTTCATTCCTATTGTTTCAGTCTTCAACATTCAGTTTAAAACCACATTGGCTTCTTCTTCACCATAATCACACTATTTCCAACCACACGTCTTGTTCTAATACTGAAGCAATGGAACTTCAAATGTAGCATAAATCCCTGAATATCAACAACCTACTTTATGATGCAACGAAACAATGCTTGAGACTGTCAATGCAAGCGATATCAGTTCAAAGCACAAACAATAGAATTTACTTGCGAAATGCTACACAACCAGTAATTTTTTCGTTACACTGAAAGAAATGAAAGAGTTTTAAAATCTATTTTAATATTGACGACTATAACGGTTAGGCTAGCTATTTATGGAGGCTCCTAACAATTCAAAGTTTCTCTGAACCCTTAAACAAAATTATAATTCAAAAACCTACCCACGGAATTGAGAAAGACCTTAATTTTCAACGCGAAAAACCATGTCATGGCACATTCCTGTCAGCGCATAACTAGAAAACTAAAAATAGAAAGAAGCACATACGGCCTCGGGGTTCCATCCCAGCTCTCCCGACCCAAAATGTTGATGGGGCCGGGAATGGAAGTGAAGACGGGGAGGCAAACACTGACTCCCTCCCCTTGCACTCTTAAAGGGGGTTGGAAGGGGAGAGGGTGGCGTACTCTCGTGAATATTTCACGGTCTGAGCGGAGTGGAATATGGGAGGGAGAAGGGAAAGGATGTCGGGACCTTGGTGGGAGCAAGAGCGGGGGAGGAGAGGGTACGCAGAAAGATAGGGGAGGACCGAGAGAGAGATTCAGCAGGGGAATACGATGCATAGGAACACAGGGCGACGGCGTAGGTAGGATTTTTAGTGCGGGGCGAGGAACCGTCAGTGTTGGTGGAACGGAATTCAAAGAGGCGGCTGGGGTGGGCGATGGGAGGGGGGGTCTGCCTGCGGGGGCCTTCGGGGTGTTCGCTGGCTGCGTAGAGAAGAAGGAGGAAGTTGAATGGTTGGATGGGGAGGGGGTGGAGGCAGAGACGGCGGGGGTTTGGGTTCGGATATCCAGGGTTATGGGGCGGATGGAGGATTGAGGGAGGGAGGAGGAGGGGAAAGAGAGGATTGAAACGAAACGAGATCAAAGGATATTCGCGGTCGGAAGATTGGAAACTCTAGGGGTCGGTTGGGGGAGAGTAGGTAGGTGGGGGTGGACGGGGGCGCGGCGGGAAAGGCTTGGAAGAGTCGTGTCGCTGACAACCCCTTCGATTCATCAAAAATTAGCTTATTCATACGAAAGCCCTCGTGTCAACTGTTCGGCCCCGTCGATGGCGACGCTTTAAGTGTACGTGAAAAGGGGGAAAAGGAGAACGTAAAGAGCGGGGCTCCCCACCCTCGGGTGAGAGGCAGTCAGTATACGCGAGTCGAAAACGCGGTGCCCGGCGCGAAGCGACCGCGTGCATTTCGATGCGTCTGCCTCTCTCCCCCTCCCTCCCTCTCCACTCGTTTGTGGGAAAGAAGAGGAGCGAACCGCTCAAGTCCCTCGACCCGCGCCTTCGCATTCATTCCATTCCCTCACGCTGCTCGAATAACACTCGTAATAACCTGGAGAGGTCGTCCGCACGCATTATGTTGCGTTGCGTCGGTTACATGTTTTTTTCTTCGAAAAGGCTAATTCACCCCTTCCCCACACTCTCCTCCCATTGCGAGTCAGCGTTCGAATAGCCATCAAGGGGGTGGGATAGGTGACGCTGAATTAGCAAAACACCTTTTGCCGTTGACGCACATCGACTGTGGGCTTCGGGAAGGAGATTCAGACGACTTTGCTGAGAACTATACGTGGGTACGCATTACGGACGCATGTCATTAATGCTACCAACCATGTCTGGTTGCGCCATTCGAGTTTCACATACGCATAACGCTCTCTTATAATGTCTCATTACAGACATTTTAAATTTTTAGCAGACCGCTCGACACTCGTAGATAGTGAAGATGATGTTGCTTGCAACCCGCAATTCCAAACACCATTAATCCATGGGAAGGATTAGTGAACTTTTGCACCATTACGAGGTTAATTAAAATGTAGTTAACGATGTGCTTAAAATTAGTTAAGGGATTCATAAAAAAATCTTGCATCCCTCTAAACAACATTATAAAATTATAAAATATAAGACTACTTAATGAAAATTCATATTCATCAAATTAAATAACCATATAAACTTTTAAAAACTTCTTGTTATCATACTATAGTTTAGACTCGTGTACAGAACATACTGGAAAATATATAAAGGGCTAAATGAGCATTAACTGCCTTCCTATGAATTGAAATCCAACTCTATATTCCGCTGCGAATTCATTTATAACCCGAGGAAAATTATTGCAAAAACTGGCTTTTAAAAATGTAACACTATAGCAATGAATTTGGAGTCTATATTCCGCCAGTTCATAATCCATTTACAACCCCTCAACAATCCTCTCACATCTAAGTTGCAAATTATAGAATATATTTCAACTATAAGATAATAATAGTAACAAAGTTACGACACCGTCAAAGAAGAAACCGCCAATGCTAATTATCATTTGTCACGAACAATGAACGTTCACTAATCTGAATAAATCCATACCGTATACAGTTAAACAATGAAAAAAGATAGCTATTGTGCTTCGTTGTGTTATCCGTTTTCATTTCAACATTTTGGAAACTGCAAAAGAGAATGGCCTTTTTTTTAACACAGTGGACAATACAGACAGCAATATATTAGGTACTTGATATGGCACAAAGGGACCTAGTAGTCCATTGGGTAGGACACGGGACTACTGACGCGAGGGCCCGGGTTCAATACCCAGGGGCGTCTCTGGGTAAGTTCAACTTCATCCAAGCTTTGTGACTTTTCGGGTACCAGATCTTGGGAAACCGGAGGCAACAATGGAAAGGAACTGGCTCCCCCTACCCTGATGTGTGTATTTCAAACACCGTTTGGCTTCCTAATGGGTGACCTCTACCCATCAAGCCATACTTCGGGTTGATAACTGTATTAATCATGACACATATTTCAGAAGGCAGTTCCTTCTCATCTCAAGTAGGTGTTTAACCTAAACAGGTAGAATTTCTGGCAAATCGCGTCATGGAAACATATTCAAAGGTAGTTTACTCTTTAAATGTTATAGAAAGTAACCTAGAGTGTATTCCTTCAGCAAATATTCCATACTTCACGGATATAACGCCTGATCCGTGAAAATTACTATATTACAAAAATCACGAATTCCTGACCGAAATAGAGTCGCGCTGCAAAAAGGAGCCCAGCCATAGAAAGTAACCTCCCTCAATAACGATGTCAACATCTCCCCTTCTTAATGTGGGGTAGCCGACGGTCAAACTAAACAAATATTGCACCGTATGATTCGACCGGCAGTACCTCCATATGTATAATACCCGAACCTTGCAACTTACGGGGGCAGAGTAGGAGCGGACGGAAGGGGAAGGAAATGGCGAACTCCGGACGTCGACTTAACAACACGAGGTGGCAATTCCCCGAACGCCACGCTGCCTGCGGACGGGTCACAAACACATACATCCGTCAAATTTAAAAAAAAAACGCCTCACACTGCATTTCGACAACCCTCTACGACTCGCCGAACACTACCCTCACCCCGCTCTACCTCTCGCACCCTCGCCGATTCCCCTCCCCCAATGCCCGCCCCCAACAAACCCTCCACCCAAAAACTCACCCCCTCCGCGCGCCATTAAATATTCCTTTTGACACCTCCCGAAAAACATACCCCCTCCCACCCGCCCCATCTCGTCGTCCGCTGATGGCATCAAGTACGAGCTCGCTAGAACACTCACACACCCGTACGTACGAACACTCACCGGCGCGCACGTACACCACCCCACAGACAGGGCGCAGAAGGGTGCTTTCCCGTGTCGTCCTGGGTAGGGACGCAAAAATACGACGGCTTCCATGGGGACGAGCGAGAGGACAGAAAAAAGAACACATTGACTTCGGTGCAAAGGGAGTCCCCGTCTTCGCGCTCTCAATTAATCAAGAAAGAGCGTGCGGTGGCCGGAGAAGGGGACGGCGGTGTGGGAGGGTGAAGGTGCATCGTCATGGGACCCAGCGTCCTAACCTAATCCACTCTCTTAATTTCCACAGGTACATCTCGACTGCGGTTGATAGATATATACCCACCACCGCTCGCAGTGCACGCCCAACCACCCCGCGAAGTCTCCTGAAGTTATTGTAATACATACCACCGAGCTGCGTTGGGACCACATGGTCTGAGCAGCGGTTTAGCGGACCATGAGGTGAAACTCCACTAAGAGTTGTGGAATGAGGTAACAGGTAGGCGGCCAAATATTAGAAGAAACCTAATATAACGAAACTCTGCCGTCTAAATTATAATTATTCAATTCAAACACCTAAAAGGGATTGCTGAGCACGTAACAATGTGAGATAGTTATGAAATGAGAATCAATGAAAAGAAAAGGAAAGGCAATGAGATTCTCGAGAAATAGGAAGCCTAAAATTAAAATTGAAGTAAAGTGGCATAAAAGATGGTCGAGCTCTCCTAATTAGAAAGTGTTTTAGACAAAGTTGGACCAGGATAAGCATGAAAAATGGCATTCTGGAGATAATCATTTCAAGGATGTGGGAATCGATAACGGATATTAAAGAAAGAAAATATTAGAGAAAAGTTCAATACGGCTTGGGAACTTGCCCACTATATGAAGAGGATGTGAAAGTCGGAAGCTTTTGAAAAGAGGAGGATGGAAAAATGAAATAGATGGCCGACCTCTGGGAACAATAGAGGAGGGAAGAAAGTTGTTGGAAGAAAATCAAAGAAGAATAGAAACGCATATAGAGTAGCAATGCAATCCTGAAAACTAAGATAGAGGGAAGAATATCGGTGAGGTGGAGCAAGGTATGTAATTAAAATGTCAGACGGAAATAAGGGCGTCAGGAAATAGATGAAGTTATCGAGCAGTCAATTGATTTCTTGCATTGCTTAGTCCAAGGGTTGTAAAATAAAACTGAATTTGCCAAACTTTAATCATAAAGAGATTCAGCAATTTCGAGCCAGAAACAAGTTTCATTTGGTTATTTTGATTTTAAACATCTATCCTTCCATAAGCCTTCATTTCTTGCATTTGTTTTCCTAATAACGGGCTGTAGGAAGGCTCATCAAATACATTCTATCAAGTCCTCAAACACTTGCAATGAGAGATTTTACCCAAAGCAGTTCGGTAACCCCTAATTAGCGTATTCAAAACAAGTATATAGGAGCGGTTAAATCGGGGAGCAACACTACTGCCCGATCCTTGTTTCATTTAGGATAAAAATACTAAGTACAACTAATAATGATAAGAGATAGTTGGACGGTTAAAACATAGATCTCCACTCTTAGTTTTTAGTCAGCTTTTCATGAGGTGGTCCAATCCAGCAGAGTTCACACAACACACACAAAAATGAGGAACTCAAACTCTCGATTAGAAGCGTGCATACATAACTCCCTAAAAAAAGAGCCCTTTCATTGAATATCCAAAAAACGCAAGGAAATCATATTTTAACGCTCTCTCCGAAGGAATGCGACTGCCGTGGAAATAAACATCTTCCAACGGGATACGAGTAAGGATAGGTGTGGATTTATTTACTTGTTAAGAAATAATCCGAAAACAGCTTTTTTGACGTATACATCTGACTTTTCAAAAATAATATATGCATATGAAAATAGAGCCAATTACAAACAGCCGAGCACTATCTGAAGGAAATCCACTGAGGCGGCAATCGAACCCACGATGGCAGACGAGGACGTTACCCCGCCGCCACCTGGGCCGACAATACATATGTGTCCGTATGCGTCTATAGATATTCAAACACAATTAACATATACTTATTTAAGCATTCGATATTGAATTTTCAATCAGGAAACAGCACTTCGTATAATAATGCCTGCATGAGGGAAGAAGCACAGAACTCCCTGGGCTATTTTCTACGATATCCCCGGAATGAGAACGTGATCTAGCAAAATCCGAAGGGCACGTTTTAAGACAGAAAGCCAATAAAAAAATAAATCATTTGAAATGTAGAAGTAAGGCATCGTAAAATTGCCGCATAAAATTGCCACATCACACCAGGAAAGTCTGCTGATATAAGGTTACATGGGTTACGTTTTTACATGCATACTATAGATCAAATACGTGACCGAAAGGGATTCCAGATATTCACCTGCAACTTCTGCATATCAAATGGGCAATGTCATTGACATATATCCCAAGAAGTGTCTGAATCTAAATATGAATCAATTTATTATTATTAAAATATGACAAAATATTTGGGATTCCGCAGAAAAATAATACATAAAAAATGTTCCATGGCACTTTAGATAAGATTTAGATAAGATTTGACGTCGATCTTAGTATTATACATATTATGTATACTTTTACTGATAAAATAATCCAAATCTTCTGAATCAAAACAATGATAGGCCAAATTGAAAATAACCCCGATTACGAAAAAGTAGTGAAGGGCAGATATTTTGGGCTGGACAACATCACAATTATGGCGTTTAAAAATATATTTTGAAAGCGCGGGAGTAATGCAAGATTTAATTAAATACACAACATTGATGGTATCTAGAGGTTAACAATTAGTTCGCAGAGTTCCACGAAACAGAACGGACTGATTAATTTCCAACGGAACGTGGTCATAACAGCATCGACGAAAATAACATATTCCTGCTCGAGCGGATTCAATGGAAACCAATATAATCAACTTCAATATTCAAAAGCATGCGTGAAATTCGGAATACTTCACACACCCCTGGCTTTCTGCAATAGGATAGCAACCTTTATGAAATAAAATGTTCGCTACAACACTGAAAAATACTTGGAATTTGAGTGTTGAGGAAAATTTCCGTGCACCGGGAATGAAATTTGAAGTAACACTGCAGGTACAGTGGCTATGAGTTGTTTCCCGAGTGTTATTACTCGAAAGAGGTTTCTTGCAGTACGCGACGGACCGTAATAGTGCTACCTGCTCCTGCTACAGTCATCCACCGAAACTATGATGGATGATCTACAATATTCTTGAGCTGTGAAAAAAATTACTAACAAAAAATGACACTTGGTTTAACTCTGGAACAGGTCCACAAAATACTCCCTTATATGATGATTCGAATAAATAAATACCTGGGGTTTATCCCTGACCCTTAAAGCAACAATCCTGATACGCTATGGATGGTAGAGGATATTTTCGTTGCTCCAGCGTTCCTCAAGGTTAGAATTCTCAATTCCAGAATAACATCACTTTCTAATTCTCATGATTTCAATCCGGATAATAGAAATACCTGTCTTATATCCATCTTTTCCATAACGCTTAAAACTTGTCTAAATCAACCACTTCGCCTTCAAGTTGAAAATGACCGCTATACAAAAGTAATTTATACAAAGTAATTATTATTGAAAAAAGACGTTTATTTGAACATGATCCCTTATGCTCAGAAAAATATAATTTTAATAGAAACCAAAATTTAAATCATAACCTGGTTAAAACCTATTAAAACTACTTCTAAAAACCTAATCATGAGGATAGAATAAAACTTTCTTCATGCAACTACTTGAAGATGATGCAGTACATCGAAACTAGTCGAATATAAATCTCTATTAAGTGGAAAATTGCAAGAGTTTTCGTCTCTGTTATTATGGAACGGTTCCACCTTATCACACCTGAATCTGTAATTTAAAATCCTGAAGCATGCAAAAAATGGAGTTTCAGCAGATCTGAAGAAAATGTCGCAATTTTTCCAAAGGATACGTTTTTTTATTTCTATTGGAAGATAATCACAAGTTGAAACTTTAATGTGTTCCATTTAATCGTAGAGTACTCTATTCCTAAAAGAACAGCAAAAATTTGCGTAGAATTGCCACGAATCGGGATAAGAGCTGAAACTCTATGTTTATGTCTATCATCCGAATTGAACGAAAAAGTCACTCGTTTTGAAAGAAGGGGAAACAAAAAAAGTCCAACTGTAGTCGATTACCATCATAATCGTTCATTGGAATCCTTCCAAAGCGATGATTTTTCCCAGCGGATGAGTACATCACTCGAAGCATATGACATGCAATTTGGAATTTGCAGGCAAAGAAATCCCTCCATAAACCGAAGCTTGAAGCAACCAAACCTAAAGCTAGCGACCTGACTCAGGTATCCAATGGGAACGAGAACTTCAACATGGAAAAAAACGCCCGACCTACAACTCCTTTCCAGAAGCACTCCTCTCGCGGTAGAAAGAGAGTTGGGAAGGGAGAGAGAGACCTGACGTGCTCGTCCCACCCACCCGTCGGGTTTCTCTCACCAACCACCCCTCCCCACCTGGCCACTACACTGCCCGTCCAGGTGAACATGAAAAATTCACGCTCCCAAATGGACGGGACCTTTTAATTACCTCGGCCCTGTGTCGCAGTCTCTTAGAACGAGTGCGACCATCGAAATCGGTAGGCGCGTTCCGCCCACTCTTCCATCCCCTCCCCGGCCCCCCGTGCGTTCCGTCTCGTTGCGAATAAGAGCATTCCGTTTGACGGTTGTATTATGACTCAGTCGTCGGGAGTCCCCTTTGTCACATTCATACCCGTCCGGTCGACCGGCCCGCCCGACCGGCTCCGAGGAATGAATTAAACAAACCCCCTTTCAGAAACACCGCCCGAGGGATCCGCCCTCCTTTCTCCCGGCCCACACGAAATTAAGAGGAAGGCTGAGGAGACGTCATAAAAAAGAAATGTACCCTCTGCATCTGGAATGACGAAACAGATGACGGAAGGTGGCGGAAGCGTCTCATGGGCTCGCGTGCTGATAGAATGCAAGGTCTAATGATGAGCCCGGCTTCAGAATATCGGCATGTAAACGGTCAGGCGGAAACAGGTAGCTTTACGAGAGGGGAGGGAGTTTCATTTTAATCACAAGTTTCAATGTATGCACCTTGACAACCTCGTGGTACCTCCCCCGACATCACCGGTCTCTCTCGCGCTAGTATTAATGAGTTAAGCTGCGAAGCTCCAGACATAAGAGTGCAAATGATGCGTGATGCGTATAACTGAAGCAATGAACGCAACCTTGCACTCATTAATATCGAAATAAATTCTTCGAATCATCCTCGAGTCAATTAAAGAGAAAAATAGTGCCCTGTTTGAATTAATCACGTCCATGTAAAAAAAATCCATCAACCACTGTACGAGCCCGAAGATTTAATTGCTACGGTGCGAAAAGAGCGTGGCATAATAGTGCGAGAAGATGCGGAAAGTGAAACGAATTAGGAGTCTCTGATAATGGAGAAAAACATTACGCTGGAACAGATTGAGGCATGTTCTCTCACCTTCACTTTAATTTATTGCTTGATGAGCGTGTTACGTAGCAGGCAAACTAACATCTTACCGTAAACGGAAAGACAACAGCAGGTGTTAGTCGATATTTACTGCTGCATGAAAATGCATGCCCTACCAAAGTAAACCTAATAAATATTTTCGATTTACGCTTTCATGTGAATAATTATGGCATACACTCAAACAAATTAAGAACTATGCACAGAATTACTCTTTAAGCGCAATGAAGGGAACTGATTTTCAAACCATGCCTTAGCAATTTATTCAGTCAGTAGGTACTGTTCTCGACGAAGCTTGGTCGAGTTTTCTAAATGCAAAACACATCACGTTTTACCATCGAACAACGCACACATACGAGATACTCGTAGATCATATTTATGATCCATCACAGCATCGTAATCACCGTACTCAACAGCTCAGAAGATACGTAATCGATATCTCCGCCGACGTTTGGATGACCGACTGGGTTGATCATTGAGAAGACGGCGGAGACAGAGAATCTATCCCAGTGAAAGACCCGAGAGGAATAATATCATAGAACTAACCCAATCTGGAATAATTTCTATCAAGATTGAACTCCTGGGTTCTAAGTGAGAACAGAGCCTATGTAAGATTCTGTTGCATCCTGAAGTCGCTAGTTTTCTTCGCAATATTACATGCCTACCATTAGATCACTCATAAATTTGAAAATTACCAAAAAGATAATAGCTCCATAAAAGAAAGAAACAATAATAAACGCCAGGTGGGGTCTTTCCAACAAGCACTGCATGTTGCGAAGAAAACGACTCGCATCAGATTACATGAAAATTACTACGTAGAAACTCCTAAATGGCTCGCACGATTCAATGCCTTATATATTTATGCGTGCATCTACACTCACGAAAAAGAGTTTTGTGACGCCCGAAAGACGAAGTATTAATATCCGTATTGCAAATTCTCTTAAGGCCTGGAGAACTCCAAAAAAAGATCAAGTGAACTCAATAATATTCACAATGAACTGAATGAGGTAGAGAGATACCGACGAATCGAAACAAACAAGTCTCACCTATTGACGTGAAACTATCCCGACCAACACAAAAATCACCATTAGGAAGAAAAATAAATGAAGGTACGGAAAAAAAGATATCGAGCTCGCGTCAAAATCCCACGAAACAACATTAAGTGCATCGGACGTGTTTTTTTTTCTCAAAAGCGCCCCAGTGGGTTACATGCCGCGAAATCCCCAGATTTCTCCTTTTTTCAGGAAATATGCAGCACTGAATAATTCGCTCTAATCCCGCCCGCGCGATGTTTTTCCGCTCGTCCCCTTCGGTGTATCCGCTCGGGCGTTGATGGAGGGGAGGGAGAACCGGGACGGTAATCGGAGGTACGAGGTTTTCGATCCCTGCCGATCAGATGGGGTTGAGTGGGGTAAAATTAAAAAAAATAAATAAATGAAAGGCGATCGCGATGAAGAGAACGGGTGGAGAATAGATGGAGCAAAAAAGTTAACAAGTTTGGAAGAATCCGAGGACGAAAACATCAATATTTAAGATAGTCACATTTTCCCCATGAAAAATATCTTAGAGAAATTTAAAAAAAACGATGCATTCGGCATGCGAATTCTACACTGGTCTATGTTGCACAAACAACATAAGGCGTTTCCATCCCATAAGTATCATGATCGCCGCGCAGACAGAGAAGATGCAATTAAAATGTCACAGCAAAAGTAACATAATTTTAGAGTTAATTATACTTGCTATTGGGATGCAATGAACAAAAAATGATTAATTTCCAGAAATATTGGTTTATCCTATGCTAGGGAGGATGAAATTAAATGATAGCTGATATTTTAAGTCCTTCCAAATCTCAGTCCACACAATGTACACAGGAGGTATTTTCCACCTTTTCACCCTTTTATTCGTGCAAATATAAGTAATCCCAAGCTTAGTCATTATGGTAATGAATTCGTGCATCAAATGGAGAAATTAACAACCGATGTACTAGTTCCTAGAGAACCTTAGGGAGAAAAATCTATTCATTGCATCGATAGGATGAAGCAAAACTCGAGCACATTCTGACTCGCAGACATAACGAAGACTGCAATAGATGCATTGAGGAATTACTCGGGCAAAGTTCGAGAGGCAGATAGGGAGGGCGCACGTAAAACTGAAGGAATTACAGAAAAAAGGTGAAAAACTAATAGCTAAAATCGAATTGAATGAAAAGATGAATGATATTTAAGAAACTTTATCGTATTAGGCGCACAATCCTTGGGAAAATCTTGCTTTATTTGCTTGTTTCATCAATTATATCGCGATTGCAGGACATGGTATGTGTTAAACAATGTTATCAAAAATTTAAGAACGTAAGATTATAGCTCAAATTGAAAGGATCACGAGCGGTAACGATATCATATTAGATTAACTGCTTTTTAATCACATACACGAAAACGGTGTTTTATTAGGTAAGAGCAGGGGAACAAACTCTTATAATTATTGCATATTAGGCCAAGATCATACTTTTTTTAATCAAACAAGGCTATTTCGATGATTTGGTTGGCATCATTCATCCCTAAGAGAGGAAGACAGGTGTGGGGAAGGCTCGAAAAAAATTATAATAATAATAAAGCAAATCCTTGACTTAAAATCCCTACACACTCCGACTTTTCAACCAACCCCAATTCCTCTCGCTTTATTTTTTCCTGGGAAGTGAGCGATGGGGGGCGGGAAGGGGAGTTCGGCCGGTCGGGCTCACAGCGATCGGAAATCTCTCCCTCCCCCACTTTTCCCCTCTTATCCTCCCGGCGACGAACGTCGAAAGCATTTTCCGACGGCATCCGTCTCTTTGTTTTGTTTGATGTACATTTCCCATTCATGCTAAAAAATATCGAAAGCTCTCCTCCACCTCCTTCCACCTCTTCCTCTCCCACCACACCTCGCTTACCCACCCCCGCCCTCCTCCACTGCCGCCTACCTCTCACTCGTGGCCGAAAAATGAATGCGGGGAATCGGGGGTGGGGGAGGAGATAAAAAAATTGACAGCCGATCCGTTCCGTTTGAAGCGGGCCGGAAAAAAAACCCCGGTGACTCATTGGCCCACGCCGGTTCCCACGTCACAATATCCGATCCATCTGCACGGGAACGCTCGCAAAATACACACACGCAAGGGATACGTACACACACATGAAACGCGGATAAACAGGCTCACGCACTCCCTCCAGCCTCATCCCTTCCCTTCATATTTTTTTTTATTCCACGCTGAAGTAACCCCGTCGATCGGAACCCTTCCCGTGGCATCACGGCGAGGGTTCTCTCCTCGCGACCGCCGACTCCACTTCCCTAAGGCCTTCTCCAACCCCGACCGTCATTAGGCGTTCCTCATAAGCGGGACAATCTCATTCCTGGGAGAAGGGTTGCGGGCCACGTCAAGCAACACTTTCTTTGCCAACAGCCAGGATTTAACGAACCGATGAACGGCGTCGGCCACTGACACGGAAACCAAAATCACTCGCTTCCTTGACCTCTGATGTTTCCTTATCGCGAGGTTTTCAATTATGCACGTTTCAAGCGCTTAATTTTCCCCTGCACAAAACGATAGCCTTTTCTCATTCCGGCGACATGGGTCGCGAAGCGGATCGAACTTACGGGGCATAGGGTCACGTAATTTCAGGTGCTGAGGGGGGGAACCTTGTGTCACTTCATATGCTGTCATATGGCAAAGGAACGAGAGCAAAAATGAAAAAAACCCTCGTCATTCAGTTTCAAAACCCTGGCTCCGGAAGATGAATCATGACAGCGAGCCCTGAAATTTCCTTTGCTCAATTCCTCTTCCCTAGGTAACCAAACAAGAAATTTGGTAGCAAAACCGTCCCTGCGAACATGAGTATACTCTAACGGGCCGAAAATACCGAATGTGGGTGGGATCAAGTGGTAATCTCGTATAAGGGGAGCATGCAGAAAAATCTATGGACCGATCAATTAATTCACTTTATATCCTCGATCAATTTTACTTCTCTCACCTCACCGACGGGGACTTATGCGTTTCAGCTTAGTGAGGGTAGAGGTAGCATAGGTTCTCACGAATAACCTTGTCATTCATATATAATAAGTTTTTTTCAAAGAAAAGAATTGAAATATACAAAGCGTTTCATCGTACGAATTACGGCGTAATCGGGGTACGTATCTGAATGGATTTCAACAATTTATACAAATTTTATGTCACAGAAAGTACGTCGTACTGTTCCTTTGTAGTTATTTGCAAAAGGTACTAATTAGAATGGCATGGATGCACAAAAAATTATACCTGAAGCAGTTGATTTCAAAATCTCGTTCGCTATATATTGAATACTAATACGGGTCATTGAAAAAAGACGTACGGCCAACTCATTAATATTAAAAAAGGGGAACAAAATATCGACGAGAAACAAGCTCTACACCAGAACAAGCGCAAATACCAATTTACCGTTATGCTTAAGGAAGGTCATTATTTACTAGTGGTGATATTGAGTTACTATAAAATGAACAAATTTCTAACGGAGCAGCATCATATCCGATAATATTTCTAAATAAGGATTGACATTACTGAACGGCATTCAGCATTGTGGAAATGGGATTCAGCATCAATGAGGAGACATTGTCCACAGTAGTAAATATATATTAATAAATTAAATCGTTCTAAAATCTAGGGATGAAAGTTTATTCTATTTATTTCTTCAAACAACTTTTAATGCGAAATATACATAGAGGAATAGGTAAATTGAGACTATTTTTACTCTAACAAGGGGCACAAAACAAATTCAATTCCCTCCTATGATTTTTCGGAGAGATGCGACTTTCGAGAACCCACTCCATAAAAAATTCCAAGGAAACAGCTTAAGCTTCATTTTCAACGGAATCCAATGTTTCACAGCATAAATTATGCAAAATCCATGTTCTCTGGTGACAGAGTTTGTACATCAGTATAGCATGAGTAGTTAACCTGACTATACATAATCCTTACGTCCCTTCTTTTTTTCTCGTGAAATGTTTACGGTGCAATAGCCTCCAAACTTACTATATTCTGTCAACACCCACTGAGAAAAATTGCCACTTCCTACTGCCATCCAAACCGAAACAATTCGAACACACACACACCTGTGTCCCAAAAAATACGCCCAATGGTTTTACGACATCGCGCCAATGTGCTGGACACGTCGTGGCGCGCCCTCCTAGGCCACAGGACTTGATGTGTCCGTGTAAGCCCGAGGGGGCTTACACGGACACATCAAGTCCTGTGGCCTAGTCTGGGACTCCCAGATGGCACCATCTCCGCCTAGGCTCTGACCTCTAGCGTCCAGCCGTTTGGCATACGAGATTTATTGCTTCGATGGTGCTGAACGCGGTGATACCAACGAGGGAATCAGTTTACGGCTCTTGTACACTCTCGGAGTTCTCCCCACCTTGCTCATTGTTTTCCGCCCTCTCTATTTGCCACCCATCCAATACAGCTTCCATCCAGTGTCAGTTCAAAATATTCAACACCCTCAATCCTTCGTCCTCTCATGCTATTCCAGTCATGATGCAATTCTAAAGGCACTGAAAATTAGGCCAAGAAAGATTCCCCTTTTTTCAGAGAACAAAAAGGGAAAAATTAATCATCTTGATCGATTACTGAACTATGGGCAATCTATCAAAAAGGGAAACTCTTTATAAAAAACGACAATCTAATTCACATTTAAACTGAGTTGTAAAAACACCCGCCGCAACATTCACCCAAAACCAATATAAATGCAATAATGGCTTAAATACATCTATTATTAGAGAATTCTTCCACGCTAATCACAAATTCAGTGCAGAGGATTTTTCCATGTAAGGAATCGAGCTCGTTCATCCCCAATGGAAAGGTTAAATATATTTGCTTCTTGATGAATAAATTATCTCATATGATTTATTTACTACAGATGCACAAACAGCGAGAAAAACCGCAGGGGGTTTATGTAATACGAGGAAAAATAAACGCACGCGTAATGACGTTAGATTATTTATTACGAATTCACGTGCACTGTACTAAAAGAGTTTCCCAAAATCATCCTCGATTTTTATTTCGGCATAATTACCAAATCAATTAATAATTAAACATACATTCATTCAAGCATGATATGAGGCATTTTAAGTTGCATTTTCAACGAGATAATGTTGCGGATTAACACGAGAGCATGAATGATATATCATGAAAGCGGAAACACTGAACCGCGGAAAGATATAACAACGTGAAATCAAAAAAGGATATCCCGAGAAAAAGTAATAATTAATTCCACAAATGTTATGTTTAACTTTCCATGCATAAAAAAATATATATACCTATATAATATTATATATAATATTATATTATCTATCTTACCGATTGGCCCGAGTTGGCAAAAATATGATGACCAGTAGTTTTGACTCACCTAGAATAAAAAATAAATTAGAATTAGCCATGAGTACAACAAACCAGAAACAACATCAAAATTTATAGTAAAATTTACACTTTTTACATTAAAAGATAAGTTGCGAAAACATTAATTTAAAACTGAGTTACAAAAAGTTTCGTAGAATGCTTATGGTTAAAAAGTTAGCTTCTGGTTATGGGAAAATAAGAAGAAGGGAAGCATGTAATGTTCTCCTTAAGAACCAAAAATCCTTCCAAATTCCTTGGATTACAAGAGATAGCTCAACGTGGAACATGTGTGCATCAGCCACTGTATTCACATAAACCACATTAAAAAGGTTTCTTCCTGAATGCTTCATAGGTCATTCTGCCACTTCTGAACGTTTTGTTAGGGAATATCTGTCGGCACTGTCTTAGTTCCATAATAATAAGCACAGAATTATCATTTGTTTCGGACTATTTAAACGGTCTATTCTGAGACAGCTATGATGATTTGGTACTATTTGGTAGTACTTTTACCTTTAACTATTTTTTCATTCGGCTAAAAGCTTATTCATTCTCGATTTCACAAAATCCAAACCATCTAGCAAGGGAAGTTCTAAATTTCACGGCAATGCTTTCAATAATTATTTTTAAATCCCCAAAGCATCAGTGCGGACAAAATAGCACATTAGTTTCGTCCTATCTCAAAATTCACCCCAAGATAAGCTCATTTCCGTCAGCTATTCTTTACTTGATTGCGCTGTGCATTATAAAAATATAATTTGAAACTTCAATAGCCGTGACAAGCGACATCCATAAGGAATTACTTTGGATACATTTTGACATCTCCGCAATGACCTTTACACATATGCCAAATACTAACTGCTACTTGATCTGCCTTCTTGTCCAGAGTGTTTCATTCCACAAGAAATAAAAAAGTAAATGGTTGTTAATCTGCTTATGCGTACCGTGTGCGCGTTGGAAAACAAATGTAAATAGCCGAAAATGTATTTTCGAAAAAGGAATGCGAAATCTAATGCTCGAGATGTGGTTGAAGAATGTGAAATGGGGAGCATATCTCAGAAAATGGGTATGCAATGCTCCTAACGGTTTTATTTTTTCAACAGTCACATTTATTTTCAGAACAGAGGCTTCATTTCAAAACAAATAAAAGAAACGCAGATCTTTACGCGACTAGTGAAAAATAATAGAGGTTTTGCATGCAAGTACTACAATTATTTACATTTGACGTTATCTACATGACTATTTCGCGATTATGATTACAACAGTGTACATGACATCTAAAGAGAAAATGGCATTAGTTGCTACTGAGAAGGTCCATTAGTCGCTTCAGAGCTTAAAAAGCTAGATAGGACTTCTGTCGGTTTCAAGTAGGTACGCATAACACTAATATTTCAGTAAATGAACGTTTTCATTCTCCGCATACAAACAAGAAACGCATGCGAAACTAACACAAAACTTTTACACGCTGGTGCGCATGGCATAACATAGTGTATAAACAATGAAATCAAAAACGTAATACACTTCTTGGAATTCGTATTCATGCCGTAGGGTTCACCCGTTAACTCTAGGGATGATTTAGAGGGAATCGCCGAGATTCGACCAAAAACTAAATTGAGAAGAATTCATAAAGATAGCTTCGGAATCTACAGAAATTTAATTCCAAATATCCGACCTAACCGGAGCTTGGCCCGTGGGTACTCAGAATGGCCAGAATATCACTCGCTGCTAATATGTATTTGCTACTACGACCGGAATGGAGGTATCCACCCACGTCCGAATTACAACATATACATTCAAAATAGCGAGGGGAGGAAAAATTTGAGGGATAGAGTAAACACGAAGCGTATGTTGGAAGAGGGACGTGGGGAGAGAAACCCACGCCGCGAGGAGGAGTCCGAAACATGACGAATTAATGCCGGCCGAATGCCCAATAAACAGGCCGCAAAATCACCCGAACCGATGCCACGCAACGCATACACACACGCATTAATCCTATTACGCTCCACTCCGTGAAAATGGAACGGACTGATTAAGAGCAGGGGACCTGCAGGGAAGGAGGGATGGTATGAAATGGACCGGGTCCGAATGCAAAGTTTTTGCTGCTCTGAACGGCATGGGGAAGGGGAGAGAATAGGAGAGAGCCAGGGTAAGGAAATGCGGAGGCGGTGGGTCCCATTTAGAAAAATAATCTCGATGAATCGGCTATCGACACGTCGAACCGCTTCGTCAACTACGTATAACTCTGGAAGCCTCAGTCATAGAGTGGAATACTCATCAATCGATAATCAACATAAATGCAGTTGAAATATGCCGAAATCAAGTCAAACAATATGTTAGCTTTAAGAGATTTATTAATAATCGAATAAAGTTTCACTACTGCTTGAAGCAACCAATATATGAAGAACGCACTGTAACGCTGTTTATTTTCCAATCGGAATGACTTGGTCGAAATACATCGGCTCATTCGGATGGCAACCACGACGATACTAACCCCTTCAAATCGCCGTGATCAATAGTCAACTCACACAAGAATGGCTACGATACACCTAATCAGCGTGGACTCGAAGTAAATCCCGAGTAGAATCGTCGCTTCAGTTATCTCTATCTCACATAAACGATACGTATTTTCTTATAATTATTTTCACATGATCGATTTACAAATTCTTAAAAAAACTAGCTTGATTCACCGTCGACGGAACGCTGTCTTTTAATACCAGGAAAAAAAAACATGTACGAACACTCACCCCCTTTTCTACTGTCATGTAGAGTGTTATAGCTATCCATTGAACATATATTATTCAAAGGAGGTCCAAATATCTTCTCCGAGTGTGGATTTTCATAACAATTATATTCTATAGCTTAAGGTCCCGATAGATATTGAGGATTCGAAGAATTCAGAGATGCCAACATTTCTGGCATCAAGGGATCTATCGAACGATGGCGATTGGATTCCGAGGAAACACGACGACTGAGGTCATGCTGCACGGCAAAATCAACTACAGAAAATTGCGATGAATATCGGCCGGGGCCACGGAACATGGGGGAGAGAGGAAGGAGAGAACTGAATGGGTGGGAGTGACGTGGGGTCCCATCCGCATTGCACAGTGGGTTTGGGCTTCCGTGAGGGAATCGTGCACTCACGTATGTGAATACACGAACAGAAAGCACAACGCACGTTGACACTGAATCGTAAAGCTCATTATAAGCCGCCGCCATGCTTCAATGCAGGGGTGTCCGTCGGAATGCGGATTTCCACGTGAGATCCTCCATCCCCGCGGACTTCGCCTGGCCGCCGGATCGAGAAAATAATATGACCCAGCGCTAGTTATCGAATCATTTGATTGAACATCGCCCGCTTCCTTGTGTTCCTCGGGTAATTGCGTTTCGGGCGGTGATTGATGAGGGATTTTCATCCTCTAAAGCTGTACAGGCTGTTTAGAAAAGGAATTAATTGGCAATGTTGAATCAGAAACCGCCAAAGCAGCAACGATCAAGCGCGTATTTTAGGTTTCATTCGGAGGAGGTGGGCGAATTTGAAGTGCCATCATTAGGAATTTACTTCATTTCGAAGCGGATTCCTGTGCTGAAGATACAGATGCTGGGATGAGAGACCGACGAATTTGGTGTTTTTCGTGGGGCTGTTTGTTCCACTAAAGAATTGATTTAAGACAATATCTAACATCCAAGATAGAACCTCGTAAAGGAGTAAAATCTTCAATTTACTTTAAATTCTCGGAAAATCACTCGATAAATAAAATGGAACTACAATGGATTTCATCTGTTAATAAAAAATTTAAAAGATAGCCTTGATGTCACTGTCAATTCGAAACTCAAATATTACAATATAATATTGGATCTCAAAGTTTATGGCATCGCGATGAAGATCAATCGTATCTAATTGGGATGTCCAACCGCCAAATACTGTGATTTACCCAATGACTTTGAGATACTCTTTTCTATATCAGTCTTTCATATAAAAGAGGGCGAAGTTTCAGTGATATTCGGCGTCGCATCAATATAAAATATTATTCAACATCGAAGTAGTCGCTTAAAATCCGAGGGTAGTAAAGGGAGTAAATGTGCAAGATAGCAAAAATGTCACGAAATATCGCAACCAGATATTAAGTGCGATATGCGATGCTGCCTAACTCGCTATGGCGACTTTTTTGATAGTGAAATCAATATCGCGCTTCAATCATAAATAATCGAGAAT